>NW_022900936.1:59451626-59617417 GCF_012274545.1 Fukomys damarensis
TTTTTTTTTTTTTTTTTTTTTTTTTTTTTTTTTTTTGAGATAGGGTCTCACTATGTAGTTGAGACTGACCTAGAACTCACTATGGAGCCCAGGCTGGTCTCGAACTCACAGCAATCCCCCTGCCTCAGCCTCCTGAGTGGTGGGATTATAGGCATGTGACACCACACCTGAGTTTCTAGCTTTTTTTGGTGTGTGTGTGGGGGGGTTGGTTATCCTTAGAAGGGCATGATTAGTCAAAATGTATCTATTTCCTCTTCCAGTGGAAACACCCAGAATCTGTATAACTCTCTTCTTCAGTGAAGTGGATGACAGTGCTCTGTCATGAGGACAGGGAGTGACATAGATTTATTGGAGTGAAAGGCCAGGTTGTTTTAACATTTGAACACAGCAAAGAAGGTATTGGTGACCTTTTTTTCAGTGTGTTCATTTAGCTTTGTTTATCTGGTGATTAGGATGGGTTTATACTTTCCATCCAGTTTGTATATTCTCTTTTGGTACCTATTTTCACCACTTAGGATCTGTAAGGATGCATCTTGAAGCTGGAAGGAAGTGGGGGACAGCTATGGCCTGTTAAAGTCTACACAGGCAATACTTGATCTCATAATCTCAGCCTCATCCGTGTTCTACTTTCATTAGTGAGAGAACTACTGTGGAGCAAGTTCATTATAGTTAATGACAATATTCTGTGTTCTTGAAAGATAAAAAGGAGAGGATGTTAATTGCTTCCACATCAGCATAATAACTATGTCAGGTAATTCACATGTTAATTAGCTAAATCTAGCACTTCCTTAATGTATTTTATACTTCAGAATATAATGTATATAGCAGACATTACCAAAAACTCCAGTCTTGGGTCTTGGTCTGCTATGAATCAGTGTGGCATTTGTTATTTGTTTGTTTGTTTGTTTATTTTTATTGAGTTTATTGGTACATTCTAGGTATACAGTACAGTTACATTCATTACTGGGATCTTGTACCTTTACATGACAGGTATTGGTTCTCATTTTTTCCCCTTGTCCCTGCCCTCCCTTCATCCCCTCCTCCCCTCCCCATTTACAAACACTTTAATTCCATTTTTTCATTTTCTCACATTTTTTTCTTTTCCCTTATTCCCCTTCCTCTACCCTTCCCACTTTCCCTAAACCTTTAGCCCTTTTCTTCCTATTTTACATTCTTAATTATCCCATTAGGATCTTGAGTACTATTATAGTTTTTCACACCAGAGAAACTATTTGGTATTTACACATGTGTGACTTATTTATTTCACTTAGGAGTATATCCTCAAAATGTATCCATTTTTCTATGAATGTCTCTAATTTATCATTCTTTATGGCTGAGTAGTATTCCATTTTATAGAAAAAGCACATCTTCTTTATCCAGTTTCCAACTGATGGGCAAATGGGCTGTTTCCAAGTTTTAGCTATTACAAACTGTGCTGCTATAAACATAGTTGCGCATATGTCACTGTGATATGATTCTTTTAATCCTTTTGGAAAGATACCCAGCAGAGGGCTGGCTGGGTCAAATGGAACCTCTTGTCCTAGCTCTTGAGGTGTCTCCATATTGATTTCCATAGTGGTTGCACCAGTCTGCACTCCCACCAACAATGGAGAAGGGTTCCTTTCTCCCCACAACCCTGCCGACATTTGTTATTAGTTGATTTCTTGATATCAGCCATTTTTTGTGAAGTGAAGTGAAATCTCAGTGTTGTTTTCATCTGCATCTCTCGAATGACCAGTGATGTGGAGCATTTTTTCATATATTTACTTGCTGCTTTTATTTCTTGGTCTGAGAAATGTCTGTTCATTTCAGATGCCCACTTTAGAATTGGGTCTTTATATTTGGGGGGACTGATTGTTTTGAGTTCATTATATATTCTAGATAATAGTCCTTTGTCTGAGAAACAACTGGTAAAATTTTTTTCCCACATTGTAGGTTGTCTCTTAGTTCTGTTGATGGTTTCTTTTGCAGTAGAGAAGCTTTTTAACAAGATGAGATCCCTGTTGTTGCTTCTTTATGCTGGTTCCCATGCTACTGAGGATTTGTTCATAAAATCTTTTCCTATGCCAGTGTCTTCCAGAGTTCTGCCTAACTTATCTTCCAGCAAGTTTAGTGTTTCTGTTTTAATATTTAGATCTTTAATCCACTTGGATTTTAATTTAGTGCATGGTGAGAGATCAGTATGACATTTGTGAGATAGGAAAGAGAACAAAAGACAGAATTGAGAGAATCTAGGTCTTGGGCTGCTCTAAACTGCTCTGGGCAGCAAAGAGAATAGACACCAAAGGCATCCAGTGTTTATTCATTATACTAGTGGGAAGTGGGAAGCCGGGCAGGCCTTGCGATACCTGCTGATAGTGGTGATCATAAACAGGACTGTAGAATGAGGGTACAAGCATATCTTTGCTGAGGGGAACAAAAAAAATGTAGAGAAGAATTTAGTTGGAGTCAAGCTGACCTTGGCCTGAAGTGAACTCAGCTGAGCCCTGCTACTTCATGGACTAGGACTCAAGTCTCTGTAGCAGCCGTTAGCAGAGAAGCAATTCCAGCCCAACTTTGCTCCCTGACATGCTCATTTGAGCAACATAAAACTTTGGTCAGGCCCCTAAGATAACAAACAGCCAAATTATAGAGGGGTGCTATAATGTGCCAGTATGGCCTGCTGATACTGGGTAGAGGTGTCTGCTACAGTTTTACATGATAAATATCTACATGTTATCAGTAAATTGGAAACAAAAGGAAAAGTGAAAAAAGCATAGAAAGCAGAAAATCCATGGGTCTCGCAGTCAGATGCAATGCATTGGAATTCATGTCTGCCCACTCACAAGCTATGTGCCATTGAACTCAATTTTCTTTGATTTGAACTGAGACTAGGAATAGTATTGCCCCACACTTGTTTTTGTATGTACTGTGATATGGCATATATTATACAAGATCATATATTGTGAAGTGCCTGCCATAATGTTTGACACTAAACACGTGTGTAGTTGCTAATCTCTTTTTCATCTTTTTAACCAAACCAGGAAATGGTCTTTATGACTCATGAACACTACTTGCAAAACTACCTTCTTTAAATCAGAAGCACATGAAAAAATTTAAAAATCCAATTTGGACAAATCTGCATGTTCTTTTAAAATAAATAAAAAATAAATTTCACCTTCATGGGAACCTCAACTGCTCAACAACAAAGTCCAGGTTGTTTTGTAGCCACCGTATGATTATTATAGTGTGATCTGAAAGAGAGGTAGGTTTTTGCTGAAATATAACTGTAGATGATTTGAGTACATGAATTATGCATCTCCAGATACTCTCCATCTGCTAGGAAAAGGTAGCAGGATCCTGAGACCAGGATTTGGGAAATAATTAGTAGATATAAGTATTGGTAATGAATAAGCAGCTTCTCAATGCCATGTGGATCATGTATGTTCTTTTTTGCTTCATGTTTTCCATTTTCTTTGTTAACAAAATAGAAATCACTTCATAAGTACTAAGGGATTGATGCAGGAATTTGTGGAAAGAAAAGCTTGTTTATGTCTTTTGCTTGAATTTGGGCAGAGTATCCCCAAAGACTTTCTGATTTTTGTAATAATTCCTCACTGAGCATAGTTCTGGCCACATAGGAAGTAAATTCTCATCGATTAGAATTGAATGAGTCAGAACTCAGAAGTATGACCAAGAATAAATGAGCAGGATGAATCACAGGGGAGCCAGAGAAACCAGGGTTTGAATGGAGAAGCAGGAAGAGGAGCAGAGATTTCAAAATACAGAGATAGTAACTTCTCTGGTGATAGGAAGTGCTTTGAGGTGCAAGTCCACTAGAATCCAGTAATCCAGGTCTGAAACATTAGCCACAGTGGTCCCATTTTTGTTTATTAAAATTTCTTTTCATTGAATTTGTTGGTACTTTTTAAGTGTACAGTACAGTTACATTCATCATTGGTATCTTGTACCTTTACATGACAGGTCTTGGTTCTCATTTTTTTCCCATACCCCTGCCCTTCCTTCACCCCCTCCAGATATTTACAGTATAAATGTTTACATTCCTTTTGTGGAGTTGGTGTCTGTAAGTACCATATCTTATCTCCCTTGTTCTCATGAAATGAGAGAGGGATGCAGCTGTGTTTGACTGTTCATATTGGCCTTTTCACCTCTTCTAGTCTTTGTGTAAGTGACAACTTGCAAATGAGCTCTTCTTTAATAATTTCACTTAGACATCATCACCCTATGCCTAGCTCACCCTTATCATTTATGTTTTCTCCATGAATGCATCATCATTCGACATACTGTATGTTGCTTATACCTCCTTTTAATGTTGGCTGTATAATTGTATTGTTATAACTTTGTTATATCTTGTATTGTTGTATCTTTGGCATTCACACTACTGCCTGGCTCATAGTAGATGCTCAACATGTGTGGCCTAATTTGAGTAGATGGCTGAATGAATGGATGAATTGAGGAGTGTTACTGCATCCCTAGAATTGTACAAATGGATCCTGGGGCTACAAAGTCAGAAGAGCAGGCTCTCTGCTTTGAAAGTGATTGTAAAGGCAGAGAAGTAAAACAACAGTTCCCAGACATTGTGATTAGTGTGCTGCTTGGTGTCAT
Source organism: Fukomys damarensis (assembly GCF_012274545.1). NCBI lineage: Eukaryota > Metazoa > Chordata > Mammalia > Rodentia > Bathyergidae > Fukomys > Fukomys damarensis. Next base: position 59,456,232 of record NW_022900936.1, read on the forward strand.
GGTAAGTGTAAGGGGTGGGGGGTCTCTGTGGAAAACAGAGGAGGACTTTTACCTTTGGCTGGGTTAGTACATGAAAGGCTCAAAGATGACTTCCTCAAATGAGTAAGGTCTAACCTGGAACACGGGTTGAAATTAATTGGATATTAAAGGGAAAAGTAGCTCTGATCTAATGAGAATATTGGGTAAGCACAGCTTCACTTTGAGAGACTGAATATGGTGATTAATTAACCCAAAGTATCAACCTCTCTTTATGTGTATCTCTTATCATGTATGGTTCTTATCAAGCAGTCAAGGAGAGTCTAGCTGTCAGAGCTGTGATAGGGGATAACTTCGAAAGCCCAACATATGAAAAAGAGGCCTTAGATTTGAAATTCAAATGTAAAAGTAGATGCAATGAGAAGTCTATCCAGAATTACATTTTCTTGTCCTGAAGAATACACTGGGAATGTTTATGCATACTTTGATACTGACATGATGCAATTATTTTAGAAAAAGCAACCTGTATACTTTTTAATGTCAAGATGATAGTAACATCAGCTATGTAGGAAAAAAAAATCATCTAATTTGAGCCTGTGATGTGCTGGATTCAGCTATTTGATGAGAACCAATTCTCACATTTTTCAGCAATAGATACCACATACTGCTTTTAAATGTCCATCATTTAAAAATTAAATTATACAATATTTGGTTATAGATTAAATGTTTGTGTTTTCCAAAAATTTATATGTTGAAACCTAGTCATCAGTATGGAGGTATTTGAAGGTGGGGCCTCTGGAAGCTGAATAGTTTTTGAGATTGGAACCCTCATGTATGGTATTAGTGGCCTTATAAAGAGATTGTAGAAAGCCCTTTTATCCTTCCTGACATATGAAGACACACTAGAAGATGTCATCTGTGAATGACACTATGAATTGACACTGAATCTGCCAATGTCTTGATCTTGGATTTCCCAGCATCCAGAACAGTGGAGAGTACATTCTGTTGTTCATAAACCAATCAGACTTTGGTATTTTGTTTTAGCCATCTGAACAGGTTAAGACAATTTTCAATTGCATAAATCATGTTAAAACAAAGTGATGGATACTCTTAATATTTCCTACTGTTTTTTGAAAGAAATTTTCATTAACCACATAGGTGTTCATGTTCCTTGGAAGTAGAAAAGACCCTAGCTCTCTTGTTCTCAAGCTGCCAAGAAACAAATATAAAAATTAAACTGACGTTTCCCAATACCATGGCCCTCAGGAGGCACAGGTGTTGGTGTTATCTTTTTTCCTCATTGAGTTTATTGGTACATTTTAGGTATACAGTATAGTTACATTCATTATTGGGATATTGTACCTTTACATGACAGGTCTTGGCTCTCATTTTTTTCCCTTGTCCCTGCCCTGGAGGCTCGTCAAGCTGTGCAAAAACAATTGGCTAAGTACAAAAAACTGACAGAGAAACTCCAGGTAATCTCAGAGAGTGAGGGCGAGGAGAGGGGTGCCAAAGAGGAAGACTCTCTTGTCCTTGATGTAGTGAATGAAATACAGATGTGTGCAGATGGGCCAAATCCTTGGATATTTAGGAATTGTAACAGTAATGCAAAAAAGGGTGAAATCCAGACATACCCTGTACAAGTATCTGAGCCTGTTGTCCAGAAGTTTTCTAAAAGTGAGGAAGAAGAAAGATCAGTAGCAGAGGAAGAAATTTTGTTGGAAGAATTTGAGGAAAGACAATCCTTTCAAAAAAGATCAACCAGGAAACTAAACCAGTGGGCAGCCAAGAAATAAAAGATTCTAGCAGCCAGGACATATTATCCAAATTGAGGGCATTGAATCAGAAACTCAACAAGGAAAACCATCACTCCAGGGAGCAAACAGTGAGTCAGGCAGGGACTATTCTCCAGGGCCAGAGAGAGAGGAAAGTGCCCTAGAAGAAGAGGAATCTCTGTTGCTTCAGAGGCCAGAGAGAATACAAATTCTGGAAGGACTAGAAGCTCTGGGCAAAGAAGGGCATTTTCAAAATAAGGAGCTTCCCAGACCTTTGTTGAAATGGGAGCAAATGAAAAGGAATCCCAATAACCAGACTGATGCCCCTAAAGGGCAGAAAAAGGAGCAAATGATCTCCAGAACTTCCTAATTACAAAATCTCCTACTTGTTTTACTAGAATTAACTATTTGCTTTTGAGAAATTTTCATTCTATTGTATTTGTAGAGCTGAAATACTCATCCGTGGTTGGAATATTTTGAACATGGAAAGAGGCAAATGCTAGGACACAGTCCCCTCATCCTAGACCAAAGAGATACTCATTAAATATTGTCTGCCACACCACTACTTTAGGCTCAAAAGCCTATTTTTGTTTTTTCTTGGTACCAGGAATCGAACATGGTTCCTTGACACTTGCTAGGCAGCTGGTGGCACCACTAAGTTAAATCCTCGACCCTCAGAGGCTAAATAAATTGAGGCATCTATCATCAATCAATACTTCTCAAGTAATTTTTTTTTTACCTTTTGCTACTTTCCTGTAGCAGAGTTCTAAAGTCTCCCCCAACCTCTCTTGCCACCTGGTACAGTTATATGACCTAGGAAGGAGGTGCTGCTTAGAGTCCATGTATCTGGTAGGGTTGAAGGAAGACAGCAGAGGGATAAGAAGATACAGCTGCCCCTGTGGTGGCCTTCTGTATCCTGCATGTAGTAAGAGCTGTTTGTGCTTCACCTTCAGAGAACTGACAGTGATCCTGCTACTCATCCCCACAGCTCAGCTTCGGTTTGATTTTCTGGCTGTGGGCTACTGGAGATCCTGTGATCTTCCTATTGAATCAATTTATCTTCCGCTTAAAATACCCAGATGGACCCTGAAGTTTGAAACAAAGAATATGCTTTACGTCAGTAGTTAATTTCCACACATGAATTAAACTATAAAGTATTTAAATTTTGACAATGTAGAAAGAATGCAATTAGATGGCACACATCAAAATAATTACTATTGTTCTATTTATGTTTCTATAACAAAGCTGGAAATTATAGGAGTATGTATTATCTGTAACTCATTGCTACTAAATTTGATCTTTTTCTATGTCTATGCAGTACGTATTTTAATAAGAGCAGGCTCACACTGTTTATATTGCATTATACTACATCAGCATCATTAGTTATATATACTTAACAAGCTTTTACCTATATATATATATCTTTCTGAACCAAAATTGAATGCATTTCTCAATGTAGCTATATCTTATATGAATATTTTCTTTGAATCGGTTTCCTCTGAAGTTTTTTGTTAAGATACATTTCTAATTTTTGGAGAGATAGTCCAACATCCTGGAACAAGCCAGGGATCTATAATGTATTCATTAAGTCATTTATTGAATTAATGATTATTGATTTAATATCTTCCATATTCAAGATACTGTTGTAAGTGCTGAAGATATGGCAGTGGGTACATAGGCAAAAATCACTGCCCTCAAACAACATATTCTTTGAGGAAGGGGATGAACAATATAGCTCATGAATAAATAATTGCCTAATATGGTACAGGTGAAAAGACCATGGAGAAAAATAAAGTTTGGAGAATGCTGGGGGTTGAGGAGATACGTATAATTCTAAAGAGGATAGTTACAGAAGGACTCATTTGTAGTGTGACAAAGGAGCTAGTACTTAGACCCAAGCTTCCAAGTCTTGGGAAGAGCCTTCCAGGAAGAAGAGCTAATGGAAAGGCTAATTTGTAGACCATTGGAGACCGGTGTGTCTGAAGTAGAACGAACCAGGGAAAGCGCAGAGGAGATGAAAGTGAAAGAGGTAAGAGAGAATTTAAGTCATTTACGATTCTGCACTACCTAAAGAAGTATGGCTTTCACAACTGAGTGAAACAGGAGCCACTTGGTTATTGTGAGCAAAGAGAAAACGTGATTTAATCTTATATTTTAAAGTTATGACTCCAGTTTATAGAGGACATCTAATGCTAACTTATACAGAGAGATTCGCCAAGAAAAACTTGGAGCCAAATCATTTCTACTGAAATTACTTTCAATAGATTTTTAAAATATGGTAATAGGCAAAATTAAAGACAAAGGAAAAGGAGAGAGAGAGAGAAATAGAGAAAATGGGGGAAGATCTGATTGTTGCTATTCAGTGTTGTTTGTGAACTAAGAACGCTGGCATCTCCTGGATCATGTTAGTAATGGAGATTCTCAGGCCCACATCAGACCTTCTAAATCTGACTCTGCCTTTTCCAAGATCCCCAGATGATTGATCTGAATAACACATTTAGGTAAACAGTGTATATCGAAGGGGAACTTCAGAGAAAAACTTGTGAGACTCTTCAGCGCTTTTATACTCTTTTAGTAAGACTTGAAAATTGCATAGATGATAGTTGTTATCAGTGGAGATGGTGAGAAGAATCAGTGGGATTTAAGAGAAAGGACAACCCCAAAGGAAGTGTGGACTCTTGACTCTCTTAACTGAGATGAGAAAGAAAACAAATGGGACTTACATGGTCAAATTATTCTTGAGATGTGTGATGGATAATCTTACGTGTCAATTTGGAAGTTGTCTTTGGGTATTAATATTTAGTTGGTGAGCATTTGGCAAAGTAGATTGACCTTTATAATGTGAATAGGCCTCATCGAATTAGGTGAAGGCCCAGATAGAACAAAGACTTTCAAGGTAAGAGGAGATTGATTCTCTAATAGACTGTTGAAGTCAGGGTTGGTGAGGATATACATTTAATAATTTTATAATATTTATTCAAAAAATCAAATGCAGAGGAATGCAAGAGATCTATCCACATGATAAAGACCCAAAGAATTCAGCTGAGGCCTGATCCCACAGCAGTGTCCTCAATAAGTCCAGCCAAAAGTCTAAAGCCCATGAGTCCAGCCAAAGGCTTGGAGTCCAAAGCAGTGTCTCATTTAAGTCCGTATCTAGGATCTGCACCAGGAAGGTCCAAGGGCCAGTGGTGGAAGCTAGAAAACCTGCACCAGTGGAGTGAAGAATCTGTGCCACCAGGGTGAGGAATCTGCACTAGAGCCAGAGCCAGGAAGTAGCACTCAAGGCAAAGACCAGAGCTCCCCTGAAGAAAATAGCAGTCATCCCCAGTGACAATGAGGACCTAAGCTCCTCTGACAATGAGAACAGTTCATGTCAAGAAAGGGCAAATTTCTCCAGGAAAATCAGTAGCATGCAATCTTCTCTTCCAGTTCTCTATGATGCCATTGGTAACAATCCTCAGGTGGGTCTTCCACACCCAGAACTACGCTGACTCAGTTCAGCTGGGTGTTTCACGTTGACCGTTAGTTCGTTAATCCACCACACAGACCGTCACCTCAAACTGGAAGCACTCTTGGCTTTTCTGGGTCTCTAGGCTGCTAGTCTTTGGACTGGATCTGTACCTTTGGTTCTTCTGGCTCAATGTTACTTGTCCACAGCACAGAATCAGACTGGGTAGCCTCCATAACTCCATGAGCCTACTCCTTATTCCTATTGGCTATGCTTTCTCTGAGAAACCCAAATTAACATAAGACATTACGTATTATTTAATACCAGCCTGAAGATATGAAATTGAGAATCATATATAGTCTATATAACATGTAATCTAAACTTAAATTCATCAAGTTAAATAAAATCACTAAAGAAGTAAGACAGAAGAAGAGAGGAAGCCAGAAACCCAAACTTCAGGGGCTCTGATATGGAAAGAAGTCAGACAGAAAAGAAACAAGCAAGGGGTGAAAAGGAGGAGCCAGGGAAGGAGTGGGAAGAACCCAGGTAATGTGATAGTCTAGGAGCCAACAAAAACAGTGTTTCAACAAAGAGGTTGTGATTAGTGTTTCTCATGTTACTAATTATTTAAGAAAAAGTGAGTATTGAAAGTTAGATCAATGAGATTTCAATTACCTTGCTTGATAAGAGGAATATCTATAGGGCGGTGATTTAAAAATCTGACTGAAATTAGTGTAGACTAGGAGAATGGGTGATAAATAACTAGATAGTTAAATATGTATGTTGGAATAATTTTTTATTTTTAAAAATAGATTATTTTATAGCAGTTTCAGGTACACTAGAAATATTGAGTGGACAATAGAGTTTCTTTATGTCTTACCTCTTACACAGTTTTCTCTATTATTAACATTTTTAATTAATGCAGTGCATTAATATGATTGATCAGTAAATATTGATATACTATTTTTAATTAACATCCATATTTTACCCTGGAGTTCACTTTTTGGTTTATACCATTACGTGGGTTTCAACAAATCAATAATGTTATGAATCAAACATTATAGTCTAATTTTTGAATCACAGGTCAACTGCTTACTAGCTGTGTGATCTTGGGCAAATTACTTAAACCGAGTCTTTAAATTGTTATGGTTAAATAAGTTAACATAAACAAAAATACCTAGCATATGCACTGGTAGCTGTTAAATGCTAATTCCCTTCTTTTTTTGAATAGAAGCCAAAAATATAGCTGAATAAGGATAGTTTTATTAACATGTAATTTTACAATTTTGTCATAACATACTTGTTTCCTTACTAATTAACAAATTTTTAAAGATTCAGAACATGTATTTTCTATAAGTAACTGTCTCACTACTATAAATGTTAGTGTTAGGTCCAGATGACCCTTTCAGTTCAGGTTGAGAAAGAGGCTAAGTCATCAGTTGATCTCTATGTGGGTCAGCTGTTTCTGCAATAAGAAAAATGGCCACATTGCCACAGATAACACAACTCACCACGCTGGTCATCCATCTCTCAGATGGACTGAAAGGGGCCTCAGCTTGAGAGTGCAGACTTCCTACTGCAATTTTGTCCCTTTCAGGTAAAAAGTACTATAAAGGTTTCAAGTAGTAGAACATATATTATGTAGAGTTTTTGGTAGAAAGTGTTTAAACATTGCATGGGAGGTTAATTAGATAAACTCTAAAGATCCTTTCAGCCTGATACCTCCACAAAATTTATTTAAAACCTTGTAAATGTGAGATTCTTGGGTTAGAGTCTGTAGTGTTAAGGTAGAAAATAATGGGCTGTTAAATCTACTTGAAAACTTGAAGTTTGATTGTTTTGATTAAAAAGTGAATGGTTTTATAAGTTCTTCTAAATGAATATTTTTGTGTGGCTTGGTTTTAAAGTTGTAACAATCCTTTATTTAATGGAATCAAAATTAAGTGTGATAAAAGTTAAGTGTTTTTGGAAAAATCTAGTTTGTTGAATGCTAATAATTAAGATAAATTGAACTGCATTAGTTTAATAAGAAAATAGAAGATGGACACATTTGTTTTCCTCAGCTCTTCTGAAAAATGGTTAATCATTACTTGTCTTTTTTTAATTTGGAGTGCAAGTGTGATAATAGTGGTTAGGCCTCAAAGTGACAATAAATGCTGGCAGGGAGATAGAATTAAGCAAGAGTGAGTATCCTAGTAGAGGTGACATGAAGAGCTCAGCATGGTTATGGCCCCATCCTCCAGACAGAGTCCACTGGATCAGCAGCAATTTGGGTAGCAGCACGATTTGGAGACAGTTCGAAACTGGACAAGGAGGGACAGAGTGGGCACAGGTTTCACGGCCATACTGATTAGAGTTTTATACAAAAACTTGGTGAGATTTAGAGTCAAGTTAACCACATCAAGAGCAATGAAAGTCAAGAATGTCAAGGTCAAAGAGTCATCAAAAAGAACTCAAAAGTAAGTAAGATCTGGCTAAACCAGGTTATTTTATTTTGACTGACTAACTGCTTTGGCTGCTAGGATAAAGCCCTCTATCGGGTAGTTCTTTATGGCCCTCATGTAGTTAAATTTCCATTCACTCAATTATTCATGCAACACGTACTTTCATGAGTTTTCGTATATCAGAGCACCACCATATGAATCTACCTAGTGTTTTTTCCTACATTCTCTTTTAAAAAATCTTAAATATATCTGTTCGAAAAGGAAATTTTATACCATGATTTTAAAAGGATAACATTTCACTACAAAAAGAAGGTAATTATAAACAAAAACATGTTATGAAATTATAGTTAACTGTGCTTGAACATTGGCTTGGCTCAGATATTGTTACCTTTTTTTGTGTGAGATCACTGTGGTGACAGATCATTGAAAAAGAGTAGGATCAAATTGAGTCTCCTCTAATAAGAACTCAGGAAAATGGAAAAGAGACAGTGATTTAAGATAGTATAAAAACTTGTCATATACTACCCAAGATCATCTCATGTATCCCTTCAAATCATCTTAAATACCACATTTGGAGAAAGACTATTATAGAGTAAAATTAGTAAAATCTGGGACAGCAATTTCTAAACATATAAACTTCTGGTCCTGTAGAAAGCACTGTTGTTGTTCTATACTGAAATATAAAAGACAATGTGAATTTTTCTCACTGTTAAATTTAATTTGCTTATGCTTATTGTGAGATTATGTTCTTACTTTTAAAAGTTTTATTTATGAAATGATGATAGAGGATTTTATCTAATTTTATATTGAAAACACAAATATTTATCCTTTCCCTCTGTTTTTGATTGGTCAATGCTACAATTTTAGGAAACCCAGGCCTACCCTTTTAACATAGAATGGCAGTAGATTCTCTACATATTCCCTATGCATTAGGTCTGCTTTGTATGTGTCTGAGAGATACAAAGATGAGGAAAAAAGACATGGTCCAAGGATAGTGGATATCTATGAGTGAGAATTCTTACGTGCAAGATGGTTTTGTCTTTCAGGAAGCTATGATGTCTGTTAGTGGATATCTATGAGTGAGAATTCTTACGTGCAAGATGGTTTTGTCTTTCAGGAAGCTATGACCAGAGTTTAACCAGAGTTAAAGGGGAATATCACATATCAGCATTTGAAGAGATGCATAGAGTTCACAGCCTTTAAAAGACTCTGATGCCCTGAACTTTGGTTTTGTTTTGTTTTGTTTTTTGGTACAGGGATCAAACTTGGGACCTTGGGCTTGTGAATCAGGCATGGTGCCACTGAGCTACAAAATCCCTGGCCAGGATGTTGGTCTCCTATATTTGTAAAGCTAAAGGCAGAGATGCTGATAAGAGAAATAATGACCAAAAACAAAACAAAACACAAAAAACAAATTTTACATTCCTCAAATTATATTTGCATAAAAATAAAAGCTACAGGGATTCTTAATTATAGCATTTAAAAATTGAAATCCAAAAGTACTGAGTGAGGTAATGTCAGTTGTGTTGGCATGAAGTTTGTTATAACAACTCCATTTTATCCTTTTAATTTTCATAGATTCTCTGTTTTCTCTTTCATTCCTGATTGAGTAATTTCTGTTTTCCTTGCCAGACTAGCTAAAGTTTGATCAAATTTGTTATCAAAGAACAATCTTTTAGTTTAATTTTTTTCTTTAATATTTTTTCTGTTTTCTATATGATTGAATTTTGCTCTGATCTCTATTATTTCCTGCCCTATACCTTCTTTTGGTTTGCCATTTAATGTTGTTATTTTTGCTTTGTATGTTTTGAAAGTCTGTTCTTAGGTGTATATATATTTGTAATTACCATATATGTACTCCTAAAATATTGTCTCATTAATATTAAATGTCTTTCTCTTTGTTTTAGTAATATTTGTTCTCTGAAATTATATCTTGTCTGATCTTAGTCATTCTCTTATGGTTATTATTTGCAGAATTTCTTTCTTCTAAATCTGTATACTGATTAGAGACAACATATATTGTGTCTTACTTACCTTTTTAACTAAATCTGACAATTTTACCTTTTGATCGGAATGTTCAATTTATATTTAAAGCAATCATACTCATTGAAATGTTGCATTCATATCTGGCATTTTTTCTTCTATATATCTTGTGTTTCTTATGAAATTTTATATTTATTGCTTTATTTTTATGCATTTAAAAGAAATCTAAAGAAAGCATAAAATGCCTATACTTAAAATAATTTATCCACATATTTATTATTTCTGATGCTCGTTATTTCTTCTGGTAGTTTCAAGTAACTGACTGGTGTGATTTCTTTCTATCCCAAAGAACTTTATTAGAATAAGAAAAATCTCCCAGCAAGGCATGGTTTTTAAAAGTACACACAGTACTTGGAAATATCTTTACTTTGCCTTCATTTTTGAGATATAGTTTTGCTACACATAGAATTCTTTTTTTTTTTCCAGCTTTAATTGAGTTTATTGGTACATTTTAGGGATACAGTACAGTTACATTCATTGTTGGGATCTTGTACCTCTACATGACAAGTGTTGGTTCTCATTTTTTTCCCCTTGTCCCTGCCCTCCCTTTATCCCCTCCTCCCCTCCCCATCTACAGCCACTTTATTTCCATCTTTTCATTATCTCACATTTTTTTTCTTTTCCCTTTTTTACCCTTCCCCTGCCCATCCCACCTTCCCTACACCTTTAGCTCCTTTCTTCCCATTTCTCAGTGTCAGTAATCTTATTAGGATCTTCTGTATTATTGCAGATTATTCACATCAGAGAAACTATTCGGTATTTACACATGTGTGCCTTATTTATTTCACTTAGGAGTATATCTTCAATATTCTTTTCAGATAGGTTTTTGTTAAGTACATCTCTCCTCCTTTATCTTATGGGTGTCAGATATTTTTTTCCAGCTACAGGAAATCTGACTAATATACACTACAGCCTTAGTTATTCTGAGCATTTCATATAAATGGAATCAAACAATGCACATCTTTTAAAATGACTTTTCTCACATAACATAATGCTTTTAAGTTTTCTCCATGTAATAGCATGTTTTAGTGTTTTTTTGTTGTTGAATGATATAAGAATGTACCATATTTTTGTGGCATTAGATTTATTTCTGCTTTGTTAGCTATCATGAATATTGCTGAGCATATTTTTATGCAAGGTTTTATGCAAGGTTATATGCTTTCAGTTGCTCTGGGTACACAGCTGGGAGTGGAATTGCAGGGTTATGATGACTGTTTTACCTTTTGACCGTTTTCTTACATGGCCACACCTATTCACATTCCCATGAGCATTGTGTAATTCTTTTATGTACATTGTACTGACATTATATTTTTAGTCATTTTTTTAATTCTTCAAGGGTATTAGAGTAGCTCTTTGAAATATTTGTTTGCAAAATTGACATGTAAGTCTATTTAGAGTTGGTTTTTATTCATTGCTTTTTCCCTTTGAAGAAGTCAAATTTTATTATTTTAAAATATTACAAATGTATTTTTGTTGATATTCGAACTGTTTCATGCTATTTAGCAATTCCTCCCTCTTTCTCTTTCTCCTTCCTTTTCTTCCTTCCTTTTGTGGTACTAGGGGTTGAATCCAGGTCCTTCATACTGAACTACATCCCTATCCCTTTTTATTTTTTATTCTGAGACAGAATTTTGTTGAGTTGCTCAGGCTGAGCTGGAACTTGGAATCTTTCTGCCTCAGCCACTCAGAGTGCTGGAATTATAGACCTGTACCACCACATTCATTAATTCTGGTTTCTGATTGTTTTCCCCCTCAGCATTTCTATGAAGTAGCTCAGTTTACCAGTACTTAAAATTTCTCTCCCATAGTGATTGGCTCTGTTTTTTGTCTATTTGTTTGTTTTATTGTTGCTGTTTTAAGCCTGGCTGTCTAGTGGTTGCTCCATTGTCTGCATGGCCTATTGTTCTACCAATGTTTGGGACAGTTATTGTTCTTAAACATCTTGAACCTCTATGTGTGGTTTGGCTAGGGAGCACAATTATATCTTAGCTTTCACTTTCCACTTGACTATCTCAGATCTCCCCTATCCTTAAAGTTATATTCTGCTTCAAAATGGCCACGACAGCTCAGACATCACATTAAAACTTCAGATAAAAAACGGAAGAAAAAGTGGAAGAGCAAAACTGATGCCTCTGCTTGTTGATTTATGTCACTCTAAACAGTCTCTCTGATTTTCATGCAACACTTTTGCTTACATCTCATTGATTAGAAACTAATATGTGCACAACTATGGTGTCTTGGAAAAAGTGATGGTTTGACTTGGTTTCTGTACAAATAAAATTTGATTTCTTTGACTAAAGAAAAAAGAATAGTAGCTAGTGAGTGCCAGCTAGTATTTCTACCACATCATCTTTCAGTCCCAGCTATGTCCCATGGATTCTTTTCCTGAGACAGACACTTTCTATGAATTCCCTCAACTGAAAATAATATTGACTCTTATTTGCAGAATTCATTTGGTGCTTTTTCTGCTTTGTTTGCTTTCTTTTCTTTTTATTCTACTCAGCTATACACTCTTTGAGTGCAGAATTTATTCTTATACCTCATTAGATCTGTAGGCAGTGTGTAAGGAATCTTGCCTAGAGTTAATGCTGAATAAAATTTTGTCAGTTATTTCATTAGATTATCAAGCATGAGTAGAGAGGTATAGTGGTGGAGCTGAGAGGGTATCAAGGGAAATCTCAACTCTTTCTGCACCAGTCTTTTCCTAGAATTAACCCAGTTTATACTTCTCAAACTTATCTGGTAGTACATATTTTCTGTCCATGCCATTGGTAATGTCTTTTGTTTGTTTATCAGTTTGTTTGTTTGAAACAGCTCTTGCTGTATAGAGCAGTCTAGAACTTGCTGTGTAGCGCAGGATGTGTTGAACTCAAGGTAATCCTCCTCCCTCAGCTTCCCAAGTGCTGGAAACACCACACCCAGCAGCCACTGGTGACTTTTCTTAGGGCCATTTTTCTCTCAGGGAAACGACTTCTCGAATTTCATTTTGTGTGGTTCATGACTAAAAGATGAGTAACTTCTTATGATTATGAAGCAGGAGTTGATGAACATCCAGCTTCCCTGGGCAGAAGTCCATACTAAAAACTGTGACTGTCCAAATTGGCAAGACTCCTCTGGCTTCTTCAGCAAGGTACTACCTGGACGGGCAGCAAAATCTGAATCCAAATTGGCTTCTCTGGCTTGATCAACTTCTTAGAGCTGCTTGCCACTCAGGAAGAGATTGGTGTGTCCCACTAGCTTTAGTACAGCTTCCCAGACTTCTCAATCTAGGGAAAATTAGCCTGGAATTTTCTTTTTGGGTTACATTTTGAGAAAGAAGAAGAAAATGAAGAAATGAGCCTTTGTCAGTCACACACAAAAAACTACTTATAGCCCAAGAGAATGAAAAATATGGCTGAGGTTATTTTTAATAGCTGCTTACACTGATTTCTGATTTCAACATACTTTTGTGGGGGGGATTGGAGCTATTTCTTGAAAGTTCTTGAAAGGCTATATTAGTTTCCTTGGAGATTTTATTCCATTACTTTATTTCTTATGACCTTCACAGATCCATATATTTAACTGGAGACCTTTTTTTTAAAAAAAAATCTAATCCTTTCAAGTAACAAAACCACCTAGACTAAAGCATGAAATTCTCTGTTAAAGAGAAGAGTTACTGCATATATTTCATATACTGACTTTCACTTAAGGTGGCCTCATTATGATCTATAATATATATAGATATATGTAATATATATGTATTCATCACAATAAACACATTACATATGTAGTGTATGTATATTTAGTTTGTATATATATATATATATATGTTGTGTAAATATATATATATAGTCTATGTATGTATTGTGTGTGTATGTATGTGTTGTGATCATTAAAGGAAAGCAGCAGTTTAGAAATGTAGCTTTTGTGGTGAAATCAGAAAAAACAGTTGACTCCAGAGTTGTAAGGTCTTGTAAACTGAGCTACCTTAAGATTAGAACAATTTAATAGAGAGAAAACATGTAAAGGTGAAGGGAAAGTGAGGGGGGTAGGGGAAAAGAAAGAAGTAAATGGAATTAATATGAGAAAAAAAAACCAAAGTCTTCTAGGGAAGTGTAGAGGGATTGAAGGGAGGACAGGGGAATGAGGAAAAATTAGAACAAAGATGGATTATGTAAAGGTGCAAATTCGAGTGAAGAATGTCATTATATTGTATAAAATTAATTTTTAAAAAGATTACAACATTTTAAAAAGCTTAAATTAATTTTAAAAAAAGATTAGAACATTTAAAATGTGAGAAGATAATTTTTGCTAATCTGAACCATAGAAGAAGAATGTGCAAATTGATTTAACAGTAAATATTTTCTTAACATCTTTAGGTTTTGGTGTCCTCACCTAGAAAAAAAAATGAAAGAATGGAGCTAGTATATCTTCCAAGACAATTTTAGCTTAACTTTAGCTCTATAGAATCAGCTGATTAAAATCGACACAGTAGACTGATACCATACTGAGTTTGATGAAATTTCTGACACCGTTAGTCAGATTTTTCTATGTGAGCTGATACAATCACATTGAACACTGATTACATTATGCTTCCTACCCCTTCTCATGTCCTCATAAATATGCGTTGTTGCAAACAGTTTTCATAAGGTTTAGACTATGCTTTAGTTGAATTCTTAGTGACTCATTTGGATGCTGTATCATTATCTCATTTTATTCATTGCTCACTTAATCAGGTGCTTCTATGGACTGGCAGACTCTAGAAGTAGAAAGGAAACTATTAGTCATCACAGGAAGTGGAAAGCAGCTGTACGGTAGTCAGTGATGCCAACTTAATTTAGCAGGAAACTGTAGTCAGGTTTCTAGGGAACATCTAGTCTTTTGCCTTTCATAATCTGAGTAAAGATACTGCCTCCCTTCTACCTTACTCTCATTCTCTATACACACAAAGTAATAACATCAATATTCTTCCCCTCAGGCTATTACAACATCCATACCTTACTTTTCTGATTGCTCCAGATCTCCCTTCTCTCTTCTCCTCTTTCAAATGAATACTGTGACTTTCTCTTTAATGTTTTACTCTTCTTTCTAATGATTTTATCTTTTTTTAAGGCAGGAAATTTTAAATGGTATCACTTCCTTTACCTAGTTTGGCTCATTTCCACTGATTTTGAAATTATCCCTGAAAATGGTATGTTTCCTTTTAAACAGTAAAGTTTGTTCACAGTTGTCTTTTATAAGCATACCTCCAACTATCCAGTAATTCAACTAACCTATTGTCATAGGCTAATCACTAGGAATTTTAAAACAATTATGGCAAGCTTCCATAAAGAGCTCACTATCCAGGGAGAGTGGCAGCATGCAAACTGGCAAATGCAAATAGGATGGTAGAGGTCATGTCAGAGATAAGTGGTTTTTGCAGAGTTCTCCAATTAAATAGGACCAACAGGATAAATAGAGACATAATAGAGATTTACTATAAAGTTGGCTCTGTGATTATAGAAGCCAAGAATTTTTGTGATACACTGTCTGCAAACTGGCAAACTTGCCAGTGATATAATTCAGATCTGAGAACCAAAGGCTCTAATATCCATGGGCAAAAGAGTGCAGATGGTTTAACTCAAAAACAAAGAGAATTTGCCCCCTTCCCACATCTCTGTTCTATTTCAGTGGGTCTTCAAGGGATAAAATGATTGCTTGGTGAGCATAATCTTCATTCAAACTACTACAACTCAAATGTTAATCTCTTATGGAAACATTCTTACAGACATTCCCAGAAATTGTGTTTCATTAATTGTCTGGGCACCCCTTAGATTAGACATAGTCCATGAGACTCATGGACTATATAGTCAAAATATTGAAAGAAGAATATGCCAAACAAGGCCCTAGCAAGGTGTACTTTAAAATGGAAGAGAGAGAGATTTTCCCAGGCAATCAAAGTTTGGGGGGAGCAGTGTTCACAACTGTACCTGCCTCTCAATAAGTGCTAAAAGAAGTTATCAAGCTGAAAGGATGTTAATTAATCATACAAAAACTGAAGTGTAAAAACTCACTTATAAAAGTCAATCTATCATTTGTTCCTTTTCAAGACCCTTGGTAGATTCCAGAATCCAAAGATGTTTGATTTCCTTTTATAAAATGATATACTATTTTGCATATAACCTATATGTAGCTTCCCTAGAAATTCTAGATTTCTAATAATACTTAATGAAATGTAAACACCATGGAAATACTTGCTATATCATATTTTAAAAGTAATAATGACAAGAAATGTCTGTTCAGTGTAGATGTTTTAAAAAAATATTTTTGGTCTGCCATTAGTTGATTCCACAGATGTAAAATCTGTAGAAATGGATAGCCACTGTAATCAAACTCAGAATTCTTTAATATTGTAATGGTGGTACCTAAATTATTTTAAACTATCTTATAAAATCAAAAAAGAACAGAGGTAATAAAAATAAGTACAAAATTTGTTAATAGGTACACAATATTAAAAATACTAATTGTAGCATCAATAACCTAAAATGTGAGGAGGGAGAAAGCAAAGTATAGAATGATAGAAGTTAAATTTTTACCTACTTATAATAAAGTGTTGTATCTGTAAAATGTTTTATGTAAGCCTTATGGTAAGCACAAATGCAAAACCTGAAGTTGATTCACAAAAGGTTAGGAAAGAAAGAAGCAAAGTCTCACAATAAATCACTAAATTACAAAAAAAGACATCAAGAGAAGAAGAAACTAAAAAATAGTTAACAATTTAAAATTGTCTAATAAGTCTTTACTTGCCAGTAATTACTTACACTGGAAAAGAATAAAATTCTTCTATCAAAAGATATAGAATGACTGAATTTAAAAATTTAATGATATGCTTCCTATAAAAGACTACAGCTTTGAGAATACACAGGCTGAAAATGAAGGGATAGAAAAAGATACTTCGTGCACATAATAATCAAAAGTCAGCAACAATTGCTAGACTTATATTAGACAAAATAAACCTTTAAGTCAACAACTGTAAAAATAGAAAAACGTTATCATATAATTAAAAAGGAGACAAGTCATCAAGAAGAAAATAAAATAATTATAAATAGTTAAGCTTCCAGCATCAGATTATCTAAATATATAAGGTGAATACTACCAGAGCAGAACTGAGGGAGAAATAAACAGCAATACAATAATTGTTGAGTCCTTAATAGCTCATTCTAAACAATAGCTAGATCATCCAGACACCCCCAAAAAATCAACAAAGAAACAGTGGATTTGAACAATACTATAGACCAAATGAAACTAAGGGACACATATAGAATATTTCATACAAGAGAAACAGAAAACAAAATTTAATCAAGTGCACACAAGATTCTGAAGATAGATAATATGCTAGGCCACAAAGGAAACTTAAATTCCAAGGTTGAAATTGAGTTATCTTTTCAGACTTCAGTGTTATGAAGCTAGTAATCAATAAGAGGAAAATATTTAAAAATTCACAAACAGAGAAATTAAACAACATATTTTAAAAATTATTTATTAATTGCAATACATTTATTGGTGTATTTTAGGCATACATCATGATAACACTTGAATAACCAATAAGTCAAAGAACTCCAAACAGGAATAAAAGAATCTTGAGACAAATAAAAATGGGAATACATCACACCATAACTTACAGGATACAGCAAAATCTGTTCCAGGAGGGACAATTATAGTGATAAAAACTTACACTAAAAAAAAAAGAATGACCTCAAATGAAGAATCTAAATTTGTATCTCAAGGAAGTAGAAGCAGAAAATCAAATAATCACAAGATTGCAGAATGAAGAAAACAATGATCAGAGAAAAAAATAAATGAAGTTGATATTAGGTAAAGAATGTAAAAAAAGAATAAATAAAACTATAAATGAAAAAGAAAACACTACAATTTATACTGCAGAAGTATAAAATATTATTATACTAAAGAACAACTATCTTCCAGTAAAAATGCATAATCTATAAGAAATTGGTACATTCTTAGCAACAAACAACCCACAAAGTTGAATCATGAAGACAAAAAATCCAAACAAATAATAAGTAACTGTATTAAATCAGTAATCAAAAACTTCCCAACAAACAGAAATCCAAGGGCCAAAGAGTTTCACTTAGTTTCCTAGTTGTTGAAACAAAATGCTTTACCCCCACAAGTTAAAGGAGGAAGATTTTATTTTGGCTCATAGTTTGTACAGACTTCAGTCCATAGTCTGCTGGCTTTGCAGAGGCAAAGTGGCATGGCAGAGGGCATCAGAGAGAAGAAACATTTCATGGCAAGGCAGGCAGAAAGCAGCAGCAGTGAAGCTTTTCTGTTTATCTCTTCCAGTGTATGCATTTTGGGTTGTGCCACCCACATCCAGGGTGGGCCTTCCCAATGTCCACATCCAGAACTATGCTAAAGCAAATCAGTGGGCTACTTTAGTACCCACTCCCATAATTTCAGTATCACACACTCTACATCTAACCAGCTCCAAAAAGCCCAAAGTTGAGTGCATGAGGCTTTGGGGAACATTTAGATACAAGCCATAACACTGGTAAATTCTACCAAACATTTAAAGAATTATTTCTAACCATTTTCAAACTTTTCCAAAAACTTAAAGAGAAGAGCACATTTCTAAATTCATTCTATAAGGCTTGTGATACTCTCATACCAAAGCCAGATGAGGACACTATCAGAAAAGGAATTATAGATCAATAAAATAGTAGCAAAGAAATAAAATACCATAATCAAATGGTTTGTTTCCCATGATGATTTGATATGCATGCTTGCAAATTAATGTATCACATTAACAGAAGGCAGAGCAAAACTGATATTCTCAATAGATTCAGAAAAAGCTTTGGACAAAATTCAACATAGCATAATAATAATAATAATAATAATAAATCCAAATGAATTAGGCTAAAAAGGATGTACCTAAATGTAACAGATACATGTGACAAATCCACAGCTAATGTACTCATTGATGAAGTCTTTTCCTCTAACATCAGGGACATAACAAGGGTGCCTATGTTGATTACTCCTTCTGTTCAACATAATACTAGAAATCCTAAACAAAGGAACTAGGCAAGGAAAAGGGGAAAAAGCATCCAAATTTAAAAAAGAATAAGTAAAATTGTCTGTTTTCAGATGATATGATTTTATATCTAGAAAATTCTGAAAACTCTATAAAAACTCTAAGGATTAATAAACCAATTCATAGATTTGCAGGATACAAAGTCAACACCCAAAAATCTAAACAAGAAACTCTCTGAAAAGGAAATAAAAAATTTTATTGACATTATAAAAAATAATAGAGCACTTTGGTAGTAAATTTAATCAAGTTGATAAAAGATGTATGCCTTGAAAAGTAACAATGAAAAAAATTTAAAAAGACAAATAAATGGTAGGTGACTTATGTTCAAATAATGAAAGACAGAATATTGTTAAAATGTCCATATTATAAAGTTAGCTATAAATTTTGGTACTGGGGATTGAACTCGGGTCTTTGCACTTGCAAGGCAGGCCACCAAACTGCTGAGCTAAATCTCCGGCCCATATAATAATATTTTAAAATTAATTTTATTGGTAAATTTAAGGTATATAATATAATGACATTCATCACTTAATAGCATTCCCACAGAAATAGAAAAATAACCTTAAATTTCATATAAAATCCCAATAACCAAAGAAATTTTGAAAAAGAACACATCTGGAGGCTCACAATCCATATTTTTAAGCTATATTACAAAGCTGTAGTAATAAAAACATTATGACATGGATCTAAAATCAGATACACAAACCAATAGAACAGATCTGAGATCTCAGAACTAAATCTGTGATTATATGGTCAACTAATATTTGGTGAAGACTCCAAGAATACACTGTCAAGAGAGAATAGTCTTTTCAATAAATGGTGTTGAAAAAACTGGATATCTGTAAATAAAAGAATGAAACTGAATCCTTATATTATACCACTCACAAAAATTAACTGAAAATAATGTGAAAGCTTAATTGAAAGATCTGAAACCATAAAGAAAACTACAGAGACAAGCATAGAGGATAACTTCTTAACATTGTCTCGGCAGTAATTTTTTGGCTATGACAACAAAAGCACTGACAACAAAATAAAAAAATAAGCAGGACCACAGGAGACAAAAAAGCTTTGCAAGGTACAAGAAATCATCAACAAAATAAAGGAGGCAATATTTCTGATAGGTGCTAATATATAAGAAAATTTGAGGAATTCATATAACTCAATCAATAGCCAGAACAAAACTTGTATTCTTGAAATTTGCTGAAGCCAGAACTTAGAACATTTTCATCATATACACAAAAAATTGGTGACTATATGAGCTAATGCATGTGTTAACTGACTGGATTGTGATAACTATTTCATAATGTGTACATATACTGTATCAAACCTCCATGGTGTATACCTTAAATATATACAATTTTATTTTAAAATTATATTTTATTAAATATTGCAAAGAACAAGTACCAAACAAAAAAATAAACAAACAGCACAGCCAAAGACAATAGGAAGTCCAAGATGTAGATGTGAAGAATACCAGCCACTCTGAGGAACTGTTCTATTAGTTGTCAGCAGTTCTATTGCCCATTGAATTGTGCTGATTAAACTGTGGGTTTCTAAATGTGAGTTTCATGATAACTTTGATTAGCATTAGAACACACAAAAAAGGTGGCTGAATATAATGATAATCTGTATGTGTGAGTAGGAAAATAATGAATGTAATGGAAAATTTAAGTTAAAAAAAACTGACTGAAGGGAAGTTTAAAAAATTGATGTAGGAAAGTCAGAGGCATGTGTAACTCAACATTTAGATATCAGTGGAGACCCGAATTATATATGCTTGGTACTTAGTAAGATGGAGTAGCACAGAGAACTCAAACTACAAGTTGGCTAACTAGCCTGAGAATAAGAGTTGGATTTGTAAGATTCACTGCTGTAGTTGGGTCTAGATGTCCCTCAAAAGCCTCATTCATTCCTAGGTGGTGCTTTTTCAGAGGTGGCTAAATTTAGAGTGTGTGATTGATTCGTGGTGCAATGCAAAGTGCAAAGGCTTTAGCATTAAGGTTGTGCATGCTCTCTGCTCTAAGTAGTCTGCATAAGATAAAAGGTGTAGGAAGATATATTTAAGGTCTCTTGTTGCTTTTCCTGTCTCTGCCCACCATCAACAGTTGCCCCTCTGCCATGTGCCACACTGCCTTAGAGTTACCCAGCTATGGACTGAAACCTCTTACAAACTATAAACCAAATAAACCTTTCTTCCCTTAACTTGTGGGTATTGGGTATTTTGTCTCAGCAAAAAGAAAGTAACAAGACATTCATTGTTTTAAATTAATTATTTTAAAGCTGAATATAATGACTTAGCTGGATACCCTGGATAATGTACCTAGAGAATATTCTTCATTCTTTAGAAAGGCAGATTTCTATAAAACATGGATAAATTAGAAAACCATGTACTGAATGAAATACTACCTGAAAGTTTATGGTATATGAGAGAGAGAGTTATGATCCAAAATTAAATGTTTTCTTGGATACCTGTGGTAAAATTCACCAAAAAGTATCCCTTACTTTAAGATTGAGTTGAATGGTTTTGGTATGAAAATACAATCTAGGATTTCACTAACATTATAGTGATAAGACTATTTTCTAATTTATATAATTTTGACTGGTAGTAAACCTTTTTTCACTTGTTCTTTCTTTAACAATAATAGAAAACAGGACTTCTGGGAAGATGATGATGGAGCCATGAGCAGCAGCAAATCTCTGAGATTGAGAGAGCAGACACTGGAATATAGCAATTTGAGGAAGAGATGAAGGAGAGAGGTGGATCCTGGGGCCTCAGAAAAGTTCTGAAGGGAGAACTGGAGCCCATGGGGAGAGCAAGGTAATGGACTTCATTGCAGAAGAGGGAAGTAGCAAACTGTGCTTTCTCCTTGATCCCCAGATTGTTGGTAAACTGTGCATTCTTTTTTATTCCCAGATTTCAGTGTGAGAGAGGAGTCTTGAGCCTACAGAAGTGCTGTGATGGCCAGAGACCCCGGAAGCTTCCACAGAGAAATGCACCAGTGGAGTGGAGCAGTGGATACATTGGCTGGTGAGTGACTCTTCTCTAAATGTCTCCAGGAGAGTGTGATTGACTGGATGCCATTTTGGAGTGGGGCCAGCTGAACTTGGGACTGGGAGAAGCTCCCAGGCTCCCAGTGTATGGGTGAGGCACATCCATGGGAGACACCCAGGATTGGGGAGCTCAGGTCAATCTGGCAAGAAACACCCACAGATTTGTGGGATGAACAATTTGGGCCATAGGCCCATAGGCTGACAGCCAGAGACCAGAATCAGCCTGAAGTTTTGCAAAGTTGAATAGGCACCCCACTCTATTCCTACTACAGACTTGCTGGGATTACGCAGCACCTTGCCCTAACGCTACTACAGGCTTTCTGGGATCGTACACTACTAATCTGGGCTCTCTCTACCAGCACAGCAGAGACACACCTTGAAGACGATCCTACCACATAACTGTTGACCCCAGAAGATAGCCATAGGCTTGAAATCACAGAGGAATCTCCCTCCCTCCCCCTCTCTCTCCCTCCCTCTTTCTCCTTTTTTAATTGAATGTTTTCATGGTTGTGAACATTGTTTTTACATTTTTTTGGTTTAGTTTAGTTTTTGTTTTTGTTTCTTCCTTCTTCTCCAGACTCCAAAAGTTTAAGTAATCTTCTTTTGTCCTTCAACCTTGCTTCTAATCTTTTTCTAATATTAATCTTCTATTTCTCTATTTCCCTTCTATCTCTTTTAGATCTCCCCAGGGGCTAAAATGGCTCAATTGAGGGACTATTTGCTGTATATAAATTCCTAGTTTGTTTTAGATTTTGTTATAAAGCTGTATATCTTGTTCATATGATTAAAGGTAGTAACTCAATAGTTACCACAGTTTGTCATTTTCTAGGTTGTGCTTGATCCTATAGTTATTACTGATTGTACTACTTTAGCCAATGTGACATAGTTATTCTAATCAGTTCTTCTTCCTAGTATACCAAGACCAAGATCATCTGAATGTCTTAAATAATACTACAGGCCAGTCCTACTGAACTAGGGGCTAGGCCAAATAGGCAACAACTTCTCATCCCTAGTGAATTAAAGAGGTAGGACCTGTGACAGACTCAAAAGGTAAAATCCAGTTATATCTAGAAGCCCCCTCTGAAAAGTACTCATTTCTTAAGGAGTTCTCAATCCTAGTAATAAAGCTATCATAAGCAATTACAAGCATCAACAGAAAATGATAGAAATCTTGAATTCTCAACATAGGAAAGAAATGGAATCTATGAAATAGATTCAAACAGATATCCAGGAAATTAAACACTCTATTGAAAGTATACCCAGCAGAATTAACCAATGTGAGTGCAGAATATCATATCTAGAAGACAGTTCATTGTTAGTGATCATGAAAAGAAAGACTTCTTAAAAATAACAAGGGACCATGAAAAACCAATTCAACAGGTGCTAGATGATGCAAAGAAGGATAACATAAAATTGATCAGGAGCAATGAGAAGTCAGGAGATAGTACAAAGGACATAACAGACAATAACTACCCACCATCAACGCTATTTTACTGAATAATATCTGAAAGACTAATTATTATATCTTCCTGCATTTTTTTCTTCTTCAAGGTGCACAATCTCAATTCTTTTGAAATTATATACTGGTATTCTTTCCACTATTACAGAATCATTTTTATTTCTATTATCAGAAATTTCTCTAAGGACCCCACCTATCTTCTTCAAAATTGGAACAGTTCTTCCACTAATGACTGACATATTAAAAATACAAAGCAGGCTCAAGTTAGGTGTGGTGGCACACACCTGTGATCCAAGCTCTCTGGAGGCCTGAGGTAGGAAGATGAAAGCTTGGGCTTAGTTTAGGCAATTTAGTAACTTAGTGAGACCCTTTCTGAAAATTTAACAAAGTAAAACAAAGGACTGGGGGTATAGCTCAATGAGAAGCTCTTGGGTTCAATCCTCAGTACTGTGAAAGATAAAGAAAGAAAGAAAGAAAGAAAGAAGAAAGAAAGAAAGAAAGAAAGAAAGAAAGAAAGAAAGAAAGAAAGAAAGAAAGAAAGAAAGAAAGAAAGAAAGAAAGAAAGAAAGAAAGAAGAAAGTTGAAATTCAATCCAATATTCTATGCTTTGGTCTTCTAAAGCTTAGTATTGTTTGATTCACACATCCAACTGCTGAATTATAGTTAGATTACGTTGAAGACAGCTTTGTAACCTAGTTAGTTAGACTTATTTTCCATGGCATGTAAACCCACTTTTTTAGTACTAAAATTGTTAAGAAGAAAAATGATTAATGAAGAATGTTTAGGGTGGAGATATTTCATTTTAAGGAAGACAATTGGAGATTGAATGTCTTTAGTTAAAAATCTCATTGTAGGGAAAATATTTGAAAACAAATATGAGAAAAGTAGGGAAATTGAATATATTGAGAAGCTGTAAGAGAAATGAGACAGCCTGGTGCAATATAGCACAGACTGAGTAATGTTGAGAGGGCAATTTAAATCACCCTTGATTTATTGTTTCTTACCTCCATTCTTCTGCAGGGGCCCGATTTAAAGGTTTAGTCTCCTCTACTCTTCTCCCTTACTCATTTTTCTCTTTCTCCCCTCCCCATTGTCTACTGCCCCTTTGCTTTCTTTGCTCCTTCTTCACTAATGAGTTTTGCAATAGGGGATTACATTTTTTTTGAGTCTACCCACAAGTGTAAGTGAAAAATAAAGGCAAGAATAAATGTAGGCTAGAATAACTGGCAAGCATGAAAAATAAGTCCCACTATTCAATGCAGTTTAACTCATTTCAACAATAATTAAGTATGTCCTACATGCAAGGCATTATAGTAAGGACTAGGGACACAAAGACAGAATTGAACATTTTACATCAAAAGAGATCATATTGTGAAGGGAGGGCAGGGATAAGGGAAAAACATGAGAACCAAGACCTGTCATGTAAAGGTACAAGATCCCAATGATGAATGTAACTGTACTGTATACCTAAAATGTACCAATAAACTCAATGAGAAAAAAAAGAGATCATATTCCAGAATATTTAATTCAGATATTCATTGGTTATTTTCTGTTCAACAGAGAGAATTGTCATCTTTCCTAAATTTCACTCAATGTTTACTGAGTTTATGTAGCAGCATTTAAAGGAGGACTAAATAAATAATGTCTGGAAAGAATGGTTGTTGTTTTGTTGCCTAGGACCATAAGGATTTATCAGAGGAGCTCTTTATGTGCCTAGCACAACCTTGACATTTAAAATGCTAGCATGATACCATTATTTAATTTCATCCTCCTGTAATCAAGAAGAGGAAGAAAAAATTAAATCAAGCCAAAGTGTCTCTTCTTGTCCTTATTGTCCTTATTGTAACTACATCAAAAGTGTTTCATAATAATGTCTCTAAACTTACAAGGCCCAGGTGGATTCTGGTATTATTGTTGCTTTCCACTGCAACTCAGGGCTGTGGGGTGAGTGATAGGGGAGAAAAGCTGGTCAGGATTTTCTATTCCAAAAATTGTCTTTCCTTAGCTCCCTTTCTGTTCTTCCCCTCTTTTTATTTATTTCTAAGCATCTGTTAACTACTACAAGGTATCCACTGCTCTAGTAATGTTCTCACACTCTGCTCTTTCTATCCACACTCAGATGTTTTCAAGGGCCACCCACAGCATCTGAAGGCGTAAAGTAGACAAATTGTGTAAGTTGGCATGCATGTTAGTTTCCACATACAATTTTAAATTTAATTCTTAAATCAAAGTTAAATATAAACTTTGTTTAAGGAGTCAAAGGCTTTTATATAAAAATGTGGCAGTGCTCTGCAGCCCCCAATTTCTGCTTTGCAGAGGTAACCTCTAAATCGCTAACATGACTAAGTTGCTGCTACCTTTTAAATTTTTAAAAATTTGTTTTAGTTTTAGGCATGATTTATTGATCTATTAATTTGGAAGATGAATCTGCAGCTGTCTTTCTACTCCTTTCTGCACCTTTATAGTTGATACAGTGGGTCAAAGTGTAATCCTCACAAGTGGAACCTGAGGAAAAGTCAGCTGGGAAAAGCATTAGATGTGTCATAGGTCCACCCTTATATTTTCTAAGCCTGTATCTTTTATTTAGTCATTGCTCACACAAACAAATGTCTTCCAGTTGCCTTCATTTTGTTTCTGCTTGCTCCTCTCAAATATCTGTTTCTCATTCTTCCATCAGGATTCAACTCAAACTCCACTTTTTGTTTGGGTTAAATGCCCTTCTCCTTGTTTGTTTCATTTCTGCAGAAAACCTAAAATAATATTCCAATCTACTAGTTGTCTTCTATCTACTTGATAGATTTTAATACTTCTAAAGATAAGAGCTCTATGTTCAGGGAACAACACAATGCTTAACATTTACTCACGTATTTACTGAATGATAAAATGTGATTGATGGAAGCAGGTTTTGGCAGAATGATAATATGAACAAACTACAGATTAGGTACAAAGTCCTTGTCATTTGATCTAGCATTCTTATGTCATAGAAAGGATAGGACTGGATGATCTTTATGATTTTTTTCTTTTTTTCCTGTCCATTTTTTTTTTTTTTTTTGTACCAAGGATTGAACTCAGGCCCTTGCACTTGCAAGGCGGGCACCAAAACCACTGAGCTAAATTCCTGGACCTGTGATTTCTTCTAGTAGTAAAAAATTACTTATTTCAGCCTCATTGCTTTTTAATACTAGATACTAGCAAAAAAGCCCTAGGATCAAGATTTTTTTTTTTTTACATTTAGCTATTTCTTAACAATTCCATTGTTAGTTCAATGAATGCATGAATAGATATGATTATTGAAACTGAACCAAACTTGTCTTCTAGCTGAAGACAATAGTAAGAAGAATTTCTGATTGAATTACAAAATTAAAGTGAAATAGAGCATTGCTTATTAAGGTATTTTTTCAAACTTACCCTTCTAAGATTAATTCTTTGATATTATATCTGGGATCTTCAGATCAGTGGTTCCCAGCCTTTTTGGCACTAGGGGCCACTTTGGTGGAAGACAATTTTTGTACTGATGGTGGAGGATAGGAAGAAGACTTTGGGATCATTCAGACAAATTCCACTTATTTCTATTATTAATTGTAATACAAAATGAAACAATTATACAACTCAGTGCAGAATCAATGGGAGCACTGAGCTTGTTTTCCTGCAACCAGAGAGTCTCATCTAGGAGCTATTGGGGACAGTGACACTTGAAATGCATTACTTATGCCCAGTCTACTCCATAATCTTGTTTTACCACCATTGTAACAATCACCTTAACAATGATAGAATGTTGGAAATGGAAGCAAGCTTTTCAGTGCTTTTGTGGCAATCTCATGATGTTTCAGCTTGACTCCAATACAGATTTTAGAAATTTGATGTTGTCTCAAACATATTTTTAAAACCATGCCCATTTGTGACCTCAAGCAGCTGATCCTCTTGTAGCATGGACAAAATCAATTTACCTGGGTTATTCACAAATTGGTTGCAGATTCATTCCTTCCCAGGCCAGAGGTCTTTTGTATTGGGAAGTAACAGTTAAACTCTTTTGAAAGCAGAGGAAGGCAATTACACACCAGTTAGAAAAAGAAGGCCCTGGCTCATTCTCTTTTAAAATCTCTGCTAATGTTTCTGAAACAAGTAAAAAATTCCAATGTTTACTAGTTAACCTTTAGTTCCAGTTTGGCTTTGAATGCAGCCACTTTATCTGCCAATTTGAGCACTGTTGTCATTCTCCCTTGAAGTGACAGATTGAGTTCAATGAGCAGGCTGAATATGTCACAATGGTGAACAAGATTTGTTCCACTCTGTGTCACTGAAATGTGGTGCCAGTGGTGTCTGTTTTTCTTCAAGAAATCTCTGGAATGACCAGCATAACTCAAAAGCTCTGTCCAGTGATTCACTCTTAGAAAACCATCTCACTTCTGTACAAGAAAAGGCACATGTACTTTGTGTTCATCTTCTCACAGAGATACATGAATAGACATGAGTTAAGGGCATGCACTTTAATGTGGTTAACTTTAATCACCCTCTGCCAAGGTTGTTAAGTTTAGGTGACATTTTTCAGCTAGTCAGCATGTGTCTGAATGATAAGACAAATAGATTCATATGCACAAGCAACCTCTCTGACCCAAGTAGCAAAACCAAAAAGTCATTCAAGAAAAAAAGTGAAAATAGAAGAAAAAAATGGAAAAAAAGCTGTTTTACATGGGGAAGGGAGGGAACTTGAGGGCAGGAAAGGGATAAAATAAAATCAAATTTATTAAAAATGAAAACCAGGCAGCCAGGTATGGTGGTGCAGTCCTGTAATCCCAGCACTCGGGAGGCTGAGGCAGGAGGATCACTGTGAGTTTGAAACCAGCCTGAAACCACATAGTGAGTTCCAGATCAGTCTTAACAACATAGTGAGACCCTGTCTCCAAAAACCAAAAAAAAAAAAAAAGAAAAAAAAAGAAAACCAAGGCCAGGGGTTTAGCTCAGTGATGCCTCTGTTTGTCTCCCAAGCACAAGATCCCGAGTTTGAGCTCCTGTACCAAAAGCAAAACAAAGCAATGAACAAAGAACCCCCCCATAATCAGAAAGTCATTGATAAATGGGAGTCCCTTCATCTATACACATACTAGCAAAAAAATGACCAGTTAAGTTTTCCTGATATGTAATTATTGAATGATTTAAATGGTTCTACAGGGCCAGGGGTAGCTCACTGGTGCTGCACCTGCCTGGTAAGTACAAAGTCCTGAGTCTGATCCCTGGTACTGCACACACACACAGACACACACACACAGACACACACACACACACAAAGTTCTACAGCCATGGCATTATTTTGCAACAAAAGTTTTCATATGCACATCTTAAAAAAAATATTGCACATAAAAATCGTTCTGGCTTTGATGTCAATATCAGTAGACTTGTAACCCCAGACATACTCAGCTACCTCATCTTTGACAAAGAAGCCAACCATCTTCAGTGGAGGAAAGATAGCTTCTTTAATAAATGGTGTTGGAAAAAAATGGATTTCAATTTGTCAAAGATTAAAACTAGATCTGTGTCTTTCACCATATACTAAACTAAAATACAAGTGGATTAAAAATCTAAATATTAAAACAGAAATATTAAACTTGTTGGAAGATAAGTTAGGTAGAACTCTTGAAGACATTGACATAGGAAAGGACTTTATGAACAAATCATCAGTAGCACAGGAACTAACACAAAAAATAAACAACTGGGATCTTATCTTTTTAAAAAACTTCTGCACTGCAAGAGAAACCACCAACAGAGCTGAGAAAGCCTACAATGTGGGAAAAATTTTTTACCAGCATTCCTCAGGCAAAGGTCTACTATCTGGACTATATAAAGAACTAAAAAAAATCAGGCCCCAAAATAATTAAAAAATGGGCATCTGAAATGAACAGACATTTCTCAAACAAAGAAGTAAAAGCAGCAAATAAATATATGAAAAAAATGTTCAACATCACTGGTCATTCAAGAGATGCAGATGAAAACAACCCTGAGATTCCACCTCACCCCAGAAAAAATGACTACTGTCAAGAAATGAACCAATAACAAATGTTGGTGGGGTTGTGGGGAGAAAGGAACCCTTCTCCATTGTTTGTGAGAGTGCAGACTGGTGCAACCACTATGGAAACCAATATGGAGATACATTAAACAACTGCGATTAGAGAAGTCCCATCTGACCAAGCTATTCCTCTGCTGGTTATCTTTCCAAAAGTATTAAAAGAATCATATGACAGTGATACATGCTCACCCATGTTTATGACAGCACAGTTTGTAATGACTAAAGCTTGGAAACAGTCTAATTGCCCATCATTGAAAACTGGATAAAGAAGATGTGGCTTTTTAATAAAATGGAGTAGTACTCAGCCATAAATAACAAGAAACTAGAGACATTTATAGCTAAGTGGGTGCCCATTGAGGATATACTCAAGTGAAATAAATAGGACACACGTGTAAATACCAAATAGTTTTCTCTGGTGTGAAAAATTGAAAGTGTAAAATAAGGATCAAGATGTATAACTGATATTGTGTAATAGGAAAAATAGTCTAAAGGTGTAGAGGAAATGGTAGGGGTAGGGGAAAGGTAAGAAGGGAAAAGAAAAAAATGTGAGAATAGGAAAAAAATGGAAACAAAGTCTTTGTAAATTGGGAAGGGTGGCCAGGGGAATGGGGAGAAAATAACCAAGATAAATCATGTAAAGGTGCACGATCCCAGTGATGAATGTAAATGTATTGCATACCTAATATGTACCAATAAATGTACCAATAAAAAATATCAGAAGATTTGTCAACCTAGATTCCATACCATGGTGATTCATTAATCCACTCTAACAATTGTGCCCCAATATCCTCTATTTCATCAATTTTCTAGTTATAGTGCTAACCATAAAAAGGAATCCATGCCATCTTTTGAACTGCAGCCTCTCCAGAAAGAACACAAAGAATTTCCTTAGCAATAGTCAGGATTAACTCTTAACCAAGAGTAAAGGGCTTCTTAGTTTTAGCAATGTGGTTGGCTACTAAGAATGATGCTCTGAGTACAGACACATTTGATGAAGAGATGACTTTCAATAATTGCTTCTGGTTTTTGTATTCATGTTTTTTTCTGTTTTGAAAAACTTTAAAGGGTTTTCTTTTAATGTAGGGTGCTAATGTTACCTTATACTGTATAACATAGTATATACCATATGCTATACAAAGCAGGCTTTGGTAATGTGAATCACCTGTACAATGAGCCCACAATTTAAGCAGGACCCTTGGTATTTTATTTTAAATACAGCCTTCTTTTTGTAGGCAATCAGAGTCTTCTGCCATCTTGCCATTGGGCCTCTTCCCCCTTTTCAAAGAAGCTTTCCAGTGATGTTTGTTTCTTACTCATTTTGAGTTAGCTTGTGGGTCTACAAAAACTGTGAATGAGACAAGTGTATTGTGAGGCAAAAAGTTGTGGACTATTCATTCCAAAGCAAAAGATATTTGTGGAAAATTCTGAATAAAAGGCAATATTGGTAATAAACATGACTAGATAGCCAGCAAGATACCAAAGAGAGAAGATGATATAAAAAGAGTTAGTGAGAGTTTAGTTCCTGCTGTTTTTATTGTAGCAACATAAATTGCAGATGGAGTACATGTTTCAAAAAAACACAAAGCTAGTGGTATTAGAATAAGAAAAATTTATTTTAAAATATCATTAGAGTTACAAATTTAATAATCATGAAATGAAGGCCAGAAGCTACATTGGAATAGATGGATAAATTTGACTACACACAAATTAAAGCTGTTGAGTAGGAAATGTATTGAAATAAAAAATCACAAACAGAGACACATATTTGCAATCTTTATAGAAAAGAGTTTATTTCCTTCATAAAATGATCCAGAAAATTAATAGGAAAAACTGCAACAATGTGGTAGGAAAAAACACAGGCAAGAAGTTCACAGATAAGTACAAATGGTGAGTAGTAAAAATATAAAAGAATTCTGAGTATACTTATCATTAGTGAATTACAAATTAAAATGTTAGTGAAATGCACATTTTCTTGTACCAGATTGGCACAGATTGAAAGTTTGATGTTAAGAAGTATTAGAGGATGGAGAAGAAGAGAAACTCATGCACGAAGATAAATGTTTAAAGATGCTGTCTTGTTTTTTTTAAGAGTACATCAGAGCAAAATGAAGGAAAACAGATGTAAACTAAATAAGCCTAATTAGGGAAGTCTCAGTTGTATAGGAATACTAGGACATTTTTACCGTAGCTTGGTTCTGTCATTTGTTGGATTTGCCCTTGACTCAAAAGCTGGGGAAAACATTAAAAAATTGGAGGCTGTCATCTCATTCTACCCCATGTAACAGAGCAAGGGATACTTTCTTGAAGGCAATTCTGAGTAGCTCAAAAGAGTATGCTAATATAATTCCATTTGCATAGTAAGATACATATATATGTATATATGCGCATTTATGTATATATAAATACACAGAAATATTTAGGAAAAATGGGTGACATTACCTTGAATAGTACTATCTTAGCATAATATAAAAGCTATATTAGGGAATGCAGGTATTACTTCTATAACCACCATCAAAAGTAGTTGATGAAATCAGAAGTAGTTTCCAAGCATTACTGAGCTTCCTCTATTCAGAGGTCATGTCTAGTGTGCTCAGAATTATTTAGCTCTTCATCTGTTCAGAGATCTTCCCTGATTCTTCTACCTATAGTTCTGTGCTGGTTAAGCTTAATTCAACTTTATTAGCTTCAGAGATGACTAGAGTGTTAATAAAGCACACTTCTGGGTGTGTCTGTGTGGCTCATGAGGATGTGATTTTGGGTAGTTATTTAGTCCCTGGCCTCTTCTTCCCTGGTATTGTTCTTCTAATCTTCTTCCTTAACTGCCATGATTTAAGCATCTTTATTCCACCATTCCCTTCTGCCATGATGTTCCTGTCTTGGAGCAGATAACTATGAACTGAATCCTATGAAACCATGAGCCAATGAAACCTCTCCCCCTTGAGTTTGTGTGTATTGGATATTGTGTTCCAGAAACAGGAAAGCTAATCAATGCAATAACTTTCCTCTACCCTATCTTAATCATTCTCTAATCGATTGTGTTATTTTATTTGTAACAAATTTTATTATCTAGTATTCTTCTTTATTTGTTTACATGTTCATTTCTTGTCTTCTCCCAATGTGTAAAAAACTTCAAGATGGCAGTAAATAGGAAAGGTTCAGTAAATACTTGTGGAATGATTGAATGAATTGTAAATGTTAGTGAAAAGCACTAGGACTATACATTGACCCATTCCACTTGGAATATAAATTTAGTTTCTCCAATTTGAACCCTTAGCTTTATTCTTTATTCTTCCTTTGATACAACATATAATTAGTACTGGCCCTGTAAAAGCTGTGAGCTGGGAGGAATAACCATATAATTTATATCCCATCCTCATAAAACTTACATTTGGGAAGAATAGAAACACAGGTCATTGCTAGTCATTGTACTTCTGGTTGAAGGGGGGTCCCTAAACCCCGAGCACTTTACTAAGGGGTGGCTCAGGGCAGAGATGAAAGTAAACATAGTGGGGTTGTCTAATGAAATGGTGGGGTGCAGAGGAGTTTCTGCTTCCCCATATGGGAAGTAGAAGTTTTGGAAATGATTATCACTTTGTAGCTACTGGGATTTACCATGGAGAGAGGATTCTTACATGCTATCCCTCCTTTTCCAGGGTTTTTCTCCCATATGGTTTCTATGGTTCCCCTGAATCTCTGATGCATGGGAGGGACCTCTGCCATGCATGCCAGCTGGCTTGCGGGCCCTGTTTTCTCACCTCATGTCTGCCAACCCTGTTTTAAAGAGGTGGGCCTGATTCCCACTTCATCCAGCCTTATCATCACAGAGTATATTCACGGAACACAGTCATCTTTAGAATGGTAAAAAGAATATAATCAGGACACAGCATTTTTCCAATAATCATTGGAGCTTTGGCCTAGAAATTTCTACTATTATTAGTGAATTATTATTTTTTTTTGGTCAAAATATTGCCCTCTTTTGGAATTCTAGTGCCTTTGGTAATAAAGAAGGGCACATTAAAATAGTTTAAAAATGAAGAGGGAAAAGAACAAAATATTTAAATTCTAAGTATAAAACTGTAAATCAGGTATTCAGGTATTTGGCTTTTGGTTTATAGATTATCAGAAATGAAAGGGCTTCTGTGTGTGTGTGTGTGTGTGTGTGTGTGTGTGTGTGTGTGTGTGAATTTTTAAAAAATTATTGTGTCAGCAGAAAAAGGAAAAGGATCCCTCTGAAAGTAAAGTGGCTTGGCCGTGGGAATTACAAAGTTTCCTGAATATCTGCCTTAGAATTTAAGGAATAGATTCGAATGAGAATGAAGTGGAAATCCTACAGCAGGATGAGACATTTAGCACTTATGTTACAATAACAATGATAGTGTTTCCAGCTCCTTTTTTAGTTGTATAGAAATTAAGGGCCTGAATTCTGGTTAGAGAAACAAAGATTTGGCTCTTGTTTCATTATGTGAATTAGGCAAGCAGTAATATCTTTAAGTAGCAGTTTATTCATCTGTAACAGACAGATGGTAAAAGTATCTGCTCCGTAGAGTTGTAAAGATTAAATGAGCCAAAGTATGTAGGGAACATAACGAAGTCATTGGCTCACAGTAGGCCCTTAACAGCACTGGCTGTTAAAATCAAGGTTATTATTAAGAGCAAGGCTTACCTACTTCATGGTGTTTGAAGGGCTGTCATATGCCTGGGGTGTTGCTCTGGTCAGCATCCTCTGATCCTCAGTATTTCTCTTTAGATGATTTATTTCACCCACCTTCTTCACAATAACCAAGAATATCTATCTGTCTGCCTGCCTACCTGCCTGCCTGTCTGTCTAGATGTGATGAATGAGAGGATACTGGCTAGAGCACGTTCTTGGAAAGAGATAGGTGAAATAAATCTATACACGTATCACAATCTATCATCTATCTATCTATCTATCTATCTATCTATCTATCTATCTATCTACCTATCTATATCACAGTTAATTTTAGATGGGACAAAGTGTCTTGGACATCTTCACATTACAATACTTGTACATCTTTGGAGAGTATGAAAGGGTTCGGAAAGATGAGGGCAATGAAAATGTTATGATTTTGTGATCCTTAAAGGTACCACCCAGCTGCCTACTTTCCTCAAGTTGGCTTGAGTTTCTATGGGCTGAAATATGGCAAAAATCAGAACCTGAACACTTGGGAGACCATTGGGTTTCATGGAAACCATGCCTTACAATTTGTAGGTCAGGGAAGAGACTGGATCATTCTTTTATTTATTTAATTTTTTTGGAGACAGGGTCTCACTATGTAGCTGAGGTTGACCTGGAGCTCACTGTGTAGCCCAGGTTGGTCTCAAGCTCACAGAAATCCTCCTGCCTCAGCCTCCCATGTGCTGGGATTACAGGAGTGTGCCACCACACCCAGGAGAGACTGCAATCTCCTTGATTCACTTTACAGGTCCAAATGTCCACCTGACTTACCCTACCAATAGGCTCAAAATGTTTGCCGAAAATAACCAAATTTTCATTACAAAAACAAAAACAACTATTCTCTCAAGCATCAGGCACTTTGGTTAAAAGAATTTCTTGTAATAATAAGTTACTCATGTGGTTTTCCCAGTTATTATTCCACTCATTGCAGCCTAAATTGTTTTGAACATCCTCTGGGAATTTAAAATGCAGAGTCCACAGAATGCTGCACAGAAGGTAAGGAGTGGGACCTTAAAATAAAATTTTTAATGTACACCCTGATTCAGAATTGAAGTCATTTGAGCCACACTTCAAAATATATTGAGTGAGATATTGGCAGATAAATCTCAATGTCAGATACAAATCATAAATGCATTTAGAAGAAAATAAAAGACAATAATAAGAAACAGGGAGATAAATATTTTGCAGATGGGAAGGGGACCAAAAGATAAAGGAAAGGGAGAGGGAAGGGAGATAAAGGGAAAATAAAATAATTATATATTAGTAGCACTAAATGTGCATACCATCCTGATGTTTGATTCCTATTTTCCATTCAAAGAAATAGTGGCTCCCTGAAAAACTGCTTGATCTTAAGTCTAGGGCAATGAAACACAAGATGAGCTTGAGCAGTAAATTGTACCAGAGAGTAAAGAAATACTCATACACTAATAAAAATGTGAAAAAAATAGAAGCTAGTTTGAAGGGACTTCTACTGGCCCAATTTGGAACAGCTGGAATAGCAAAATAAATAATGACAAGAATAGATAATGACAGACTTACTTTTAAAACTGTGGAAGATCAAAAATGCTACCAACAACAGTGGATATGGATAGAAAGAAGAAAATAAAGTTCATCTTCATGAAAGAATATAGAGATGTAGATATAATACAAAATGATGATTTTCTAAGGCTTTCAATCAGGCTGTCAATCAGAATTATAATAATTAAAAATAATTAAGATGTGTTACATATATGTACCAACTCCCTATGTGAAATAGAATTATTTTATACTGGAACGTTGTACTGGTAACAAATAAAAAATAATTTTAAGGATAGATTTAAACAAAAATAAGTCATGCTAAAACTACTATATAAAATATTAACCTTTATAATCATCCAGTTTCAGAATCGCCAATTAATTAGAAAGAATAATGAACATTTACAATGGAAAAATTTGGCAGCACCATTTTAAGCAAATTATCAAACTTATTATTACCAAGTTTGACAAAATGACA
Organism: Fukomys damarensis; assembly: GCF_012274545.1. NCBI lineage: Eukaryota > Metazoa > Chordata > Mammalia > Rodentia > Bathyergidae > Fukomys > Fukomys damarensis. The sequence goes on from NW_022900936.1 coordinate 59,492,248, forward strand.
ACATATGTCTCCTGATGTGCTGTACTGGGAAGGACATAACACCCTGCTGAAAATGTTTAACTTTAGTCAAATGAAGCAATCAAATCCAAATTGAGAAATAATCCATATAACAAATGGTCTTGACACTTCAAAAATATCAGTGTCTTAAGTTATAAAAAATAATGAAAAGGCTAAGGCATTGTTACAAATTAAAAGTCACTAAAGAGACAGGAAAACTAAATGTAACATGTAATTCTTGACTGACTCTAGATTTTAAACAAAGTTATAAATAATATCATTAATTAAATTTGAGAAATTTGATCATGAACTGCATGTCATAGTACATATTAAGGTTAAATTTTATTGAAAAGAATAACTTATTTAGATGTGAAACAGTTTGATGCCTGCCACTTCTCCAAAAAGAGAGAGAAAATTGAAAAAAGCAAATATTAACAATTGATGAGTCTAGGTAAATTTTATCAGGTGTTTATGTTTTAACTAGTGAATGTTTGAATTTTCTGCATGTTTGAATTTTTCAAAGTAAAAAGTGTGTGTGCGCGTGTGTGTGTCTGTGTGTGTGTGTGTGTGCGCGCTCACTTGTGCATGTGTGTGTAGGTACAAAATCAAAGAAGGTAGTGTCATTGGCAAACATTGTGGTTACCAGAATGGTAGGAAAGACACCTTCACTTATCACTTACTGGGTTGAAAATGAGCCTTGCAATTGGCACATTCATTCATTACTTAACCACTCTACAGTGGAGCTTTATCCCATAACCTACTTCTCACCAGGAAATGCAGTACAATAGCAGAGGAGATGGGGGTGGGGTGGAGAGCGTTCTCTATATTACCATCTCAGAGGGATATCCCTGCTTCAAGCACATCTCCAGAGGGCTAATGGCCAACAGACCCTTATTATTGTCTGGGATAAGTTCATTTTTTATGATAGCAATTTGTTACACTAGTTTGCCACTTGCAAGCTGCTTCCTTGTTAATCCAATAATCTATATGAGAAAAGCAATTTGATGTACCTTCTTCCCATCTGCCGCTCATCATCCAATCTATATCTTAACTATCAGTGATTTATTAATGGCATCTGTACATCTTTGCTCCTTTGGTACTCTCATTCTTGGCCTCATGCTTGCATGCACTCCTTGGGTGTGTTAGAAGACAATTTTAGCAAAGAGATTGTTATAAACAATAATGGGATGATAAACTGAGTGGTGGTTACAGGAGTTGCCCTTTGCAAACAATTAACATTTATGCACATTCACATGCTAAGAAAATCCATTTTAGAGCCATTCATAAGAAATGTAGGAAACTAGGATATTTGTTATCATGGTTTTTACTCAAGGCACAAACTTCATTTTCTTAGCTGGTTGGAGTTAGTCATTGAACCCTCTGCCTAACTCAGTGTGGAACTCTTATCCTGACCTCCTGAATTCTTGTTCACATGAATTGAGGGCCTGCATGACTCCATGGCTTTCGTGCAGAGACCACAGTGTCAGGTAGCTTTGGGCAAGCTATGCTAAAACAGCTGTTTCTTCTTGAAGGTGTGAGACTGGTTTTCTGTGCATCAGGGCATTGCCTGCAGTTGCTGAGTTCATTTTTTTCAAGTCATATTAGCCTAACCCAGAAAAACAAAGGATCTAGGACGACACTCCCAGTGGGGGGATGTAATGGAATTGGGCAAGAAAGTAATGGTGAATAGCAGTGTGGATGCTGTCCACTGAACAGGTCATTCAGTGAGATTCTGTGCCATATTGTTTGCCTATGGAAGCTTGATGCACATGGTTCAAGCCCAGATCTGTGATAGTAAGAAACATGGGCATAGGACAGATCCACGGATCCACTCCCACTGTCTATTTGCAGGTTCAAGTATGGTGGAAGTTCGTTTTGCAAAGTGGGGAGATCACTGGTATGGAATTTGCTATCTTTCTACTTTATAATGAATTTTTCAAGCTGTTTGTGTTTCAATTATTTCTCTATAAAGATACTATAATTGCCTCTTTATAGGAGTGGGATTGGCACCCATAATTTTAAACTGTAGATAGGTTTTATTTGTCCATTTCTCAGTAAATGCGATCTGATTTTTAATTCCATATTTGTGTATTGATTCATTGTGTTAAATAAAATTTGTTTTTCATTTCATGTCCCGAGAGTCCTGGTTTTATTTGTCTTGCTTTGTTTGGTTTTATTTGCTTTAAATTGGCTTATTTGGCTGTTTTCAAGTTTCACTCCTTTAATTTTCCCAATGTTGCAGTGCCAGACAGTGTCTTTGAACTCGCCTTGTGTGTGAATGACATATATTTGGTGATAGGAGTGAGCTCCTAATAAATTGAGAGCCACTTTCCTGATCTGATAAGGTTTTCAGGAAAGCAAAATGAAAGAAGACAATCATTCTGATTCTACTGTCCACCTCACTTTTCCTTCGAAAATCATCTTGTCTTCTTTTTAAGTTAACCTGGAAATATGTTCATGTAAGGCAGCAATTTTGAACCTGATGCATTCCATTTCTAAAGAGGCTGCAACTCATGATTTTGCACAGCAGTTATTTGTATAAATGTTTTATAAATGCCGGTTGTCTAAGGGTAGGGATTGTCTGGTTACATTTCTATTCTCTTGATAGAATTCAGCACAATCAATACCTTGTACTCAACAAGTACTTCATAAATGCTTGACTATGGTTTTAACTTTATGAGCAGAATGATATATTTTCCTAAATTTCTTTCGAGTCATTTTCTTTGAAACCATTATGAAATTTTTCTTCTGTCCAAGAGTTACATTTCTTTCTAAAGAAATCATCCCTCTCCATCTTTTCTTAATTAACAGCCTTTTTCTAATACTTTCCTGTCTTCTCTCTGACAGTTTCCCACTATTGTCTGTTTGCAGCTGTTGTACAGTTGAGAAACTGAGTAGACATGCTAATGAGTGCCTGGTGTGTGGGAAGAGCACCTCCAAATTCTCCTGGCTTGACTAGGCAGCCTGTTCCTACTTACTCTTTCTAAAATAAGCTTTAGTTGGCAGCCAGGAGCTGGGTTATTCATAGTCTCTCTCTCTGTGGAGGAAGTTCTTGCTTGGACTAGCTATCTGTGTTTCTATTTAGGCACAAACAAACATGGTGATGTGCCCAAACTCCTCACATCTACACCACACATGAAATTGCCGATCCAAATATGTTCACAAACTTTCTCAAATGACTGGATAGAAGCTGCAGTTCATGTGTTTATCACAGTTAATCAGTTAATTTAGAAAGCCGTCTTGTGTGGTTTTCTTTCTTTTGTCTACACTCCGTCTCTTCCTACACTGATCTTAGCTGTATTTGGCAGAAAATTAAGAAACATGATATTGCTGAATAGATTCTGGGTCTTTCTGTCTTTAGAAATCTCATGGCTGAAATCGAACACTTCCATAAGGGAATTTTGGGCATTTCACCACTGTTTATTTATTCTTCCCAGGAAGTATGAGAAAATGATATCAATAGCTCATTTTCCAGGATAGGTTATAGGCACGTCTGAATTTCCTAGTATCTGGGATGATGATCTGTACCACTAATCTGAGATTTTCATTCTGAGTCATGTATTTCACCAAGTAGAATGGAATCAAGCTAGTTAATCCCCCTTCGGTATGTTTTGGAGCTGTCAGGATTTCATGACCTTTACATAAAGACATAGAGAATCTCACTAATCAGAGAGAAGGCTGGAGGGGACAGGTTGGAGGCCTGGAGAGAAAGCAGACTTTGAACAAGACATAGGGTGGTTGCCAACTGTCTTGTTAATATGGGCATGGTCTCAGAGATAAAGATACTGTTAACTTTCCAATACATCTCAAGAATATTCTTTTTCCATGTAACTTCTAAGGTGTCTTTTTTAAATAGGACAATAAAATAATAGCAGGTTTTGGAGCACAACCACTTTATGCATTAAAGACCTCAAGAACATATAGAAGAAACTGGAACTGTGAGAGTTTTTTGATATATTCTTTATCCCATTTCTCACTGTGCATTTAAAAACACAAACACCTCATCTATGTTTCTGTCTCTCCCTGAAAAAATAGGAATGAGATACAGTGTTAGATTTCAGATTCTTGTTCAGGGGCCTTGTCTTATCTTTGTATATTGCTTCTTTGCTAGTTTGTTCTCATCTGCTCCATCCCATGAACGAAACCAATAAATTTTTGTTTAAAGTTGACACTTTGCATTTTCCAAAACTAATCTCATTCATAGATATGAAGTTGGTGCTAATTTAAAATTGAATCTTATTACTCTTGTGGGATATATTCAATTTGAAAATAGCATAAATTTCACTTATATATGCCAGGAGCTATGGACTTCCTCAGAGCCTTAAAACACAGTACCACAATTCTGTGTGTAATTCTGATGTAACTCATTACTCAGTTATACTACTTACACTGCTCTAAATAACCATTCAGGTTGCATTGCTTGTGAGTGGTATCACTTTCCTAGCTTTCGTCTCAGCTGCAGGAGTTCTTTGTTGAGTGAGTCAACATAAAAAGTAATTCTCACAGCTGGAGAAGTTAAAACTACATGATGAACTAATCAGACTAATTGGCCAAGTCTGGTAATCAGTAGCCAATCCAATAATTTTGATGTAAAAAACAAACAAGAAATTGAGTGGAGTAGGTTGATTTTTCCAACTCGGAAACAAACATCCTTTTACAATGGTGAGACTACTCTGGCTAGACATACTAAGAGATTTTGATTTCTTTGTATTATATATTGATTTTACTCACAGACTGTGAAACTAGGTACAGATGGTTGGCAGAATAATATTGCAGAATGTCTATGATGCAGGCTACTGTGGAGAGCGTACGTCAGACCCGCCTATAGTGGGCGTTTCTATTTCACCTAATAAAAGTGTGATTGCATTGACACAGCATTACCAACAATAATATGAAGGTAGAAATATCAATAAAACCCTTATCTCTCTTTGTAACATGTCTCCCTAGTGATCCAGTTTCTCTCTCGCCCACTGTCAAAGCAAGAAGTCTGTTCTGTGTGTGCCGTTCTGTGTGTGGTCTTGTCCCTGGTACCAGATGAGATCTTTTCTGAATGCAAATTCCTAGGCCCCTCTTCAGACCTACTGACTCACACAGTCTGAGGGTGGGGTCCAGAAATCTGGTTTAGGAAGTCCTCCAGATGATCCTAATGAACAGTAATATTTGAGAACTATTGGTCTACAGCCCGCAAAGAGTATGCTCTGCAGAATAGCAGCATGAGAACCTACAAGAACTGTAAGAAAGAAAATCATTAATAATTGTAAGAAATAAAGGATTTTGAGCGGCTTGTCACAGTCTTTTATTTTATTTTTGTGGTACTGGGATTGAACTCAAGGCCTTTGCACTTAGATAGACAGTGTAGAAGTCCTGTTTTTCTTTTTCATTCTTTCTTTTTTTAACTTTGAGACAGGTTCTTCCCAAGTTATTAAATTGCCAAGGCTGGGTTCAAACTCGCAGTCCTTCTGCCTCAGCCTGGTGATCCTCTCTCCCTGGGAGAGTGCTGGGATTGTAAATTGTATCTTTAACCAGGTCCCCAGGAGATGAGCATTCACATTAAAGATTTTGAAATACTGGTCTATAGTCACTATTGCCCTTTCTCAGGATTGAGTTACACACCATCTACTTGTTGCCCCTCTGGCTCCATGAAGTGCTGTCAATACTGTTACCATTGCACTCTAATTATCACACTCAGTGGCTATTGTTATGTAAATTCTTATATTTGATTGCACCTCTCTACTGCGTTTCACATGACTGCTCATTCCCTACTTTGGAAAGGCATAGCATATTTTCATAAAAGCTTTGATTATTGCTTCAAAGTCATAATTCATTTTAAGCCTGTGAACATAAGTAACTTCCTTCTCCCTGGCCCAAGTTTCTGTTCTTAGCTTATAGCTCTGAACATCTAAATCTAGGCCACTCTCTGGTGTCTAACTACCATGTCTTTCAGGTGCTTCCTACTCAATACTAAGAGAAAATCGAACTCATTGTTTCACCAAAATTTCTTCCTGTTTTCATGGTCTTTCATTCTGTTAGTGGCACCACCCTTTACCAAATTGCACACACTAGGAACTTAGCATTTATACCTGATTCTTATTTTTCTTTACTCTCAATTAGTAAGTGCTAGTTGCTGCCCGATATGTATTCTCTTCTTCTTTACTATAAATCAAAACGTTTATTCTGAGATTTGTAATAAACCTTGCATTTCCCAGCCTACAGCCTACCTTTCTTTTTTTTTTTCCTCATTGAGTTTATTGGTACATTTTAGGTATACAGTACAGTTACATTCATCACTGGGATCTTGTACCTTTATATGACAGGTCTTGGTTCTCATTTTTTCCCCTTGTCTCTGCCCTCCCTTCACCCCCTCCTCCCCTCCCCATTTACAAACACTTTATTTCCATTTTTTCATTTTTTTCTTTTCCCTTATTCCCTTTCCCCTACCCTTCCCGCATTCCCTATACCTTTAGCCCTTTTCTTCCTATTTCACATTGTCCATTCCAGCCTATCTTTCACTTAGGCATAGCTATGTTTCTCAGTTTTGGTAACTGAAATGTAAGGAGAAATCTTCCAGGATATCTTCTCTAAATTCTAGGAAGTATGCGCCATTTTTGCCCTTCCTTTATTTTTCAGCCTGAAACGTAGCAGTCACAATTCTGGCTCTAGCAGCTATGTTTAATCACGAGGAATAAGACACACACCAAAGATATCAGACTGGAGAGGTGGAAGGAACTGGAATGAGAGCAAACCTTGTCCTGGATTTAAATTCCATTATGTGTGAGAAAAGTGAACTTTCTTCTTGTAATTATTTTTTCAGGTCTTCTACTCTCATAGCTGAGCTTGTGCTAAGTGATATAAAACCATGTCTAATTATCAACAAGATCTACTATGTTCTGTTAAAAGAGAACATTGCAACAAAACTAGAGTTGCAGGTTTTAATTGGCTTTTTTTAAAATTGAGATTTGAGAATCAGGCAGTGGATAAAACAAAAATGCTCTGCCGAACCACATGAACAGTTTTTATTTATAACCAGAAAAAAAGGAAGTGACATACAGGAAATGAAAGTTTGGTACATATATTGTTCCACTGGCTAAAGTCGGAGACTTGCCTCTGTTTGAGCCTGGTTTGAACAATTGGCTGCCTGTGATTGATCGAAGCTTGCTGCTATGATTGGCTGAATCTGGGCTACTTGTCACAAGAGTAGGTTACAGTCTGTTAACATATCAATTTAAGTTGCAGCTCATTATGTACAGGGAAATATATAAGCCAAAAAATGCATATAGAGGCAGCTTTAGGTCAAACTTAATTCAATTTAATGCATCCAAATCTATCTCCTTGCTCCTTACTGTCTAACACAGCACTTAGACTCTGTTCATCTCTGACTCAGGTCCTTCTGGTGTTCAAATCTCCAGTTCTACACTCTACAAAATCATTTTATGTTGATTTGAATAATCCAATTAAATGAAAATCATGTGTTGCTATTACTTTGCTTCTGACTTGATAATCTCCCTTTTCCCAAAGAATAGCTTCCCAGTTTATTTCACATTAATTCTGTGTACTCATTATACTACCAAATTATATGAAGTGTCTTAGGTTTCCAGGCTTCCTCAGGATGTTAGTGATCCACTCTGCTACCTTCATGCTGGAATTTTCTGTGTTACTTCTACATGGAAGGCTCATCTTTCCTTATCCTCCAAGATAATTTAAGGCTCTAATCAACTATCTGCATTGTGAGTAAATAATTTAGTAGTGTTCACTTCAGCCAAAAATTAGGGAATGCAACTGAAATTTAGATACAATAATTTATTCAAAATTACATACTTATACTACTGTATGTATATTGCATATGTATATTTAAAAATTATACAAAAGCAGAAATTTTAAAAATTACAGGTTTTCAAGTTTTATTTTGATTCTCATGGTCTGGCTTGTGTCTCCTGGGGTAAAAGTACTAAATTTGAGAAACCAATTATTGTAATATGTTATGTCTTCTCTGATGATCCCCATTAAAGAATTGATCATAATTTCTTTTTTGTCCTACAGTAATATAATTTTTGTTGTTGTTGTTTTTGAGACAGGTTCTCACTTTATAGTTCAGGCAGGCAGGCCCTGAACTCATTATGTAGCTAAGGCTGGCCTTGAACTTCTGGCAGTCCTCTTGCCTCTGCCTCCCAAGTGCTAGTAATATAACATTTATCGACCTATTTCTCCTTTAGTTCCTAAGACTCTTTAAGTAGGAACTGCATCTAATTCATTTTTTTATCACTAGTCTCTTTTGTTTGGGTGGTGTTGATTGATAGGTTGATTCAAACAGTGTTTTGTGAATTCTGTTCTATATCAGTCTGTGTTCTAGGTGCTGGAGGCTCAATCACAGTTATAGGTTAGGTGAGGTAATATTTTATTGGGGTGTGGTGCAGGAAATGAACAAGCAAATAATAGTGCAAATAAAATGTCATGTGTTGTAAGTTCAGTGAAGAAAAGTATTAATACTAACATCATTTAAAATAGACCTAAACCAAGCTGTTGCATTGTTTTGATGAACAGACCACTGGAAACATCAAGCAGCTGTGTGAGTCTCTCTCTATAGCATATCACACACACTTCAGGAAAAAAAAAACTTGTATAAATATTTAATACTAAATTTATTGAGATATTATGAGATGGATACAAGCTTATTTTTCATCATCTTGTTTATCATTCTTTTCTACCAATGACCTGCATTTTAACCTGGAGTGCTGTACCTGCTCTTCTCCAAACATACCTTACCTCCTTCTGCTTATTTATGTTTTTACAGTATCCCTTTGGTTTGAAATGCTTTTTGATTCTGCTTCTAATTTGAAATCCTGTGTTCTTTTGAGGCTCATGTCAAATCTCTGCCTCTCTGAAATCACTGTTAGTCATCTATACCTCTCCCAACTTTAAGAATTTTTTCTTTAAGTGAGAAATCTGATTCTTCTCTATATAATAGTTATGTATGTGCTTGTCCACTATACTACACTGTATATTGTCTAAGAGCAAGGGTGATATTTTACTCAGCTTTCTTCCCATTGGTGCTTAACATTTTATCTTACTAACCATTGCATCATAAGTATTTTTGAATTGATTTAAATCTGTAGTGTAATCTGTTTTTATTAAAAGCAAACTAAAAATCTGATTTAGATGAAGAAGCAGCAAATTATTGTTTGTTTAAATTTCTCTATATGGAAAAACAAAAAGTAGTTATACAGACTAATAAAAATCTCAATAAAAATTTAAAGAATGATCAAAATATATGTGAATGTTAAAATTTAAAGAGATTATTATAGTAAAAGACACATTACCATTAATCCTCCTTAAAGCACTCATTTCAACCACACTTTGTCCCATCACTTATTCCATTTTGTGAAGCAGTCCTGAAAGTCTTCTTTTGTGAAGGTCTATGAGTTGTGATTTAAAAAAATACAACAGTGAATTCTTCTGGCCAAGTGCAGGCTTGTAAAAACATTAAGGTGTGTTCTTATTCACCTTATTCATCAGATCTGCTGCATGTGACTTCTTATTCTTTCCTAAAGTCAAAATGACCACGAAAGGTAAATGTTTTAAATCAACTCAGGACATCAAGGCAGGCATGAAAAGATACTGGTGAAGTAGAACCCCCAGAACTACTTCAGAAAGCAGCAACAATGATGCAACCTAGTGGGTTTGAAGCCAGGGGGACTGTTTTGAGAGTTACTAATGGCAGTGTGTCTTTTATTGTAATTTTTTAAAAAGAGCATTCACTATATTTTTAGATCACACATTCTACCCTCCTAAGATCCTGGGCTTTGATTCTTGTTTTTTGGTTGTTAGTGTTTTTTTTAATACAGTTCTTTCAGTGTTCTGCTTTCCTCCCCATGACCCAACTCTCACCTCTGAAATGGTCAGTGAGCAGCTAACAAAGATTGGATGATCAGGTACACTCTTCTGTGAGAGGTTATTTGGGACTTGGTTTTGTCAATGATTGTCATGAAAGCAATATATTTAAAATAGAATAAAATAAAGCCTTGCTTGATTTGGTAAACTAGCTTCATTTTATAGAGGACTCAGTTGAGCACTGGAGAGAAAGCAATTATTTCTTTGGCCTTCTGAAGTCATTTCCAGGGTAAGCTACAATTATAAAAGTAGAAATCTTTAAAGTTTGTGCTAGTATTACCTATATACAATGACTAAATAATTCCTTGCTATTTGGTTTTCAATAAATTTACAATGAATTACATGTCTTTTCCTCAATTCATTCAGTGTTTTAAAATGTTATCTCCCATAAGGCATCCTTGTAACAGTCCTAAAGAGTATGTACCTGTCATATTACTAACAATCCCTGTGGTTTTTTGTTTGTTTTTCTTCATAGCATTTACAATATCTATCTGTGTTCTTCCCTGGAATGTAACCACTACAGGGGTAGGAACTTTATTATTTTGTTTTGCAGCATCACCACTCTAACCTAGTACAGCCTGTTGCATGTTAGTAGCTCAGTACATAAATACAGTGAACTAAAATGCCAAAAATTAAAATGGGACTCTTGTCTCACATGTTTGTTACTAAACCCAGTTGTTTGGAAGCTTATTTTGTACTCTTCAAGTTGTGCTCACCTGGAAAACACAATAATAGAGCACACAAATCTGTTTAGGAATCTTTCATAAATTGACCAATCTGCTCTTTCCCTTTCCCTTTCAATGATTTTTCCCTGCTTGTTATAAGAAAAAAGCTGGCTTAAATTTTCCCACTAAGTGAAAATGGATTTCTAATTCAGGGTTTGGTTCCTTATCCTTTCTTTTTAATTCACTGTTATCCCGTTCTTCACTGGTCCCTGTTGACCTACTCAGAATCATTACTGGGAACCAGAAGACGCTATGTAATTGAATTGGTATCACTGCTGTCACTATCAGTTTGTGCAGGAAAAAAGGCTGAGGAAACACAAAGGCAGAAACTGCAATTGAACCTGGTTACTGGGAAGGTGAAACACAACTGCCATTTTCAGCGAGCACGCCAGGTTGGATGGTGAATGGAGTGGGGGGTTGAGTGAGATGGATGACTGCCACGGTATGTAACACCAAAGAGACGGACTTTGGGTAAACTGGGTGCGCAGAAGTCACGAATGTCACAGTTCTCTCAAGGTCAACTCTTTTCTAGGCATGCAAGCCCATGAGTATAGTACTGGGTTGAGAGGTCAGGAGGAGTTCCGGTTCTAATTTCATCATTAAAAATAAAACAGAAAGCAAACCACATAATTACCTTGGCATGCAGTCATCTCAAATTTAAAACTGAGACCAAACATATCATTTGTGCCTCTCAGGGCTGTGAGGAGGACCACATGACATAGGCTGATTGTTTCTGTATAGTGCTTCCCTCTGTATAAGTGATATTTAGAAGCTTTATAAGTCTTCTTATGTTATGATCAATGACTTATTTCCAAAATGAGTAAGCATTGCAGTTAGCTATCCATCCATTAGAGAAAGCATGCCACAGAGTTGGCTTGCTGAAATCATATATGTATGTGTGTGTGTGTGTGTGTTATATATATATATACTTTTTTTTCACATTGAGTTTATTGGTACATTTTAGGTATACAGTACAGTTACATTCATCATTGGGATCTTGTACCTTTACATGACAGGTCTTGGTTCTCGTTTTTTCCCCTTGTCCCTGCCCTCCTTTCACCCCCTCCTCCCTTCCCTATTTACAAATATTTTGTTTCCATTTTTTCATTTTCTCATTTTTTTCTTTTCCCTTATTACCTTTCCCCTACCCTTCCCACTTTCTCTATACCTTTAGCCCTTTTCTTCCTATTTCACATTGTCAATTATATCATTAGGATCTTATGTACCGTTATAGTTTTTCACACCAGAGAACCTATTCGATATTTATACATGTGTGACTTATATATTTCACTTAGGAGTATATCCTCAATATGTATCCATTTTCCTATGAATTATATTTATTTAACTTTCACATTAATATGCATAATCATGGCTGGGAATTTAACAGCCTGAAAGCCAGGAAATATGTAAGTGATATTTATTAAAAATCCTTGTATTTCAGTATTTCTCTTGCCATGGTGAGGAACGGTGCTTATTTTGATATTTATCACTTTAATTTGCTTTCTCTGTTTCCTGGAATCTTATTTTTGTTAATTTAAATACTACTTCTGATAGGTCATGTTACTAGATAGCTCATCCATCATAGGTCAGTTCTCTAACCTTTTATTTAACCCAGGATTTCTCTACTATTGGCTGCTTTTAACTTCATTTTATGATATTTTAGAACTCATTTAGTATTTACTTTAATTCTAGCCTCAATTAGCCATTTAAGAGAAAGACCAAACTGCTTCAGTTTTGTTCCTCTGCTTCATAACATCTCAAAAAAATGTTCAAAAATCTAGTGATACTAACAGGCTGGAATAACTAAGTTATTTCCTTTTGTGTAACCTGTTTTTTGCTCTCAGAGATATTGGCAGCTGGATAAAAAAGGTAGAAGAGTGAAATGAAGGTCTGGAAATCTATTTTCTATTAAGGACAAGATTAACAGACAACACAGTGTCCCTAGAATATTGGTTTATACCTGGTGTCTGGGAATAATTATCAAAGGCACTCATCTTCACCCACAAAGATGTATTACTTTGGGCAATAAATAATATCATCATCCTGTTGAGAACAATATTTTCAGAGCATCTTCCCAATCCTCAAAACCATAAACTTATACAGCAAGAAGGAGCTTTGGAGTTTCTTAACTATGCAGACAACTGGGGAAAAGCTACACTTTTTCTGGTCAACCAGACACTTCGATTTTGCCAAAAGCTAGCCATGTAAATTTTGATTATCTCTCTGGCTTTGGGTTTTAATTCTAAAATGATAGTGTCAACCAAGCACCTAGCTGGTATTTCTCTTCTGTAGTCTTTACTGATATTTTCTGATTACCAGATTATATGTATTCCTTAAAAGTTGAAAGACTATAAATCATGTAACATGTTAAAAAGGAAAAGTGCTCCCATAAGGGTACTCTGTAGATACAGTCAATATTGACTATATTTGGCATATATTTATGGATATGTTAATGTCTGTGATACATAATGATTGCATTCATCTTGGGGAATTGGTGTGTGTACACACTGCATCTTAGCACCCAGTCCTCTGCTCTGACCATCCCCAGATCCCTTTCCCTCCCTGTTTCCTACTATCTCTCTCTCTCTTTTTTTTTTTTTTTTTTGTACCAGGGATTGAACTCGGGTTCTTGTGCTTGCAAGGCAGGTCATAGAACCATTGAGCTAAATCTCTGGCCCCCTACCATCTCTTTTATTTTGCTCATTAAGTTATTTATATTTTAGGTTTCTCATATAAAAACCATGTAATATTTAGTCTTCTGAGTATGATTTATTTTAGCATTATGCTTTTTCTCTTGTGCTAAAGATCAAAGGAAGGTTGCTTTATAGAAGAGTTTTAGACAACTTTCTAAAGGTAGCAAGAGTCACAGGGTGGTCCAGAGACTGATGAGCCTTTAAATTGATTTTTCTAAATCTCTGTTCTATCCAGTGGCACAGGAAATGGAAATAAGGCAGAGCACCTTTGTTCTCCTATCTGTGTGTTCCTATCTTTTCATCAGAACCTGTCATTTGGTTGTGCAGAAGGCTCCATTTTGACTGCTTCACCATGGTTCGAATTACCTGGTGGTTGTATTGTAACTTCTGCACTGGAACACTAATGGTCCTCTTCAGTTCCTTTGGCTGTATTTAATTGCAGTGATCTGCTCAAACTGATCGATAGTGACAGGAGGCAGATGTCCGGAGAGTCCTCATTGCCCAAGATGAGCTGTCGTGGTGGACAAACACTCTATTGTGTGTAGGCTCTGGTTTGGATGCCAAAAACACATGACTAAAATAGAATGTTATAATTTTTGTCATAATGAAATCAGTACCTCCTCAGAAATAATTACTACATTTTTGTCCTAAACTTTCATATTTACTTTTCCCACTAATTAATATGACAGCAAGAGAAAAGAGATAAGATGGCAAAATGAACATAATACTATCACTATATTTACCTTTATAGTTATTGTAGAAAGCCAAGAGGCCCATGAAAAAAAAAGGGCTACTCAAATTTTAGGCATAATTAAATTTAGTGTACGCTCTTTGTGGTAGATCGATGGATAGTCTGGATATTTTGGTCTTGTAACCTGAGTGAGATTGGAAATTTATGGCATTTGAGCTCTATTGTATAAATATAGGTAAGATATGCCTTACAGCTTTAGGGTATTCCATTCAGAGAGATTTTTACATTAGCAGTTCTGGTTTTATGATCAGGTATACATTTGATCTGGTATATAAAATGTTGCACCTACTGGATTTAATACTTGATTCTTTATTAAATTAAAATTGGATACAAATCATCTCTAAATATTTTCTTGCATTAATTTTATGCAAAAATCGCTTCTGATACTTTTGTACTAGGCTCTCATCTTCTACTTTCTCAATTCCTCATTTTCTAATGCTGAGGGCTCCATGTCCCATAAGATGCCTGACTTCTGCTGTAGTCCAAGGTCACCTGTGTTTTGAGCCTCACTTTCAGTGACCCATTGTTAATTCTGTGCTGGCATTATCTTTTAAACTCCTCAGAACTGTGTTGTTAATTCTAATAATAAAAATATTGTAATGCAAATCAGATTTTTGGAACATGGTAATATTACAAAAGTAAAAACAGTAACAATGTTGATGGCACTTATATGATTATTCACTGCCTCCTGGATTGCATTTGATGGATTGTTTAATAAAAAGTAGGAGCAACCGCAGCAGAAAAAGGTGGTGTTTGAAAAACAATCTCAGTGGCCAGGATTACCTCAGCTAGTCCTAGGCTAGGTCTTTCTGCTAATCAAATCGGTGATGCAATCTTCCCCATTTCCCAGAAGGCCCCTCTCTCTCCATAGTGACAGAGAATACATTTGATGCTTCTTTACTGTGCCCTACATCCATGACCCCCTATCCCTTTGAACAATCACTGCTGCTAAGGAACCCAGTGACCTGGTGACATATAGCTGCAGCCCAGTAGCCCATTCTATCTTTTTTTTTTCCCCTTTTCTTACTGAATTGAATTGCAAATCCAGGCATGCCTCAGTGAAAGCACTTATATTTCTGATCTGCATCTTCGCTCCCCTCCTCCTCAGGGACAGCAAAAACCCTGAGGAAATGTAGTCAGCCTCAGTTAAACCAAGCCTCTGATCAGATTAGCTTGCTGTTTAATGAGTCTTGAGGTCGTCATCACAGCTGCACTCTATCCCATTTTACATAAGCAGAAAGGTCAATGTGTGAAGGTCCTTATTCTGCAGATGGGGGCCCATTTATGAAACTTGGGGATCTGTTTCTCCAGTTTGACCATGAGGTTCAGACCAGAAGGGATATTTGCAGGTTTTGATTGGGGAGTCATAAAACATAAGAAAGAGCTAAGAATCCTTACCTATAGAAAGTGATTCAATTATGGCTGCTAAAGCTTTGGATTTTATTCCTTTTAAGCAATTAGCCCAGACCAATTATTTATTTTATAGCATAAGGTCATAATTCTTATACCATAAGGAGATACCATAAGATCTGTTGCGGAAAATATGTGTTATGCACAGCCTATGAAAAACAATGGATTTCTCCACTTTTCTTTCTCTCTTGGAGCCTTCACCGTGAAACTTTCTAGCTATTCTCTGTGCCTTCAAACAGTATCTAAATTATGATCACTTTACCTTCTAGTGGTATGATAATTTACCAGAATTATCTGAGGCACTTCAAAGTTTTGTTTAACTACCATGGGCATTACAGAACCCTAGAACAGAGCCTGTTAAATCTGTCCTAAGATATTTTCCACCTAAATATGTCATCAAAAATGAAGATTGACTAAGCCAAACCAAAGTATCTGGTTACTTATCTTAGGGAGTAGAAAACTAGTAATATTTTAAAATAGTAATTGTATCAGCTTTTGAAAAAAAGCCAAAAATCATGATAGGAGAGTTTATTATTGAATGATTTATTACCCTGGTTCTTTGTAAATTAATATGGAGTGCTACATTCATCCTTAGGTGTAGACGCAGGCCATTCATTTTTACAGTACAATGTCATTTTATAATAGAAAAAATACTGGCTCATTAGTCAAGAGGCCTGGAGTTTGGTTTCAGTTGTTCCATTAACTAGCAAGGTGAATTCAGTTAAATTACTTGAACCGAGAATTTGTCTGTCAAATGAAGTGACTTCCCAAATTTTCTTCCATCTCTGAGAGTCTATTTTCCCTGTGAGTTACCCTGAGGGTTTTCAGAGAGTGCCTGTGGTAGCCAAGATAGAGTCAGTGTGTGAGAACAAAATATGGAAATGTATCACTGTTTAGATTCTCTGTGAAGGAGGCTATGAGATAGGGATTGTCAAGGAGGTAGCTTATAAAAATGTACTCTGGAAGGGAAGGGATTAAGGTAAGATTGAGCAGAAGGACAAGTAGCTGTGACAAAATCCTAAGGAAAAACACAGGATTGGAAAGTGTGCTGGGCACTGGTGCCTTTGCTGAGCAGTCTTTGGATGCCATCTGGAATGAAACTGCTCTCTTTAACTGAAGTAGTCCCCAAAGGGGGCAAATAACTATGGTTTTAAGTAGTTTTCCCACAGCTGGAAGAGTGAGCCCTTCTTTATTTTGAGGTGATATGAGGCACATCACTGGAAGCTCATGTGCTCTCACACTGTATCAGTGGAATATATATATGAAAACACCTAACAGCGAATCAGTAAATGTTCATTTGTCCACCCACCCATCCATCTGTGCATCTGCCCATTCATGCATCCACCCATCCATCCAGTCATCCATCCACTCATCTTTTCACTCATGTTTTTATTACCACTGCTTTTTTTTTCTTTTCAAAGGTCATAGAACTGAACTGGTCATTTCTTATATTAGTAAAAAGCAATCCCTGTTTAAGGCAAGTGATTGAATTTATTAATTTTCTTCCAAACAACTACTTTTATTTTATAATTATATACTAATTAATAATAATGAATAGCAATTGAATGCAGCTCTGTGCCTTGTGTGGTGTCTTAAGCATTTATTTAATTGTCTCAACTAGCTTATGTGGTAGGCTGAGTTGATATAAATAGTCTCATTGTAGAAATGAAGAACCTTAAAATTAGTTTAGTAACTTATTCAGTCATGAAACCATGAAATGAAAGGTAGACTTTAAATTCTTTTATGCTAATTTCTGGTCCAGGGTTCTTTCCATAGTGTTACAGTCAGCAGGGTCTCATGAACTCTCAGGAACTAGACATGAGGTAGCCTGTATTCCTAGAGTCTTTTCTCAGCTGGAGCTGAGCAGCACTGACTTCCAGGAGCAGGGATCCATGAGCGCTTCTCCCATTGCTTTATTTCTCTGCATTTCAGCCCTCATGTAGCTTACTGAGCCTTGCATAATCCTGTGTATGTGCTCTCAGTTGACCCACTGAAGTTGGTAATTTTATGTACAGAGCAGCAAAGACTGCTCTCTGTGACTTAGTGGGGAGTATGGTAAAAAAGAAATGTCCTGCTGCTTGTCAAACCATAATTTGCATTTGAATCTCCTGGAAATTTTGTTAAAATGCAGGCTCTGGTTTACTGGTTCTAAGTCTACAGTGGGTCCTAAGATTCTTCACTTCAAGGAGTGGCCAGGTGGGTTGACCGACCCTGCTGACTATGGATCAGATCTCCTCTCCACCAGTGACAGGAATCCACATTTTTTTTAACAAAGGGAACTTAAGATTGGTCTTTGCTTTTAAGGCTGATTGGAGGCAATGATCTGAAAGAAATAGGTCATAACTGCACTATGGTGGGCAGTTTCTTGTCTCTTGTACATCTTCCCAAATTCCACCCTTTCTAAAGAAGAAAGGAAGGAAGGAGGGTGACAAAGAAGGGAAGAAGGGAATAAGAGAACAAGATAGATAAAAAAGAAAATCTAATAAACAATGTAACACATGGTCAAAACCAGCCAAACTGTATGTATATGTGACACTACTCACACATGTCGAACACTGGTTTGGAGCTTCTTATTAAGCAGAATCAATATTACCCACTTTGTGAAAAAAAAGAAAAAATCATGTGTAGATGAAATCTGCAGACATCAGAAAGTAAAACATTACAGACAGGCACCCAGAGTAAGGGGTCCGGGGGCTGGGTGTCAAAAGCCCAGAGGAAAGTCCCGTGATCTTGTTAAGCCAGCTGCATTTATTGGACTGTGGCTGGATTTTTATACAAAAGAATGGCCCTCAGCACTGTCCCTGGGTGTTAGTTTACTCCTTAATGATGTCGGTACTGTAGAATACCATTTCATTTCCTGGCTTCTTAGGCTGGTGGAGATGGTGGGTGGAAACAGATGCTTTTGAAGTGATTTCCCTGCTAAAACATTCAAATTGCTTTTTTCTAAGGGGTATGTAATATTTTCTGAGTTTTCACGGTATGACTTCTCCAAGCAATAGAAGAGGGGGCAGCGAATAGAGGCTACAGCCTTAGAATGTTCTTGAGAATAATACCAGGCAGGGGCGGGGGAGGGTTTTTGTTTCCTACATGGCAAGCAAGCTCTCTACAAGCAGTGAGTAGACATGAAAATCTGGTCCACTCACCAAGGAACGGTCAGTGCAGTGGTGGAATATACATGTGAATGGAAAATATAAAACAGGCTCAGCCACGACCTCCTGAGGTGTGAGATATTCTGTGACAGAGCAAGTGCTTCTGCCAGTCGATCTGCTGTCTTCCTGCCTCCATTCTAGTCTCAGAGTGGGGGTGTTGGGTAGGGTAGTATTGGTGCTGACATCCATTGTCTGTCTGTGTTCCTGTGTGTGTGTGTGTGTGTGTGTGTGTGTGTGTGTGTGTGTGTGTAGTGGGGGAGGGCTGAGGCTTTCAAGAGCATGTGTCTCTGGAGACTTGGGGAGGGAAGGCTGAGCTCAGGACTTGGTGCCAGGATTCCAGAGGGAATCAGAAGCATGGTAATTAGGCATCCCCCCCTCAGGCAAATGGGAAAGGAGTTTCTTTTCCCTCAGTGCCAGCCTGCAGAGATGAAAACTAGGTGGAGATATTAGGATGTGCTTGCCATTCCTGCTCAGGATCCCTGAAGGCATAGTGAGAAGATGCTACTCTGTCACAGACTCCACTAGCCGTGGACTTCAGTATCCTATTTTCTTGTCCATGAAACTTTTTAAGCCCATTTGTTTGACTGATTTATCACAAAAAAAAATCATATTTAACCTTTGACCACAGGAAACTGACTTTCTTTCTGAGAAAATGGCACAGTGTGTGAAACAAGGAAGACAGAACAGGGATGTGTAATTTCACTTAAAGGACATCTCCATGAAACTAGGAATAATTTAAGATTTAGATTAGCCCGTTTTGCAAGAGCACTTGTGGCTTTCTGACTGATTTGCATTTGTTATTCGATTGACTCCTACAATAAGGCTTGAGCTAGGCACTGCAAGGGCAATTTCAAAGATGACATGCTGAGACCAGAGAGTATGGTTTATCTAAGGTCACACATTTAATCAATTGCAAAATTAAGACTCAATAGATGGTTTTCTTTTGCCTCCCATAACACTGTGCTCGCTCTCCAAAAGTGATCTGCTACTATCTTCCACGTGACATCTCTACCTGCGTCAGAGATCTATTTTTATAATTGTCCATAGAAAATAGGCCCCATCCACTCATGCCCTTCTTGTTATCATTTTATTTGACTTATCAAAGACCAGAATCTCCCAGGTTGATTGAGAGATGGTATAGAAAAGACACAAGTTGCTATGTCATGCTTCTACCCTCTGTTGTTTTAGGGGAAGTACAGGGTGTTTGCTTTGTACTGTGGTACAAAGCTAATTCAGATACCAGATTCTCATGTAAAGCAATAAAAAGGAATGGATATTGGTATTGAGTTTGAAGCCAGACTTTATACCACCCTTCCCATGGGTTAATTTTTCAAGGCCACAGTTGACCCATTCTAAAACAAGAATAATAATATCTCTCTGTGAGACTCACTGTTTAAACTATATACTATATTTTAGATGGTCAATAGTACATCTGGTCCCAGAATGTTAGTGACTAATTTTAGCTGCACAGATTGCTAGGGGACCCAGGATTTTAAAAGATTTGATTTTGAAAGACTTGCAAGAATTCAAAATAATTTAAATGCAGTTCAACTGAAAGTCTTTTTTACTTTCAGCTCTCCGATTCTGCAGGACTAGGAAATTTGGCCAGCCAAAGCCTCTTAAAGAACAAAGGCTGTGTTTTTTAGGGTATCCTTATGGCTATCAAACAAAGGAATTTACATGGAAAAGGAATTCCACTTGAGGGTGAGATTAAGAGGAGTGTGTGTGTGTGTGTGTGTGTGTGTGTGTGTGTGTGTGTGTGTATGTAGGATGAGAAGATAGAAGGGGACTAGTCAGGATGTGCCTCTTATTTAACCATATTAATATAACGATCCAAGGTATTTGGGGTTTTTGTATAGCTTTGCCTTTGGGATACAATCCTCTTCTTACCCTATAATTTTTCTGGATAATATTGTCTTCAGAATATATTATCAACCTTTGTATTTGTTATATGGGGTAAAATAAACTCCATTTTACTAGGAAAATAAGAATCTACGTTCACAATAAAAAGATATACAGTTGCCCAAATAGACAACTTCCAACTTTGTTCAGCTTTAATCATGACTTAAAGACTAATCATTTCTGAAAACACTGCCCTACTTTCCTTGGTTCACCCCATTCTCCTGATTATTTACTGAGTCTATATTCTAAGAGTCTTATCCTGCTTTTCTTAGTAGAACAAGTTGGGATTTTGGGGGGGCTCCATAGCCATTACTATGGTCATATACCTTTGGCCCATCAGCTTTAATGGAACTCTCCTTATCTCCTTCCCAGGGCACTTTTTTGTTTTTATGAATTGTCCTTTCAGATACCTACTCCTGAACTGGAGAAAGCAGAAAAACCTTAGGTTGAAGATCTGAAAAGAACTAAAATCAAGAGGCCCCTTTAGATCTGCCTATCCGAGGATTGAAAGAAGGGAAAATGTGACCTGGTGTTGTGTGAAGGATATTGAGTCCTGTTGTCCATAAATGGCATTTTTTTTCCTCATTGAGTTTGGTACATTTTAGGCATACAGTACAGTTTCATTCATTATTGGGATCTTGTATCTTTTACATGACAGGTCTTGGTTCTCATTATTTCCCCTTGTTCCTGCCCTCCCTCACCCCACCTCCCTCCCCCTTTACAAACACTTCCTTTCCATTTTTTCATTTTCTCATATTTTTTTCTTTTCCCTTATTTGCTTTCCCCTACCCTTCCCACTTTCCCTACACCTTTAGCCCCTTTCTTCCTATTTCACATAGTCCAATAAATCATTAGGATCTTATGTACTATTTTAGTTTATTCACACCAGAGAAACTATTTGGTATTTACACATGTGTGACTTATTTATTTCACTTAGGAGTATATCCTCAATATGTATCCATTTTCCTACAAATGAATCTAATTTCTCATTCTTTATGGCTGAGTAGTATTCCATTTTATAGAAAAATCACATCTTCTTTATCCAGTTTCCAATGATACGCAAATGGGCTGTTTCCAAGTTTTAGCTATTACAAACTGTGCTGCTATAAACATAGGTGCACATATATCACTGTGATATGATTCTTTTAATTCCTTTGGAAAGATACCTAGCAGAGGGATGCCTGGGTCAATGGAACCTCTAGTCCCAGCTCCTTGAGGTATCTCCATATTGATATCCATAGTAGTTGCACCAGTCTGCACTCCCACCAACAATGGAGAAGGGTTCCTTTCTCCCCACAACCCCACCAACATTTGTTATTGTGTGATTTCTTGATAGAAGCCATTCTTTGTGGGGTGAGGTGGAATCTCAGTGTTGTTTTCATCTGCATCTCTCGAATGACCAGTGATGTGGAACATTTTTTCATATATTTACTTGCTGTTTTTACTTCTTTATCTGAGAAATGTGTGTTCATTTCAGATGCCCATTTTTGAATCGGGTCTTTATATTTGGGGGAGCTGATTGTTTTGAATTCTTTATATATTCTAGATAATAGTCCTTTGTCTGAAGAGCAGCTGGTAAAAATTTTTTCCCACATTGTAGGTTGTCTCTTAGTTCTGTTGATGGTTTCTTTTGCAGTGCAGAAGCTTTTTTAATAAGAAGAGATCCCAGTTGTTGATTTTTTCTGCTAGTTTCCATGCTACTGAGGATTTGTTCATAAAATCTTTTCCTATGCCAGTGTCTTCAAGAGTTCTGCTTAACTTATCTTCCAGCAAGTTTAGTGTTTCTGTTTTAATATTTAGATTTTTAATCCACTTGGATTTTAATTTAGTGCATGGTGAAAGATAAGGGTCTAGTTTTAATCTTTGGCAGGTTGAGATCCAGTTTTTCTAACACCCATAAGTGGCTTTTCTTTAGAGCATTGAAAGTACTCTATGATTGTTATTTGTTATTTATAGGAGATCAAATTGTTGAGTTTTTATAAAGACATTAAAAACAGTCAGATTGAAGCAGATAAACCCAGAGTCATATTCTAGGTTTGTTATTAACAGATGTAGGACCTTAGGAAAATTGCTACACTTTTCCCATCCTGTAAAATGACAAATATGATACATCCTTTATATGATTATAATATAGAATAGAAATAAAGACTATAAAGTGCTCTTGTACCTAGTGTCTATTAAATGCACTATTTATAATTTAAATTTTTTATTTTATTAGTACATATGTGTAGTACATACTGTTTTTATTACTTTTGGGATATGTACATAAGACATCTCATTTTCTTTTTTCATCTCATTTCCCTCCCTTCCCTATTCTCCCCCCATCTCTTGATCCTCTTCTTTTTTCAAAGGGAAAGGAGATGAAAGAATAAATTGAGATGTTATGTACATGTACAAACTCCACACAAGAAATGTAAACATGATGTAGTGCAAACTTGTTAAAAAAGGAACTATTTATAATTTTGTATTCAGAAGCTAATTCCCCATAATCTACTCATTAAAATATGAATATGCCCCCTCTAGAGGAGTAATAGCCTTGATTTATAAGTTCAATTGCCTTTATCTTAGAAAATAGTGGGGCCCAGGGAACAGAAGAAATAAGAAAAAGGATTTGAAGGGGTAAGTAACCTAAGCAAGTGGGCAGATTATAGCAGGCAAGTAGACACTTGGTGACTGGGTATCCAGAAGACAGCAATAGAGCTGTGGGAGCCTGTGAAGTGTAAGCCACAAAACTGCAAGGGAATGGTGTCCACCCACTGCACTATGGATAAGCCCCTTTTGGTAAGATTGAACCACTTGTGCCATAATCCTTGCGCCAAATGGTGGCTTGGGTCATAAAACTGCCTACTGTGAGAAAGGCTCTTCTTCACTGCTGTAGCTCATAAACTCTTTCAAGTAATTATGTCTGTATCTGCAGCACGGAAGGGAACTAGGCTTGAGATAAATGGCACATTTCATAAAAAATTGTTATGAAGACAAAAGGAAAACTAGGCAGCAAGGAAACTGTTTTTGTTCATTCATGGGACATGGACTTTTGGAGACTTGACCTAGAAGTAGGAACCAAAGACTTCTTTCCAATTTCATCCGGAATAAATCTATGAAAGTGTTTGTTCCTTCCTCTCCTGAAGCCTACTAGTACTGGGGCACTAAGAGTGTATTAGGAGGCTTTCTGTGCCAATTCAAGGCTGAAAACAGTAAATTCTTTTTTTTTTCTCTCATTGAGTTTATTGGTACATTTTAGGTATACAGTACAGTTGCATTCATTGTTGGGATTTTGTACCTTTACATGACAGGTCTCGGTTCTCATTTTTCCCCTTGTCCCTGCCCTCCCTTCACCCCCTCCTCCTCTCCCCCTTTACAAACACTTCGTTTCCATTTTTTCATTTTCTCATTTTTTTTTCTTTTCTCTTATTTCCTTTCCTCTACCCTTCCCACTTTCCCTACACCTTTAGTCCTTTTCTTCCTATTTCGCATTGTCAATTATGCCATTAGGATCTTATGTACCACAACAGTGAATTCTTTTTACCATAATGGGGTAGAGGAAAAATGCTTTGTTGGAAATGCTAACTTCCACTGACACATGATTATTTTTCAGGAGCTATCCCTCCATACCTGGCTACTGGAAGCCCTCCATCCCTTACCCACTTACCTACCGAGGTCATGAAGTTTCCACCTAAGAACTATCAAGAGTTCCTAGAAATTAAACCAGGTAAAAATTTATGTGATTTGACAGTTGTAAGGAGCATTCATCACTGAAGACAGAGGGAAGCAAAAAGCTGGATGGCTTGAAATTTGCTGGGCATAGTGAGGAATTTATGGCTAAATTATTCGTGCTGTCACTCCCATTTTTTTAGTTAGACCTACAAATTAATTTGTTCCTATGCATTTTTTTATCTGAGCAATATATTTTAAAAATGTTTGCCATGTTGCATCAAGGGTCTTTGATGGAAAACAGCAACCACAATAACACCAACTTATTTTCAGAAAAATTCCTTGCAAAGAATAGCGAAGGAAAGCAGCAGGCATCTTCAATGCCTGATCAGACAGGAGATATGCCCACTTGCAGTACAGTAAGTGTGAAGTCTTTTTTTCTTATTTGGCCTACTATGTTTCTTTAATGGTAGTTTTTTAAAAATAAAGGAAAACACTGTATGAAGCAATATATTTTCTGCTTTTAAGGCAGTTTATTCCAAAATGCTTAAGGGGAAGTATTTGATCCAGACAGTTCAGAGAAGTAACCCGATCCACTACGGGGAAACAAACAGAGTTACCGAGGGCATGACTTCAAGCTTTAGTATTCTACTAATAACTGTATTTTCACTTGTTCAGCAGCTCCAGGCATTATTACACTAAATTCTTGACACAACAGTATCAAGTGGATATGGAGGTTCCTGTTATTTATACTAAAAAGTGTATCGAATACATTAGTCTCGACCTAAGTTTACAAAACTAATTGATGGAAGTACTCATATTGGAGCCCAAATCCTATTCTCATTTCATAAAATCACACTGTCTGCATTCTTCCTCATTCTTTATTCCACACAGAGGTAAATGTTGATCTGTAATTAGCCATGGATTCCAATAATTCATTTAACATTCACTTACTCAACATCTTTTGAAAGCCTCCTGTTTGCCAGGGATTACTGGTGCTGTAATAGTTCACAAGGCAAACCCCGTCTTTGTGAGGAGGTTATAGTCTGATTGAGAAAATTACTATAATATGAGGCAGATGTAAAATGTGCCAGAGGAAAACTATGCATCTTTGCTTCTCCATTTCTCATTTCCACAGATAATCAATAATTAATCCTACTTTGTATTTTGCTCCTACCTGTCTTCCAAGGAAATCAAATGCTTTGTATATATTATCTTGTCATTGCTCCTAATAGTAGACTCCAGAGTTAGCTGTCTGAGGAGACTGTAGGCAAGAACCAAAAAGGAAGCTAAGAAATGGGGAAACACCCAGGTTTCAGATGGAGCCATGGGTCATGTAACAGAACTCTGTGTGAAATGACAAAAGTCCAGCTAAAGCTATGTCAACCATGTGGGTTTTGTTGTTCGGTGAATGAAAATGTTGACACAGAGTTGATCCACAAGTCCTTGATCTAGGGAAACTAGAGTCTCAAGTATCTATTTGCCTCTCCACCCTTGATTTCTTCTCATCGCACTTCTTCCTTTTTCCCTCTAATTGAGTCTTACTCTTTTTATGAGGCTGCTTTAGAATTTCATCTTTAAAGTTTTATCACTTGTGAAAAACATGAGGTCTTTCCTATAAATTTCAAAGAGAAAAATCCTGGGAAGAATTTTCAATTCGTTTTTTGATGATGATGATGATGATGATGATGGTGATGGTGGTGGTGGTGGTGGAGGTGGTGGTGGTAGTTTGTGGCCCTGTGTCAAATCCAGGGCCTTGGACATTCTACTTTCCCTGGTTATTTAGATCTTAACTCATCTCAATTTATTAGAGAGTATATCTCTGACCACATATGCATTATAAAGCAACCCCCATCAGTGTTTTGTCTTAATGCTTATAACTACTAAATTTTTCAGTTTCCTCTTTCCTCTTTTCATCTTCTTCTCTAGAATGTAAATTTTATGAAAACAAGGATCTTTTCTGTTTTCTTTTCTGCTCTAATGCCAAATCATATAATGATGTCTAGATCACTGTGTAGGACCTTAATATGCATTTGTTGAATAAATAATTGAATGAATGAATACAAAATAGAAGGAACTATAGAATTTGTTACCATTTGTACAAGAGATATGCTTAAAAATTGTTTATATTTTTAAAACATCAAGGCAATTCAAGAAATCAATACTGTTGAAATATGGTGGGACTAGAGCTGATCTTGAGTAATATAACCAAGACTTTAATTCTTATACCAAGGTTGGAAGGCAGATGTTCACCTTTCCCATCTATATTCTCAGGTTGTATGAGCTCTGTGAATGATATTGTAGAAACTCTTCTTGCATAGCTATCACTTATTGAGCATATGTCATATGCCAAACACCATGCTATTTTATATGCATTAGCTTCAGTTCTGAGACTTGAAATAATAAGTTGCTTACTCAAGGTCCAGAAGTTTATAAAAGGCAGGAATGGAATCAGAACATTTACTGGTACCTCACAGTGTTTTCTTTCAAGTGCTCTAGTACATCAGGATGAAAACTTCAGAGTTGTGTTAATACATAAGGTCTCATAATTGTCACTTGGCCCAAAACCCACCTTATTTCTATCTATGCTCGGGATGTATATGGACAAATACAATTCTATTCAAGGTGCCAGAGGTTTTTATCTCAGTTCAAAAGTATGGTTCCTAGACCAGCTTTCAGGGTTATTTTCTGATCTTTTGAATCAGAAGTTTTGGAGTAGACCTACCAATATTTTAACAAGACTTCCAGGGGATTCAGATGATTCCAAAGCCTAGAGAACCAACCTTTAGGAAATTGAGTAGCCAAGTTGTTTCAGCTGACGTATAGCTGGATACCAATGGAAAATTCTACAGCCCATGCTAGAAAATAAGAACTAGGGGTAGGGTGACCAATAGTCCTGACCTGTCTACAGTGTTTGGCCAGATATGAGTGTACAGTTTAAGGGTTAGAACAGTCCTGGAAAAAAAAATCAGAATGAGTTAGTTATTGGACTAGTTTTCTATTGGTATAATGGTAAATTGCCATAAATTGCATAGATCAAAACAACATGCAGTATTTGTGATCTTACAGTTCTATAGGTCAAAAATCCAATTCAGATCTCCCTAAGCTAAAATTAAAGGGTCAGTGAGAATGTGGTGCTTTCTGCATACTATAGGAGAGTACCTATTTCTTTGCCTTTCCAGTTTCTGAAGGCCATTATCCTCCATCTTTAAAGCGAGCAGTGGCAACATCTCTGTGGACTGTCTTTCATAGGCCCATGTCCCTCTGACCACAGCCAGGAAAGGCTCTCCAATTATAAGAAACTGTGTAATTTGATAGGGTGCACCTGGAAAATCCAGTTTAATCTTTAGGTTATACCTAAAGATGTGGGGATCATGAGTATTGGTTGTAAGTATTGTTAACTCTAGTAACCCCATATGTGTTAAGTTTCTCCAGTTTAGCAGGTAGAGTGTTTCCTTTGTGGAATTCCTAAAAGTTACAGTTTCTTGTCTCTGACCTTTAGATGTGTGGTTGTCCGGGTTACTACTACTCACAGTGGGTTGTTTTGGTGAACCTGCTTGCTCTTTTCCTGTGTGACCTTTCAGTTACTATGGTAAACCCATCCCATAATAGTTTGTGGTTTTTTGCTTTAAAAGGCCGGTGCTTGCCGGCAATAAACGCCGCCTTGATCAGACTCTTGTCTTGGCGTCCTTCCTTTCTCTCTGCCCCATCTCCACCCCGCTGCTCTTTCAGGTTTGAGACACTGCTGGACAGTGCTCTGCGTCGCCGGCTCGCGACATAAAGATCTTTAACTCATCTCAGGATCCTTAACTCAATTGTGTTTGCAAAGTCTCTTTTGCTACTTAAGGTAAAATATTCACAGATTCTGGGGCTAGGGATGCAGACCTTAGGAGACCCTTTATGTTGCTCAGCAAAATTAGAATAAAGGGAAGCCTAAGTGCAGGATGCAGGCTTTTTGGTACTAAAATCAGGAAAGATAAGGCAGAATCAGGACAAGTTGCTCCTTTAATTGGAGTGGGAGGGTACAGAAGAGAGCTATATTGCTGCAATGGAAGCCACATTGTCCAGTGGGAAAAGAGACTCTGGAACCAAGCTACAGAGCTGAGGAAGAGTGAAAAAAAGAAAGATCTGTCTTCCTGATTGGTCCATTCCATTCCATTGTTTTGTATAACCTTCTTCAAACTTTCTCTTTTCATTCTGTGGAGGAATTCCTATTTGTGTAGACCTTTTTATTTTTTTGTAGTGGGTATAACTGTACCAATTTATTATTAGTCACTAATCCTGGGTAATTCATTGTTGCTTATAAAATGCCACATTAACTATTGCTACCATTGAGTTACCAAGTTCTGGTGGTAGAAAAACAAATCATGATGTTAATTATCTGAATCTGGCTCTGTGTGTGTGATCCGCATGAGATCAGAGCCTTGCTGAGTTCTAAAGAGAACTGGTGAAGACACTCACAGGAATGCAGACTGTAGTAGCAGCTCTTACAGGGAGCCAGTGGTCCATGAGTATTTTATTGTATATACCTTAGTATATATTAAGACTGTATTTGCCTTGTGTAAGTACCTGACAGTCTCTAGTTTTACCATCTCTTCAGATTAGGTACCCCAAACCACATGCCTTTTCCTTAAAGAGCTGGAAATAATGTGCAAATAAAATACTGATTATGCTGCTGAGTTTTTGTGAATGTAATGTGAACTCAATGTGACTCTCTTCAAATTCCATATGTACCTTTTATTAACTGTCTGTCCCTTGGACATTTTAAAATTTTTTTAACTTATTTTTCCTCATCCCTTAAAAATATAATAATTACTGTTTTATTGCAAATATTAAATAATCACCTCTAATAAGCATTAAGTATCTGGAACAGAATTGGCACAAGTAAAACACGGTTATTAACACAACTGGTTTACTTTTCAAAGAGACTGTCAACAATAAGTAGTGTTTGTCAAAATGTTTTCCACATAATAGTGGCTACTTTCACTCCTTGAGAGGTCATTCATTCAACAAGTTTTCTGTTCTGTGTGAGGCTGAAACTGAGAATGTAACAATTAAAAGTGAACAAGCCCCCAGGAACTCACAGTCTTCCTGCAGACTTGACATTCCTTTGAATTGGAAGATGGTTTATTTAGTCCCATGTGGGAGGGCCAGTGTGGATGCTACGTTTGGGGAGCAGGGTGAAGTGAGCTAAAGCAGAGGGGTAAAATGCAGTCTGGTCAGTATTGGGAATTTCATATAGTTTACTATTGCTGAAGTATAAGTGTGTTGGGAATTGGTCAGAATTGATACTGGGGCAGGCAAGACTTATATCAGAGAATACAGACATTATCTGTGTTTATCTTCCTTTGGGGAATGATTTGATTTAATTTTGATTTTTCAAAATATCACATCAGCCACTGTATGCAGAATGGATGGAAGGGAAGTAAGGGTGAAGTTAAGCACATCTCTGATCAGGCTCTGTCAGTCATGACATCTATGCGAAAGAGAAATAGACTCAAAACTTTAATTAAAGATGGCATACCTGTCATGTAAGGTACAAGATCCCAATGATGAATGTAACTGTACTTATACCTAAAATGTACCAGTAAACTCAAGGAGGGGGGAAAATGGCGTACCAAGTAAGCGTGAGCAGGGTTACTACTAAAGCATGGAAAGCTAGAACAATAGGAGTTGGCACCAATAGCAGGCATGGAAGGTTAAGGAAAGAAATAGTGAAATCTGGAGCCAGGGAGAAAGAGCACCCTGACAGGAGCTATAGTCCCTCATAGGTCCAGACACGAAGGCTGAGAGAAACATTCATGTGTAGATGGTCTAACTTAGGACACGCTCTCAGGCACGGAAGTGAGGGAAGCAGGGAATGGAAAGAAGCCACAGTGAGATAACCTTACATCTGCTCCTGATGGAAGGAAACTGACACGCAATAAGCTAGGAATGAAGAGGAGTCAGCCCTCTGCTGCGTGTCACTCAACCCCCTGGTTTTTAGAGTATCTGTAAAATGTGGGAAATACATGCTTACAAAGCCAATGTGGGAATGAAGTAAGGAAAGACAAGTATGACAGTGTGGGTTCCGTTGGCCAAATATTATCACTGTTATCTATTGTTATTTGAAATCCACCATATCTCAAAAAGCATAGAAGCGTAGCTCTCTGAAGTGATGTCAGAATTGAATTGTTGTCATTATCGCCATTTTGTATGTCTCTCATTTTTTCCATAAATATCTGGGTATGGAATAATTTCTTACTTATCCGTAACATCTACAGCACCATGAGACAATTTAGTAAACCTTTTGTTGTGGAAGACCTATTATCTCTGGATGGTTAGGAGTAAGGTAGTACAGTGAGTCCTCCATTATGAATGAGCTCTGTTCCAAGAGAAGGTTCATAAGTAAGATTCATTGGTAAGTCCAACGAAGTGAATTGCTTTGTGCTTTCCAGCAGTCCCTCCACATTACCACTGCTTTTCCTCTTGGTTCTAGGCATCTTGGCTCTGACTGAGCACTGTACTACTGTACCCTATCACACTGTACAGTAAGCACACAGCAGCACAACTGTGACAATAGATACCTGTCCAGTAGATACATGAGCTCCTTCTGACATTTTTTCACATCTATGAATGTTCATAATGAGAAGTTCATTGGTATCTGTGAAAGTCCACAATGCACATGTTCATAAGTTGGGTACTTAATGCACAGCCTAGAAAAATATCTGTGATAACATATGATTACATTATGATCAACTCTTAGGTTACTTTCTCCACTGGCAGCAAGAAATACTGGTAACCTTGGCAACACTGGTAGCCCTTCCAATCTCTTCTAATTGAAATGGTTGTTGCTAGGATACAAACTAACACAAAAAGGAGGGAAAAAATGAGGCAAGAGAGTAAAAGAATAAGAACAGGAAGGAAAGAATGAAAGTCAAGGAGAGAAAATAAAAAGGGAGTGTGTGAGAAAGAGAAAGGCATACAAAAGGAAAGTACTGGCTGACATCTGAAGGGCAGACCATCACGAAAGAGGATATTGAGTTATCATAAAATTTAGATAGCACTAAAGTTAAAGTTAGAATGTTAATTTCTGACTTGCTAAAATAAAAAAATTCATACTCCATTTTGATTTTGAGTTTTCTCGAGCAAGCTACTTATCTTTAATGTGGCTGTTTTCATCTTGCCCTGGAAGGAAAATGTTTATTAGCTCTTTCTCTCTCCCAATTCCCATCAGTGTTCTTTTTGTTATGCCTTATTTTTCTACTGTAGCCTAAAAAAAATTATGCAAAGAAAAACACTATATTAAAATGCAGTGAATCCTCTTCTGTCAGGAAGGCAAGGGAGAAGTTTCTCTGGTGTCTAGGGGAAGCCATGACCCTGTCATCCACACCACTGCCCTCACGGTTTCCATGTATACGCTTGGATATTGGACGAAGATGAACAGTTTAAGCAGATGACATCCTCTTGGTTCAGGAAAAGGTTACGATTGCTCTGGGTGGTTGTATCTCTTGTGTCAGGAAAGACATATCATGCAGGAATAACAAATAAAGGGAACTGGCAGCTCTGCTGAATGGCTTCTCTCTTTTGTGGTGTGAAAGAGTGAGTCTGGTTGCATCTATGCCCAGGAAACAGATATGTTATCCAAGATTGAGCAATAAAACAATTATGTAGCTTTGAAATTTTGGGCATTTTGCCAAATTTGAGGGATAATGTATGTTTGTTCACTGTGCTATCTCTAGCACTTAGAAGAGCACCACAAATATGGTGGCTGCTCAGCAAGTGTGGACGAATGAATTTATAAAAACAAAAACACTTCAACTTTCTGGGCAATTGGACAATAGTCATCCCACTGTTTTCTTTTTCTTCTTCTTTTTTTTGGGTACCAGGGATCGAACTCTGACCCTTTGCTTTTGAGGCAGGCAGCACACCACTTAGGTAAATCCCCAGCCCCCCACTGTTTTCGACCTTAGTTTGGGGTGCCCAGCTCTGACCTCTAGGCATGGAGCACCCAGGACACAGTTTATTATCAGAGCACCTCCCTTCACCATGGTGATTAATTCAAGGGTGGTCTATGATTGAGTCAGAGACAGTGAAGTAGAGTGGGAATGTTTTTTAAGATTCCCAACAAGAAACTCACTTTCTCCCTCTCTTCCCATTGGATGTGAATGAGAGAGAGTGTCTTTGGTTCTGCTATAGCTATTTGTGAGCATTGTGGCCTGAGGCAAGAGCTGATCCTAAGTAATAGAGCCCAAAGCACTGATCTTCTACCCAAAAAACTATTTCCAAGGTCCTTCAAAGCTGCAGACCCTTAAGATATAGTGGGGACTATCCTTACATGTACTCTGCACTGTACTGGAGCCAGAGGTATATAGAAGTTCTGAAATGCCTCTTTTCCAATGGTGTGTCACTGTTCTATGTGGGCATGGCTTTAATGGT
This sequence comes from Fukomys damarensis, assembly GCF_012274545.1. NCBI lineage: Eukaryota > Metazoa > Chordata > Mammalia > Rodentia > Bathyergidae > Fukomys > Fukomys damarensis. The sequence goes on from NW_022900936.1 coordinate 59,524,829, forward strand.
TGCTTCTTCCTTCCATATAGACTTTTTCCTTGTGCTTGGGATTAGACTAAGAAACAATGTTAAATATTTCACAGTGTTACTTTCCACTCTCTATCTGCTCTTAAATTCTTCAGATTTTCTCACAAACTCTCATTTCAAAAACTGCCTTCAAGAAACAAAACAAATCAAGAAACAGAAACCGAGATGCACTCCATCCCTCAACATACTGTAGTCATTCAGATGTAGGTGAGTTTCAGGTAGCGGTCAACCATGATCCACCACTACTGGTAAAATAAAAGAAGTTCTAAAGGAATCATTGCTTGCTAACATTCTTTGGCTTTGATTCTACTATGTGCTTTGCATAGCCATCCTAAAATTCATAACAATATCTTATGCCTTTATTATCTACCAGCAATTATGTAAGTAAATACTGCTTTCTACATTTATGAAGCTTAAAACTAATAGGGAAAAAGTAGATAGATCATAAAAAAGATTTTAGATCATGATGCATGCTACACAGAAAACAAAGCAGAATGATATGGCAGAGAGTATCTAGGATGTCTAACCTCTATCTTAGGAGGAAGTCACAACAGAACTAAAATCCAAATGACGAGAAGAAGCCAATTATGTAAAGGGATAGGTGGAGGTTATTTTGTACAGAATAAACAAAGTTTCAAAACCTTAAGATAGTGAATGAGGGCCGGGGATTTAGCTCAGTGGTTCCGTGGCCTGCCTTGCAAGTGCAAGGACCCAAGTTCAATCTCTGGTACCAAAAAAAAAAAAAAAAAAAAAAAAAATCTTAAGATAGTGAATGAGCTTGAGAAGGGAAAATTAAAAGAACCATTGTGACTAAAGCAAAGGAAGGACAGGGATATTGAAAGGACAAAAATAACACAGTGCCTTGGAGATTATGAAAAGGAGCTCGGAATTCAGTGCAAATAAAGAGATCACCACCTAATTTTAAATAGTCACTTCACTAATGGAGAATGGTTTATAAGGAATGGTTATAAGCAAAGTGATCTAGTGAAAAGTTATTGCAGGAGCAGAGTTGAGAGGCACAGGTAGCTTGAATTAGGGGTAGCAGAAGGGTTGAACAACTGGATATGGGAAGTGATAAAAGGGAGAAGAATGGAGGATCTGAATTAAATTAGCTCAGAGTGGAAGATATGAATTAGCTGTTAGAGTTAAGAAGCTAGGTGAATTGGGGAATCGTACTGAGACACAATGTGGGTATATATTTGGAGAGGCTGTCGGTCTGATACATTATGTTAAAGTAAGAATTTAAATATTTTAGGTTATGATGTAGGGGAAGGAACTGGGCTACAGCTATGAAGTTTAGGCTATAGTGGTCTGTAATTAAAGGACTGGATGGAATCTTGTGGAGATAATGTAGATAGAGAAGTTCAGAGTACCAAAGAATCTTCACATTTAAAGAAACACAAATGGAGAAGGGGCCAACAAATACAAATCTGATAAAGAGAAGCCATACATTGGGAGAAAAACCAGAGTATGATGTGAAACAGAAGAGGGTAATAATCTGTGCAGTGTTGCTGAAAGGTCAAATCAGATGAATGCAGAGCTGCAAATGCTGGATTTGACCATTCTGTTGACTTTAGCAAGAGGAGATCCAAAGGGGCCGGGGTTGAAAAATAAGATGGATTGAGGTGGGGGCCGGGGATCTAGCTCAGTGGGGCCACTTCCTGCCTCGCAAGCACAAGGTCCCAAGTTCAATCCCCGGTACCAAATGAAAACTAATGATAATAAAAAAAGATGGATTGAGGTGAAGGCTAAATAGGTAACAGTAAGGAAAGACAGGAAAGAAGGATAATTCTTTCAAAAAGCTTTGCTGTAAAAGAAAGAAAAAAAAATACTGTAGTATTTGAAAAGGGATCAATGTAAGAGATTTCCTTTCTTCCAAAGGTGATCCTGGAGCATGTTTGAATATGAAATAAAATGATTTAACATGAGCCTATGAAAGCCTGCCCCAGATTTGAAAAGCTTGTCTGTATAAAGACAAGGACTCTCTGAGAACCACTGTAGACAAAGATCCAAGTCTCAATAGAATGCTCCAGTAGATATTTATGTTTGGTCTGCTATTACCTAAATCGTGCAAATCTGGGTTACAAAGAGGTCAACTCTGAATCAATTTTTCCCTACCAAACTGCTAATGCAATATTAGTTTTAGTGACCAAATAAAAGAAGAATTTCCTTGGATGATTATGTTAAACACTAATAAGTTTATCTTATCATTATTATTATTTAGTAGAAAAATAAAATATAAAAAAAAGATGACAAAATAAGCAATCTCTTCTGAAATAATCTGTTTATGTTATCCTTTCCTTTTTCCATTCTTTTGGAAAATGATATGGCCACTACAGGTAAATTTAGAAAACGCAAATATTGGTCTGCGGTGAGACCTAATATAGTTGGTATACACTAAATTGAAAAATTTTTGATGGTAAAGAAAATAAAACATTGTATTGAAAAAAAAAACTCATCAGCCATTTCAGCCTTTAAAGCAGAAATGAGAGGGCTGGGGATTTAGCTCAGTGGTTCTCCTACCTGCTTCGCAAGTCCAAGGACCCGAGTTCGATCCCTGGAAAAAAAAAAAAAAAAAAAAAGAGTAAAATGAGGATTACTTTGAGGTAGATTATCTTTTGTTTTGTGAAGAGCTTTTCTGTTTATGCAAATGTGAGTATTTCGTGTAACTGAGGTAAAGCTGAGTGTAGATGTGTCAGATTGAGATGGTAAGTGTTCTGAGAATAGTAAATGAGCATCTTTTTCAAAGAAGAACATTTTAAAAAATGTTATCAGAATACGTCTACAGTACATGTTTGCATTGATAGTCAGGAGTTGGTAGTAGTGAGGAAATTGTGTATAACACATCTTAACTCTTTTTCCTGCTTTTTCTTTTCCCTTACTACCTATTCTCTCCATTTCTTCTTCCTTTTTCCATTTGTAAAAGATCTATCTTCCCATTTCCTATAACCTATATTTTATTTTGCTCTTTACAAAAACAAAAGTTAAACAGAATGTAACAGAGCTAATAATGAGTCAACAGCAGCACTCTTACTATACAAGTGAATCCAGCTTTTATCAGCCTTCCTATATTTCTAAAGAAAATCTCATAAAAACAGTTTCTCAGAAACTGCATTCAGAGCTGTGGTACTGGGGCCACAGTTGTGACCAAGAAATGTAGAACTACCAGTGTGCAGCACGAGCATGTAATGGTCACAAGCATATGGATTCAGTGCATGAGAACTGAAGCACTGGCTTCACCCAGCATAATCTGTTTATCATTTATTTACTGATTTTAAATGGAACCATGTCATTTTATAATACAACCAAGACAGTCCGGATGAGAGGGAGGAAAAAGGAATAAATTTTTGTTTGATAGATGCCTTTCAAAATATGAGTCCACAAAGGGAAGCAGATAATCAATAGTTTCTGATAAAGTTGGGAACCAATGAAATTCTTTCCCTTTTTTATTAATGTGTGTGGAGTACATGATGCTTACATTCATCTTAGATAGAAAGTGCATTGAACATAACTTGATTCTTTCTATTCCCCTTCCACTCCCTATCACCCTACCTTCCACTGTTTCTAGATCCCCTTTCTGAATTTTCATTTATTATTATTATTATTGCCATCATCATCAATTCATGTTTGTGATATAAAGATTATACTCATTGAAGGTGGTAAGAACATATTTAAGTGAACTCATTCCTGTGGATAATTTTCCTTACAGTAATATTTTTAGTGCTTTTCTAAATTGAAATTCAGACTTCCTGGTGCCTGTTATTTCATATTCTCACAGAACTGTGCTATGCCCTCAACAGTTGCTTGAAAGAGTAAGAAAATGAGAGCAATACTTAACTTGAATAGTCATCCCTTCGCCGAGAGAACACTGTGAAAAAAGTGGATTGTGTTTGGCATATAAAATTTGGGCTATAATATTGGTCCTTCAACTATGATTTTTATCTATGACTAAATGATCCAGACCAAGGTATGTTGTTGGACTCTTCAGATTCTCTTTTTTCTTTTGGTGAATATGGAGTTTTATTCTATCTCTAGATTAAAAGAAAAGAGTTCTCTGAAATTAATCAGTATGTACTTTTTCAGACATCCTGAGGAAAAGCTAATCTAAAACTGGAATTAGGATTTAGAAAAGACTTGGAATAGTGTGATAAGACAACTTCCTCTCTTTTTTAGGGAGCCATTTGGCCATAAGCTTGAGAGATGAAAATACCTGGGAGATAGTCAACTGGGTTAAATTGCATACAGATTAACTGGGAATTGGACAGAAGGAACCCCGAACTTCTGCGTGTGTGGCACTAAATCTAGCAACTTCCGTGGCCAAGTGCATGGGCTCTTCATTAACCATAGGCCTTCAGCCAAGTGTTGTTAAAAATTACAACCTGGTCTCAGCCATGCTTTAGGAAAAAGGATGGTAGGATGCAGGAGAGGGAAGTTATTGTTTGTTTCTTTATTTAAAATCATACATTATCTGCTGTTTGAGCCATATTCATGATGCACTGGAAATAAATCACACTGGCACATTCCCTATCATCACACTGCATATCATTTATTTGTTTACTTATTCATTTGCTCATTTTATTAAATATCTCTCTATGTCAGATTACATATTCCATGAGTACTGTGAAAAAAATTAGAGTAGGGGACCAGAGAGTGCTTGGATATTGTGCACAGCTTTGAAAAGATGATTGTAAAGCAGAGTTCTAGAGGGAAGGAAGGAAGAAGTCATGTAGCTCTCTACAGAGAACATTCCTGGAAGAGAGAGCAGCAATTGATAAGGCCCTAAAGTAGAAGTGCTCTCACTGTGTATCTTAGTTTGTGCTGCTGTAACAAAATACCACAGAAATAGAACTTAATTAGAAATTTAATGGAAATTTATTTCTCACAATTCTGGAGGCTAAAAGTGTAAGATAAAGATGCTGGCAACCTCAGTGTCTAAGAGATTCTTGTCTCTGCTCCCAAGCTGGTAACCTGTTGCTGTATCCTGCTGATGAGAGGAGCACTGTGTCTGAGCATGGTAGGAGGGGTAGAAGAGCACAAAGATCTAGCTAGTTTTGTGGAAAGCCTATAATGCCACTCATATATCCTGACGTAGTAAGCTCTCTATTGCACCACCTTTTAATATTGTCATATTGTGATTTAAGTTCCAACACATGGATCTTTGAAGGGCACGCTCATTTCAACTATAGCATTATGCTTGAGGAACAGTCACAAGTCCAAGAAAACAAGAGTACAATCAATAAAAGAAAGGCTGCAAGACAGGAGATTGGCCAAGTGAGGAGATCTTTAGGTTATAAAAATCTTGAGTGTTTTTTCAGATAAGATGGAAGAGTGTTTCCAGCTGCAGCGACATAATCTATCTGGCATTTTAAAAGGATAACTGGTCAAGGAATAGAAAATGGACTGTGAGGAACAAAGGCAAAGCTGAGAAAGTGCTGAGTAGTTTTTGTAAGCACCCAGATGAGAGCTGGCTTTAGATCAGCTTCTTCCATTCTCAGTCCACATTTTGCCTATCTCGCCCAGTCCTGAACTTGGTTCCCTTACATTAGCACTCTTCATGTTTATCTCTATCAGCAAATAGAAACCTTTTTTATGCTAATGGTGCACAGTATGGTTTTGTCAAAGTTTGGAAGACTATGTCAGGAACAGTGTGAGTTTGATACCAGCCTGGATTACATAGCAAAGCCCTGTCTCACTGCCCCCAAATACCTTCTTTTAAAAATTCAAGAATTCTCAAGTAGTATGCATGCAGTGGGCATATGGGCTATATTATAGCTGTACCTCCTATCTTAGTTGTTATTGATGTTTAAACTTATAGCCAGTAAGTTTTTTCATCAACTCTATAATGTGTGAATTTTCTTTTTGATTCCTTTGCTGTCCTTTGTAGATTCCTATTTAGAAGAAACCATCAAGAGAAAGAAAGTGTCTGTACTGAGAATACTCTATTATCCTGTTTCTTATTTGGATCAGCGAAAAGAATTCCATTTATTCTGGATGCCTCCTAAATGCTAGGTTAAAGTCAAGATGAACAATTCCTGTAAAGAATGGTGCTTCTCTGAGTGCAATCACCAGAGCACTCACATAGCAACATACAGGAAGTGAGCTGAAAATGTTTATTCCCAGATCCTTCTATGGGCCTATTGAATTAGATCTGAACATTCAGTAACCAATCTAGAGGATTTTTAGCAGTATGTTTCTAAGTATTCAACCGCCAGGACTTTAGTAGAGAGTAGGGAAGCCTTGACTAGCAGTGTTTATCAACTCTCCTCCTTTACTCTAGATAGAGAAATTAAGAGTGGGGGGAGGAGGGAGGGAGAGAAAGAGGAGAGAGGAGAGAGAGAGAGAGAGAGGGAGAGAGAGGGAGAAAGAAAGGGAGGGAGGGAGAGAGAGAGAGAGAGTCCCTGATGGTGGTAAAGGAGAATTTGATGGCTATTATCCTGTTTTTTATTAAGGAGTATTTTCACTGCTTTGTAGTTCAAGCTTGCAGCCAGCACTTATATTTAACAGGCTCAGTTTTCTTTCTTTTTTTTTTTTTCCTCATTGAGTTTATTGGTACATTGTAGGTATACAGTACAGTTACATTCATCATTGGATCTTGTACCTTTACATGACAGGTCTTGGTTCTCATTTTTTCCCCTTATCCATGCCCTTTCTTCAGTTTTCATTTTGTATCCTTTCTCCATTCTGACTACACAGACTGAATCTTCCTGTTTGTTGTTTGCTGCCAATCATACCTCTCCTTTTTCCCTTCTTCTGCCTTTCTTCCTCCAGCAAAACTATGGCTTTTTTGGTATATCTATCCCTTTACCCACTGTACTAGTTAAATATCCTCTTTCTCATCTGTGTCAGAGCTGTAGCTTCATTTTGAACATGACTAACAGCTGGGATTTGCAGAGCTGCTTCCCCATCCTTCTTGAATGACATTTATATAAAATGGGCCAAACACAGGAAGAAAATTTAAGGAACTGATCAGATCTAAGAGAAGGAGCCTGCTACATGTGATGGGAAGCTCATTAGCTCTTATTGAGAAGTGACTAAAAATTCTCCACCCCCAGCATAGACTCAAACACCTTAACCCCAAGGCTGACCTCAGACCCCAGGCGCAGTCCTATCAACTTGCTACCTAATATGGAATCCTGTCAGATTCTTCTCCATAAACCTTGTAATGTCTACTCTTCTCAACACCTGGGGCCTGATCCCTGAGCAGTGCTCTCTGAAAGATGATGCTGACGTTCCCTTTATCTGTTACAGGATTATTCTTATTACATCAGGATCTTTTTCTTTTCCCAGTAAGTAATGAGTTTGGTGGCTACAGAGCCCAGTGGCATAAACAATTGAAGTGTCTGAATTCAATGAGCAGACTCATGTTGCTGTGGGGTCTCTGCTGAGAATCTTAATAGTTCTGCCTTCAAATTTTTTAGCAATGAAAGACAAACAGTAACATAATAAAAACTCCTTCTCAACACACACACTTTTATCTCATGGGTATTTGTAAAGGATAAATAGGGGTATTAGTTTTGTCTGTTCTGAACTAATTTGGTTCAGACCTGAGAACACTGCTGGAATTACTTAGTATGTTATAGAAAGGTTTAAAATTTTCAAAGTGCAGATCTTATGCACATCTGATCTTCTTGTTACCAGTAGGAGGCAGTGCCCTCTTGAAACCATTCAAAACAGCCTAGGATTCATGCATTTTTCAAAAGTTTCTAGAAAAGAAGACTATCAAATCTTCCCTAGTAAACAAATCTAGCAGAAAGAAAATTGTTTTATCTTGACCAGTCTTTTAGTCAACCACTTTACATCAGTTCTCTTGGTCTGTGCTCATAATGAAGGAAGGTCAGTTGTTCACAATTGCTGGAATAAATATCTACCTCATAGGCCACAGATCATTGTTGCTATCTCTTGGTTTTTCCCCATTTGCTGAGTGACAAGTAAATGTTCAGGTGAATAAAACAAAATTCTAACCATGAGAATAACAATATAGTCCCCAAAATAGTTTCAATATAGAGTAGAAAATTATGAAAAGATAAAGATGATTGCCAAGAGGGAAAACAGTTAATTCCAGTTTGGAGATCTGGCTATAAAGAGGTAAAATGAAGATCCTCTTTTTTGTACTTTTTACTAGAAACATTAATCAATAAGGTATCTCTCCATTAAAATCCTTTCAAATTGCCTTTATAGCCTTATTTATTGAGGAGCTTTGTTTTGAATATAGTGTCAGATAAATAACTTAATCCAGAGTTCTCAAATTCTCTTGTGTCTCAGTACATTTTTCATGATCCCCTTTATCAAAAGAAATAGTTGTGTTTAGTTAGTGACTAGATACAAACAACTTAAAAAGCATTTCTTTACTGAGAACTCAATGGCTATTTAAAAATGTAATATACATAAATGGAAAGAAAGATTTTTATTTCATATTTAAATAATCACAATTACTTACCAATGGGAAGTGCAACTCTGTTGGACATTGGGATAGTTTGCAGTCCTGGAATTCATGTTGTTCATTTGCTAGGTTGTTCATTTGTCAAGTTGTTAATGTTTTTCAAATGAAACTTGATTTTCTTAACCTAGGTTTGCACAGCTATAATTTTGAAAAGATAACATATTCCTCAATGCTAATGTGAATTTGCTATGTTCCCTAGAGAACTTTACCACATAGTTAGGAAACTGTGGGCTTAATCTATGCCAAATAAAGAAGTGAGGAAAATAATATTCATGTTGGCTGATATTCATGGGAGCTGTGCATGAGTAGAGGCAGAGGATAGATGGAATATCCCTATACTGTACCTTCATCTAATTTTGATGTAAACTTAAAACTGTTCAAAATAGTCTTTTCTAAAGAGGAATATGCAGTCACGTAGTGATTTTTATTACTATTATTATTATTTTTGGTACTGGGGATCAAACTTGGGACATTGCACTTGCGAGGCAGGTGGTGGAACCCCTGAGCTAAGTCCCAGGCCCCTAGTGATATATTCATTAAGCAGTGAATAGTCCTGTAACACCCACTAAGTTCCAGGCTCTGAGGTAGGCATGGAAGTCATAGTGCCAGGTTATTGGTAAATTGTCCTTTATACGTTCTGGATACAGGTTCTTGATTTCCTATTTAAATGTCAATTTATTTGTCTACCACCCAAGCCTTATCTTTTTAATTGCTCTCTCCAGGATTTGATTGGGACTTTATTTTTCATGTTTACATCTCTATAGGAACCCAAATCTCAATGGAATTACTTTTATCCTAATTTCATGCCATTGTTCATTTCAAATGCACAATGATATACATTGCTTTTCAGTTTAGCATCAATTTATTTTCCACTAAGTTGCTGTTTTTTATCAGACAACTACCAGGCCAGTAGTGATACCTATACTTATAGATTTTAGCAATATGCTTGTTATGACTTGTGTCTAGATGTCCCCTCAAAGCCTCATGCACTCATAGGTGAACCTTTTCACAGCTGGCTGAATCTAGAGTGTGTGTGATCCTGAGATCAAGATTTTGTGATTTCTAAATCAGTCCACTGGTTGGTTTGATATAGTTCTGGGAATAGACAAAAGGAAGACAATCTCTGGACATGAAGGTTATCTTCCATAAGGGATAAAGATAGGATACAAAGAACAGAAAGAAGGATGCTGTTGTCACTTGCTTCTTAACTACTTTGTTGTTTTGCTGCCTTCTGCCCACCATGAACAGTTTTTCAGTTTTCCCTCTGCCATGCCACCCTATGTTGGAGCCAGCCAATTATAAACTGAAACCTCTACAAACTGTGGGTTATTTAAGCCTTTTCTTCTTAAATTTTGGGTATTGGAGATCTTGTTTTTTCCACAAAAAGTAACTAAGACAATGCATAAGAGGACCACTATTCTTTGATGAAGAAAGGGGTCATAATCATAACACACAAAATTGGGGATTATCTTCACATGAGTAAAATAAAATATTTTATATATGATTGAGTTATAATTACATTATATTCTTGCAGTATAGTCATTGCTTTTTAATTCATTTTTCATTGTTTATGTATTTACTGAAATATGCTCCAGATACACAAGTGGACAAAACAAATTCTGCTCACCAGGGACTCATAGTCTAAAGGAAGTGAAAAAAAGAACCACTAAAGTTTGATAAGTATACAGTGTATGGCAAATATTTTTTTTCATTGAGCTTATTGGTACTTTTTAAGTATACAGTACAGTTACATTCCTCATTGGGTTCTTGTACCTTTAATGATAGATCTTCGTTCTCATTTTTCCCTCTACTCCTGCTGTTCCTTCACCCCTTCACCCTCCCCTATTTACAAAGACTTTGTTTCCATTTTTTTGCTTTTCTCATATTTTTTTCTTTTCCCTTATTTCCTTTCTCCTACCCTTCCACTTCCCCTACATCTTTATCCCTTTTCTTCCTAATTCACATTATCAGTTATAAAATTCAGATCTTAAGTTACTCTTTTAGTTTTTCACACCAGAGAAACTATTTGGTATTTATACATGTGTGTCCTATTTAGTTCACTTAAGAGTACAGCCTTAATATGTATCCACGTAGCTATAAATGTCTCTAGTTTCTCATTCTTTATGGCTGAATAGTACTTCATTTTATAGAAAAAACACATGTTCTTTACCTAATCTCCAGTTGATGGGCAATTGGGCTGTTTCCAAGTTTTAGATATTACAAACTATGCCTCTATAAACATGGGTATGCATATATTGCTGGGATATGATTCTTTTCATTCTTTTGAAAAGATACCCAGCAGAGGGATAGCTAGGTCAAATGAAACCTCTAATCCTACTTCTTTGAGGTATCTCCATATTGATTTCCATAGTGGTTGAACCAGTCTACACTCCCACCAACAATGAAGAAGGGTTTCTTTCTCCCCATTGCCCTGCCAACATTTGTTCCTGGTTGATTTCTTGATAGCAGCCATTCTTTCTGGGGTGAGGTGGAATCTCAGTGTTGTTTTCATCTGCATCTCTCAAATGACCAGTGATGTTGAACATTTTTTCAGATATTTATTTGCTGCTTTTATTCTTTGAGAAATGTCTATTGATTTCATATGCCCATTTTTTGAACCGGGTCTTTATATTTTGGGGGTCTGACTTTTTTTTAGTTCTTTATTTATTCTCGATAATAGTCCTTTGTCTGAGGATCAGCTGGTAAAATTTTTTTCCCACATTGTAGGTTGTCTCATAACTCTGTTGGTGATTTGTCTTTCAATGAAGAAGTTTTTTAATAAGATGAGATCCCACTTGTTGATTCTTTGTGCTAGATCCTATGCTACTGAAAATTTGTTCATAAAGTCTTTTTGTATGTCAATGTCTTTAAGAGTTCTGTGTAATTTATCTTCCAGCAAGTTTAGTGTTTCTGTTTGAATATTTAGATCTTTAATCCACTTGGATTTTAATTTAGTGCATGGTGAAAGATAAGGGTCTAGTTTTAATCTTTGGCAGGTTGAAATCCAGTTTTTCCAACACCATTTATTAAAGAGGCTATATTTCCTCTATCTTTCCTCAAAGATGAGGTGGCTGAGTATATCTGAAATTGTTTCTGTATCTTCCAGTCTATTGCACTGATCCATGGGTCTTTTTCATTGCCCGTACCATGATGTTTTTATCACATTAGCTTTGTAGTATAGTTTCAAGATGGGGATTGTGATACCATGTCTCTGCCATGTCTCTGTTGCCTAGAACTGCTTTTGCTATTCTTGGTCTCTTCTGGTTCCAAATGAATTTTTGGATTATTTTCTCTAGTTCTGTGAAATATACTGTTGGAATTTCAATTGGGATTGCATTGAATCTGTGTAGGAGTTTTGATAGTATGACATTTTCACTATTTTGATTCTTCCTATCCAGGAGCAAGGGATGTCTTTACATTTTCTTATATTCTCTTTGATCTCTATTTTTTTTAGAATGCTGTAGTTTTCAGTGTAGAGGTCTTTTGCTTCCTCCATTGAATTGATTCCTAGATATTTCATTTCTTTGGATGCTATTGTGAAAGAATTTGTTTCCCTAATTTCTCTCTCAGTGAGTATGCTATTTGTGTACAAGAAGGCTACTGATTTATGAGTGTTGTCCTTATATCCGGGTACTCTGCTGAAAGTGTCAATTAAATCTAGAAGTGTTTTGGCAGAGGTTTTTGGATGTTCTATGTAGAGTATCATATTGTCAGCAAATAATGACAGTTTAACTTCTTTCTTTCCTATTTTTATTGCTTTACTTTATTTCTCTCATCTAATTGCTGTGGTTAATGTTTTTACAATTATATTGAACAGGAGGAGTGGTTTCTAGTGGAAATCCTTGTCTTGTTCTTGATATTATCATGAAGGTTTTCAGTTTTTGCCATTTAATATGATGTTAGCTGTTGATTTTTCATAGATAGCCTTTATCAACTTGAGATAAAGAGCATCTTTTACAATTTTTGCATGATTTTTATCATGAATGTGTGTTGAATTTTTTTAAATGATTTTTCTGCATCTATTGAGATGATCATCTGCTTTTTGTCCTTGACTCTGTTAACATAAGATATTACATTTATTGATTTATGTATGTTGAACCATCCTTGCATCCCTGGAATAAATCTGACTTGGTCAGGTTATATGATCTTCTTGATGATATTCTGTATTACGTTTGCCAATATCTTGTTGAGGATTTTTATAAATTCTTTAGAGAGATTGGCCTGTTTTTCTCTTTTTTGGTTGGGTCTTTTCCTGGTTTTGGAATCCAAGTAACACTTGCTTTCAGGAGTGAATTTGGAAGTATTTCTTCCCTTTCCATTTCATTGAAAAATTTAAAAGTAGGTGCAGTAGTTCTTCTCTAAATGTCTTTGAGAATTAAGCAGTGAAGCCATCAGTACCTGCGCTTTTCTTTGTTGGTAAATTTTTAGTTATGTTTTCAATTTCATTTTTTGTAATTGGGATGTTTAGCATTTTTTATCTTCTTTGTTCAACTTTGGTAATAAATAAGCATCTATAAATCTCTCCATTTTTTATTTGTTTTCCATTTTATTTGAGTATAAGTTCTCAAAGTAGTTATTGATGATCCTCTGCATTTCTGCTGTTGTGACTTCACTTTTTTGTTCCCAATTGCATGGTTCTGAACCTTTTCTTTTTTCTGACCAGGTTGGATAAGGGTTTAACAATTTTATGTATTCTTTCAATCAACCAACTATTGAATTCATTGATTTTTTTTTTTATCATTCTCTTAGTTTCCATTGCATTGATTTCTGCTCTGCTCTTTATCATTTGATTCCTTGTATGAGCTTTGGGTTTTTCTTGCTCTTCTTTTTCTAAGGGCTTAAGATTCATCTTTAGGTTGTTTATCTGAGCTCGCTCTGTTTTCCTTGTGTGAGCATTCACTGCTATGAATTTTCCACATAGAACTGTTTTCATTGTGTCCCATAGATTCCTATATGTTGTATTAGCATTATCACTTATTTGTAAAAACTGTCTAATTTCTTCTTTAATTTCCTATGTCACCCATTGATTGTTCAGAAGAGTGTTGTTCAATTTCCATGTGTTTGTGAAGTTCTTAAGGTTTCTTGTGCTGTTAATCTTAAGTTTAATGGCTCTATGGTCTAATAATATATATGGGATAACTTCAGTTCCTTTGCATTTATTTAAACATGTTCTATCAGCTAGTATGTGGTCTATTTTGGAGAATAACCCATGTGCAGCCAAAAAGAATGTATATTCTGATTTTGTGGGGTGGAACACTCTATAGATGTCTAATAAGTCCATGCGTTCAAAAGCTCAGTTTAGTTCTAGTATTTCATTGTTGGTTTTTTGCCTAGATGATCTGTCTATTTGTGATAGTAGGGTATTTAGATTCCCCACAAAAATTGTATTAGTGCTTATTTGTTTTTTCATATTATATATTATTTGTTTTATATTGTTGGGACCATTTATATTTGGTGCATATATGTTTATGATTGTCATCTCTTCCTCTTGGATTGTTCCCTTTACAAGGAGGTAGTGGCCTTCTTTGTCTGTCTTAATTAGTTTTGGTTTGAAATTTATTCTGTCTTCAAGTAAGATAGCTACCCCTGCTTTTTTCAGGGTTCTTGTCACATGGAGAACTGTCTTCCATCCTTTTACTTTGAGTCTATGAGTTTCTTTTTGAACTAGGCATGTTTCTTGTACACAGGATATTGTTGGATTTTGCTTCTCAGTCCATTCTGCCAGTATATTTCTTTTGATTGGTGAACTGAGGCCATTAACATTGATGGTTATAACTGACATGTGTTGACTTATCATTGTCATGTTATTGTCTTGTCCTTGGCTCTTTTTACTCCCCACCCCCTTCCTTTAGTTTTTTGTCATGACTTGCTCTGTTGGGCCTCATGGTGTTGTGACTTTCATTGGCTTTTTCTAGGATATTGTTTAGAATTCCTTGTAGTGCTGTTGGTTTGGTATTCATGGAGTTTCTCAGGTGTTGTTTGTCATGAAAGTATCTTATTTCCTCATCCATTTTAAAACTATTTTGCAGGATACATCAGTCTAGGTTGGAGGTTGTTTTATTTTAGGACTTGAAATACCTCACTCCATGCTCTCCTAACCTGAGGGTTTGTGCTGAAAATACTGCTGTGATTCTGATAGGGTTCCTTTGCATGTAATTTGTTTCTTTTCTCTAACTGCTTGCAGTATTTTATTCTTCTGTTGGGTTTCTGGGATAGTGACTATTATATGTCTAGGTGTAGATTTAGTTTGATCATGGCCATTTGGAGTCCTATATGCCTCACTTCTGTGTATGTCAAATTCTTCCCCTATGGGAATTTTGTGTCATTAATTCTGTGAACAGTTTCTTTAAAGTCCTTTGTGCTTTTTCCTGCTACTTCATTGATTCCTATCAGTCTTAAATTATTCTCTTTGTATCATCTAGGAGTTGTTGGATCGATTTATCATGATCCCTCACTGTTTTAAAGAGATCTCTCTTTTCATGGTCACAGTCTGCAATCTTATTGTCTATATCTAAAATTCTATCTTCACATTCATTTATCCTGCTGTGAAAACTTTCAGTAGAGTTTTTAATCTCCTGGATATCTGTTTGAATCTGTTCCATGGTTTCCATTTCTTTCCTATGCTGGGCAGTCCTGGCTTCTCTCGTGGTCCTGAACTTAATCTTTTTGTTTTGTCTGTTTCTATTCTAGTGTCTCTAATCATGTCTTTCATTGTGCTCATCATCTCTGTAGTTGTCTGGGAAATTATTTCTGTTTTGAATTTTTCTAGAGACTCATTCATCTGTTTTGTTACTTCCTATGTTATGAGTTTAGGGTGTCCTGGTGGTTGATTGTCAGGCTTTTGCACCTTGTTTCCTTAGAATTTGCTGTTGGTGAACTGGAAGTCTATTTGTGCCTTGCTTAAGTGTTTTCTCATTTTTCTTTTTGTTGTTCATGCTGTCATTGGTTAATTCCTGGGTTAGTACTTTGATCTTCCTGATACCCTGCTCTTTAGGTTTTGAGTCTTTAATGACTCAGAGACATTCTGATTTTCATAATATCAGAAAGGACAACTGATTAGTCACAAACCTTTAGCCCAATTGATACCATCAGCAACATAATAGCATTAAACACAATTTAGAATTGACAATTTGTGGTTGTTATTAATCTATCACCTTCAACCATGTGAATTAAATCAATATCGAGGACCAGCCCAAAATATGTACATAGTGAATAAACTCTTCAATATAGCAACTTTACCCTTCAGGATGGGGACTTAGAAGCAGTTGAAAGGAGAGAAAAACTAGGTAGAAGAATATGAGAAGGTTTCAAGTGAAGCCAGATCACACAGAATGATCACACAAACTCTAGGAAACTGTTGAAGACAAGAGGGGAAGACAGAGAGCAAGAACAAAGATAAGAATAGAACCGCTTAACAGTAATAGGGAGATATGCATTGTACTCTCTTTCCTTTGAAACTAATGATAATGGAGCAAATGAAAGAGAGAAGAAAAGAAAAAGAAAGAAGAAATCTGAATTAGGGCAGGAACAGGATAAAAAGGGATATGAAGACTAATGTGGGGGAGCAAGAGACTGAGAAAAAGAAGAAAGAAAAGGGAAGAATTTAAAGAATGGAAAAAATAAAATTTTAAAAATTAAAATTAAAAATAAGAGGAAAATAAAGAAAAAAAATTTGAAGAGCCTCTTTCAGGGTATATATCTGCTTTCACAATAGACAATGTGGGCAGCAATATGCATAACTAAGTCAATTAGTCTCAGCTAGCTCATGGCAGATACCTGAGATTCAGGCTGAATTCTGGTTGCAAGGCTCAAGTTGAGCTTCCTGACCTCCTGCAGGATTTAACTCTGCAAGGTTCTATGGCAGGTTCCAGCTGCCCTTCCCCTGAAGATAGTCCAAGTTCTGATGGAAGGTGGTGATCCCTTCACCTTACCAACTCTGGAGGTCTGGTGTACCTTTATTGCCATTGTTCATTTCTGTTCTATCTTATGGAGCTCAGTACTTTATGACCACCTGTGCCTCTGCAGTGTGGATCCAGTTACCAGCACAACCAGGAGGTCCAAGAGTATGGGGGGGCTGCAGAGGCACCTGTGCAATTGGGGAGTCCTCACAGGTCTTCCAAAAATTTTGATGGCCCTTGAAATAGTGCAGCAAGGCCAAAGTTATATCTTCCATTTTCCTAGTAGTACACTGGGAATGTAATATTGAAAAGAACATATAGAGAAGTGCAGACTCTCATATATTTGAGAGATTCTAGAAAATGTTCTAGGCAGTTAGAAATGTTAAAGCCTATGGGTTCTAGCAGATTTGACCATGTGCTATTAATGCATTGGAGAAAGACAGTGAAGGATGATTGATAATTCTGTATTTTAGGACCTGAGAGCCCAGGGATAGAAAAGCTGAGGACTGAATCCATAATTTTTTAAGTGTAGCATCTTTCCAGAGAAGATAGACATGTCAACCCTTGCAAATTTACTTCACACAGTCTGAGCCTAACTGGAAAGGCATGAGACTGTGACACTTGGTGCAGAATGGTCTGGGTTGATGCATTGAAAATCTCAAAGCCTTAATTTTCTCCAAATCCATAAAAGTTCCCTATTTCCTTTTTGCTTAGAATACTACAACTTAGCATGCACTTCACTTCTCTTTACCTTTCCCGCACCTTATATTTATTCTTCCTTCTCTCCTTCACCAGACTACTAACTAGGGTCAAATCACAATATAACTGGATAGGAAAGTGTTTGGTTTATGTACTAGGGGAAGAAAGGAACTATACTACAAGCTGCAGGTCCTAGCCAACACGTATCAGCTCGATCAAGTACAGAATATATTTGGGGTTGGAGGTTAAAACTTAAATTTGGATAAGAAGGAATTTATGATAGAGAAATACTTTCTATTGATATAAGGCTAAATATCTTCTAAAGGATCCGGTGAACAGTGCTCAAGTATTGTTAGAATGGCTTATAGAAGTTTGGAAAAATCTGTGGCTCACATTAACTAGAATGGTCAGAACTTCCATAGCACGTGATTAAAACTTGGAATCAAAATTTCAAGAGAAATCATCATACTAGTGCAAATATACTATGTAAAGATGTGAAACAGAAAACCCATCTGCTGACCATGTTCCAGTTAAAGGCTACCAGAGTGATAAACAGTACACTGGTGAAAGAGGAAACTGAATAAATAAGAAGACTAAGGGTGACTATCCTCTGTAGGCAAGGGATGCCAGTAGATGTGCTGTCATAGATCTGGAAATGTTGATAAACGTGAATTGATGCCACAATGAGAGAGGCACAGTGCTGGCACTTAACTGTTAGATGTAAAATAGTCACAATGATTGTAATAGCCATTCTGACCAGAGAGGTCTGACCTACATTGGTCTATGGAGATGGTTAAAGGAATACTGTGTGCCTATGGGTAACCAACAAAGATGTGTTGAATGAGTGCATTTGAATGAACCAATAATGGATATTCAGCTAGTTGAGGGGACTTGCCTCAAGGTTAAAATCCATTGTCCAGTTTCAGGAAATGGAATATCCATTCTCAGCCTTAGATTTTACTGTATGATGGAGAAAAGTATCTAAAAAAGAGACTTGCAACTCTATGTTAAGCTATGTGATAGTGATTCCATCAGTCCTTCCTCAAGGTGCCCATGATTGGTTAAGTAATTGGTTAAGTAAACCACTGAGGATCTAGTATATCACTGTGGCTTCAGTTGCAGTGGGATCATATATAGGCCAAACAATACATCAAGGTCTGGCTCAGTTCTATCTCATAGTGAGCTTTTAGGTCCATGGACTCATTAGGTGATAATTTTCTAGGTTCTCAAATATAAAATTGAAATGTTCATGTTTGGTAGTTGGCTCTTTGACTTTGGACAGGAACCTCCCTCTACTAACTAACAAGACTACTATTGTATGTAGGAGCTACCTTATCGGTTCACTAGAGGTATTATAGTCTCTCCAGTCAGCAGTCTGGTTTCTATAATGAATGGGTATATCTTTGCAGATGCCAGTGGACTGCTACAAAATCAATCAACTTGTATCCCTAATCATAACTGCTATGCCATGATGTTTTTGCTAGAGCCGATTAACACAGCCTTAGATCCACAATATGTGGCCATCAATCTGTAAAATTAGATAGTATTTTCCATCCTTTTCAGGAAAAAGAATCAGAAGCAGAGTGCATTCATGTGGAATGAACAGCAATATATTATGTTCTTGCCCTGAGCTATGTCAACTTTCCTTCTCTCTGTCATATGGACCAAAGGAGATAGACTCTTCTATAAAACATTATCTCAATTTATTCTTTCAAGGATATCATATTAATTAACCTGGATAAGGACTAAGTGGCAAGTACTTTGGAAGCCTTAGTAAGTAAGATGTATGCATACCAAAGGACAGGAGATAAATCTCATAAAAATTCAGCAGATCTGAGATATCTCCTCTTAGTAGTACAGTCATTTGTGACATAGCAAGATATTCCTTCCAAAGAAAAGGCAGATTAATGCATGTGTAGTATCCATCCACCTCTCAGAAGAGGCCTTGTTGGCCTTGAAACACTATTTCACTAAGTGACAAAAAAGACTACTGAATTTCGTTGAAGTTCAGAGCAAGAAAAAACTTATGGTGCATATTTTCCACAGACATATAAAGGAAATGTTGGCCTCCTAATTGATAGATATTGACAACCCAAATAATGACTCAGATGAGTTCAGTTTGGGTAGTAAATGAGTTTGTTATGTATTCTCGCAGTGTGGTGGATAAACTGTGAATTGCAGTACTACCGAAATTGCCAACCAACCCCTTTTGCTGGTTTTATAGTCTATTAAATAAAACAGCAAAATCATGATAAAAAACAAATGGGCCTTGAGAAAAGCTGTGTGTATTCCAACCCTGTCCCAGCCTTATCAGAAAATCCCCCCAGTCTCAGAAAGCATGGTCTAGCCACAGTGGCAGGCAAATGTGTTGTGCTGCCATTAGGCACACAGCCTCTGAACTTGGAGGGGGTCCACTGGACAACTAAACAGCAACCTATTAAAGAAGGAGTTACTGTAGCTAGGATTCAGAGGCTAATTCTCACTATAGGGCTCTGAAGAATGACCCATATGATCTAGGCCAGTGATGGTGACCTTTTCATTTATTTATTTATTTTTATGAACTTTTTAGAGCTTTATATGATACAAACAGCTTGTTATGGTGTGCCATATGTTCACCACCACGGATCTAGGAGCACTAAGAGTAGGTAGGTATCTATGATACCTATAGCCGTGCTACTAGGAGTTGGTAGATAGAATGCAAGGGGTGGTATCAGTTGACCCCAAAGCCAGAATTATTTATCATAAACCATTTGATCTATCAAGTAATAAGATTGACCTGCACCAATAGCAATTCACTGTAAAATGGAGGTGGTTTATCTGGTTTGAGAATGAACAGTGCCAAAAGGTAGAAGTTAAAGTTGGCAAATTGTGAATTGCAGTTGTAATTGGGAAATACCTTACAGAATATCCACCGAGGAAGAAGCATTAAACTATCACATACACAAAATGATTTATCCAGTTGATGTCATACAGCTCTGGCAATGGCCACCTCAGTGTTGGCATAATGGATGCATGATATTAAGTAATTGCCAAGGGTTACTAAGGTTACTTTAGCTACTCTAGTTCCAGTTAGCTGTTAACTCTGCAACTTACCAGCAACAGAGATTATTACCGAGTCATATACAGCTTGGTCCCTGAAATATACCAATCAGCCACTTGGTGGGACACTGAAAAAATAGGAACCTTTTTATCCTAGAGATGGTAGTGATTCACCTTGAGTGGGAAAGGCACATATTCATATAACAATTTCCTTTTCCTTGCTGCAGGGTTTAAGCTACCATCAGAAGATTGTCAGAAATATCACAGAATATTTACTCACACCATATATTATATAATATCATCAGACTAAATGATATTGCAGCAGTACATACATAGCCGTGTAACCACTGGGTCTATTAAGTTTTGCAGTACTTGGAAGTTGTAGGCCTAAGAGATAATGGAACTGACTTTTGGAAGAACAGCTATGATGGTGGCTTGCAGAGGATATCTTGTGTGTGAGGGTCACTGTTTTTCAGGATCTGGTATATGCCCTAAATTAAAGACCACTTCGTGGTTCTGTTCCTCAGTGGGAATTCATTTTAGGATTTTGTACTTGGCATGATTAGGCTCTATGGGTTTTAAACCGGGTTGTAAAGAGAGAATTATTTTACGAGAAGGTCCAGTAGAGTCCCATTAAACTTTAAGCTATGGGTACTAGATACATGGTAACTTGTGTTTCTTCATGCCAAGAGTCCAGCAAGCAAGGAAAGAAAACACAATATTGGCAGGTGTAATTGATTCTGAAGTACAGCTGTTTATTAGTCCATTTTGTGTTGCTGTGATAGAATACCACAGATTGGGTAATTTATAAAGAAAACAATTTTATTTCTCACACTTATAGTATAAGTCTAAGATATCTAATATAAAGGAACTGGCATTTGACAAGAGACTTGTAGTATCATCACCTAATGGCAGAAAACAGAAGGCAAAAGAGTATAGGTGAGAGAACAAGAAAATTATTGAATTCACACTTACAGGCCCTGTTATAGTTAATTTTGAACCACTTGTGGGGGTGGAAGCCTCATGATCCATACCTCCCAGTAGGTCCCATCTCTCAACACTGTTGCACTGGAGATTGTTTCTAACACTTGCTTTTGGCAGTATGGTTGGTGGGGGAGGCACAGTGAAAAGACAGCATACTGATATTACATGGCGAGGTCCAAGAAAACTATGTTTGATTGTAGGGTGATCATCTGTTCAACTATCACTTGATGTTCTCTTGTTTTGTCAAGAAATGAACAGGTGCTGCTGCCATGGTATGGTGTGGTTACCAGATTAGGTACTAAGGGATGACACGGTAACCCTGACAGGTAATACTTTGAACCAGCAGAGAGGCTAAAGTAGCATGACAGAACTCTGGGCTAGGTTCTAGATAAGTAGACAACGGATGTCTGATTCAGTCTTAAGACTAGACATGTTGGCAAAGGCTAGAATTCCTCCTACTAATCTTCCTCTGTTATGCTTCTCACACAAAAAAAGACCAACCGGCAACTTGAAGGAGATTTTTCCCAGATAAGGTAAATTTACCTTATGAGTCTTATTTATCCAAGGAATACAAGGAGTAGCCTATATTGGTGCTGTAATATAGCACTTGGATCCCCTCTTTAGGTCCAAGGCAACCATCTCCCAGCTACCACTTGGCTGCTAATGGTTTATAAATAATATACTCTGGAAATTTTCCATGATTAAAAAGATCTGACTTGTCCAAGTCTGCACATCTTCCCAGGGATATTCAATGCCAAAGACTTGTTATAATGGGTCTATAAAGGTTCACCCTCTCTGTCTTGATGTGAACAGATGTGAACGACTAATCTATCTCTAGAACTCATATCAATCTCTGTCAATTTCTTTTTTACATTATTCTATTTCTCTATTTTATAAATATTTTCTGGAAAGCACCTCCTAATAAACTCCTTGCATGCAAATAGCCAACTGAGAATTTGCTTTTCAGACATTCTTTTCCTAAGGTAAGTACTTCGTTTGCATCCAGGATTTTGAATGTGCTAATAATTGCTGGGAATAATTCCTTGCCCATTCTTTTCAACTTTGCATAAGCCAGTGACTCTTGGTCCTGCTTTCTCATTAGAATTATTTCTGTTGCTTTTCAAAAATTAACAATGCTTTAGATCTACCCCATAATAGTGGAATCAGAAATTAGAATTTCTGGGAATGGGGCCCAGACATCTATGTTTTTCAAATACTTCCCTGATGTTTCTGATACATATGATTGCTGAAATCTACTGACCTAACTAGTGCTTGCTCATTATTTGGATGTCAATTAGCAAACATTTCTTTTGAGAAGTTATTCATAATGCAACCCCTTGAGGTTTAGACACTAAATACCCATTGTGCTTATGTTATTATGGAGTTTGTTACACTCTACTATTTGCTTTTTTTATTGGCCATTTTTGCCCACTTCACTCTGTGCTTCTTGAAAGAGAGTTACTGTATCTTAATTATTATGCTACCTGCAATTATTAACCCTGTGTTTGTATACTCCTTTTACCCTCTGTGTATTTTTAATGTGAGATACAGATTTGGAAATCACTGACATGTAGATGGCAATGAATATGGAGATGAGAATGAGATTAACACAGAAATGTTTTCAATTGTCAATCTTTTTACATATGAGCATTCCTTTTTAGCATTAAAGTTTAATTACAATGGAAAAAAATCTAACATATATTTGAAACAATTAAAATATGTGTGTTAAATGTAGTGTAAGAATTGTTTTTCTATGACAATACTTGATGCATGTATGATTTCAAAGACTACTTTTGACCTCACAGAGGTGTCTTGGGACTTTCTCTAAAAGAATAGAAGCCATGATGAAAACATTGGAACATAGATACATAAGGGTAGGTTAAAAAAAAGTTGCTGCAAAGATATAAAGAGATAAGAAAAGGTCTCAACATTTTAAAAATAAAAAGGGAATGGAGCGCAAGAACCTGAGTTTGATCCCCAGTACCAAAAGGGGGGGGTGGAATGTCAACTAGCTAATGCTCAAAGTTTAAATAGCAATCACCTTTACTGTGACTTTCATATTTTAACCTTTCTTCTTTCCTTACCATATCCCTTTTGAAAAGGGTGAGTGGCCAATAACCTATCTTATGACTTCTCACCTTTAAGCTTTAAAACTACTTTCCCTGAATATTTGGGCACTCAGATTATGCCTTTTCTCTCTTGAGAATTTGAATGAGAAAATGGGAGAATGGCAGCAGAACTGAAAGACCACACAATGGACTGTGAGGTAGAGCTTAAGACAATGAAATGGGAGGCTGTGAGACATTTCAAATCAGGTCCAACATATAAGCATGTGGTTCTTATTTGTTAGATCAACAAGTAAGCAAGCACCTGGGAGAGAAGACTGAAGAAGATGGAGAAAGAAGCAGAGGCCAGTGTAAGAGCAATTTGTACAGTCTGAAAATGTCAGCAGGTCCCAAAGCAGTGTTGTCAATTAGCCTAGGTTTCTTTTTCTTGATTCAGATGGAAATTGTAATTGGCAAAGTGCTGCTCTGCTAGCAATCCTGATGTCACCAGATGCCACCAGACAATGCTGGATATCAACAGCTGACAGAGCCAGCTGCTGGTTACTGCTGGTGCTGGCCATCGATGTTCAATATTGGCTTGTGCCACCTTAGGGTGACTGTACTGGATGCTGGTCTCTGCTGCTGCCGGCCACTGCCTTCTGGTGCCGGCTTGTGCTGGGCACTGTAGATCGACCCTACCAGGTGCTGATCTCTGCTGCTGATCTTTGGTGCTAACACCTCTGAGTGTTCAGTGCTCTTTCTTTTTAAAGGACTTTTTAAGATAAAAATCCTAAGCAGTTTTCAGGAGTTTTGAAGCCCATACTACCAGGAAAAAATCAGGAATAAGTTTACAGGAACACCAAAGTGAGTCTTTATTTTATCAGGGACTGTGTTGCAGCACAGTGTGGGCCAGTACACAGTGGGGTGTCCTCCTAGACTAAAAGTCAAGATGTAGCTGGGGACTCCTGCTTATATAGCAGTTTCAAGCCTGTGTCATTGAGGGGCAGGGTTGAAAGCTTGCTGTGACTGTTGAGTATGCCATAGTCTTATCCCTTCTGTCCTGATCATAGCCACACCCAGGTACCCTGCCTTCTTCTAAAAGGCACAGTATCATTTGAAGTGGTGGAGGGAGACAGTGGGACCATGCTGTCTGGCTATATTCGTATTGGAATGGAAAGTGGGAGTTTGATAGCCAGGAAAGACACTGAAGCAAGTTGTCTCAGCCCTCTGCAGGAAAGAGAGGGAACAAAGGGAGGGGAGCAGGGGTGTGTGTTTTCCTAAGGCCAAGCCATGTCACCTTCCAGCTGGCATGGGGAAAAATAAGAGGGCCAAGTTCTTCTCATTTATCTCAGGAGGCTTCCTGAAACTACTCTTTCTTTAGTTCTGGTTCTGGTTTCAGTCAATGCCCTGGTTATTACAGCAAACCTCCTTTTTCTCCAGATAATCTGGACAAGACCTTTAGTTCCCCATGCTCAAAATAATGTAACTAAAACAGAAGCTAAGTTAAAAACTCATTTTCTTTCTGTACTGGAGATTGAACCAAGTGGACTATAGCACTTAACTACATTCCCATGCTTTTTATTTTGTGATGGTCTCGCTAAGTTGCCCAGGCTGGCTTCCAACTTGGGATTCTTCTGTCTTAGCCTCCTGAGTAGCTGGGATTATAGGTGAGTGCTGTCACACTCAGCAAGAACTCAAGGTTTCTTGCTCCAGTCCAATATTCTGTCTGTGGAATCCATTGGAGTTTACCCATCACTGGGCCTTATTTCTCTACCATCTGTCCAATATTCCATATACAACTCACCTTAGGGGTAGAGAAAGGCAAGATACAGCTCATACAATTATATGTTATGATTTCTATTAATAAGGTATTCTCTCAAACACAACCAGACATTGCTAACTGTGAATTTTTTAAAAATGTATTTTTATCCCATGATATATCTATTATTGAGTAAATATATTATCAATCATTTTATTTATATGGCCGTGGCTGGGATTTCTTTCAAATTCTATATTTCTTACACTTATCTAAATAAGCAGGAGTAGACCATGAGTTAGGGTTAGCTCTACCAGGTGATTAATAACTTATTTTCCTTTGGGAGCATGCACTGAAAGAATTTAATTTGGGACTATATCAGTCAGGAATCACCAGGGAAATAGAACCAGTAGGATATGATGTTAAAAGATCTAAGCTTATGTGATTGCAGGGGCTGGCTATGCAAGGCTGAAATCCATAGGGCAGCACATCAGGGAGGAGTGGCTGAGAACTCACACCTATAGGCTTGCATTATTAGCTTTCTGCCACTGTGACACATTGTCTGAGATATCCAACTTTAAAATAGGAAGATTAAATTTATTTTGGTCACAGTTTCAGGGTTACCAAGTCATGATCAGTGGGCCTTGTTGGTTTCGCCCTGTGATGAGGAGTGTATACAAAAGAAAAGTTGCTTTCTGCATGGTGGCCTGGAAGTAAAGACAGGGAGGAGGGAACCAGGATTCACTACCCCTTCAAGGCACCCCCCCTAATGACTTAGCTTCCTCCCACTAGGTCTCCCTTTTAAAGGTTCTATTACTTCTCTACAGTAAAATAGGCTGGCAGGCAAATCTGTAATACATGGGCTTTTGGGGAACACGTATCTAAATCACAGCAGGGCTGAAACAGATGTTCACAGGCAGGGTATCTTCATCAGAGGACATCAGCTCTGTTCTTAGTGACTTTTCACTGACTGAATCAGGCCTATGCAGATTATCAGGGATCATCCCCCTTATTTAAAGACAACTTATTATGAGGTTTAGTTATATTGCAAGATATCTTCATGGCATCACCTAGATTCTTATTTAATTGGATAATTGGGAACTATAACCTAAATAAATTGATACATCAGAAGATCCCCAAAAGCACCAAAGAAGAGGGCTACTAAGCAAAAGAAAATATTATCATTGCTATGAGAAGCAGTAGTAATTTTATGTCTCTAAGCTTCAATATTCTCTGGAGAAAAGCAATCAATTTGTGTTTGACATTGATTTTTAAAATTTGATCGATATTTATGTGTCAGTAATGAACTATACTCACCTATTTCATTCATTTCATCAGCAAATAATATCAATTTTTGATTTTAAAATAAATGAAGAATCCTTCTATTCCTTGCTTTACATTACTTGCCCCAAGTCACTATCTTCTCTTGCTTGGGTTGTGAAAATAGCCTTTCCATTTGGCTTCCTTGTGTCTTACTCCCCAGTACAATTTAATGTCCATATTGTAACTAGTGTAATCTTTCTAAAACTCTAGATCGACCATTTTATTTAAAAAATAATTTTATTGATACATTTAAGGTACATGATATAATGACATTCATCAATGGAAATTTGCACTATTGCATAAACAATCTCAATTCTTATTTTTTCCCCATCTCCCTGCCCCCCTCAACCTCCTGTCTGGAAAAACTTTGTTTCCATTTTTTCCTTTTCTCATATTTATTCCTTTCCCTTCTTTCCTTTCTCCTACCCTTTCTATTTCCCCTTCCCCTTTTCCCTTTTCTTCCTATTTCATATTATCTATTACACCTTTAGTTCTTATTTACACTTTCAATTTCTCACACTAGAGAAACTATTCAGTATTTACACATGTTAGATAGATCATTTTCTTCCAAATTAGGATCTCCAAATATCTCCTTTATCACTCAGAGTATAAAGTCAAGTCCTTTTTCTCTGGATCATAAATTTCTGCATGATCTGTGCCCACTACTTCACTCTTGTCACTGACTCTGTTGTGCCACGTTCCCTTTTATTCTAGTACTGCAGGCTTCCTCATGTCTGCTCCATCACCCAAATATACTCCTCTGAGGGCCTTTGTACAGGCTATTCTTTCTATTCACTATAAGGAATCTATTTTTCCTCATATTCTTCAGGTACCTGGTCAATTGTCACCTTCTTATAGAGGTTTTTCTTGTTCACTGCTTAATCAGTAACATCCCTTTGTATTTTTTATTATTATCATCATGCTGTATTTCTTTTCCCTGTTTTATTTTTATTTGTTTCTACCACTTCCTTAAGTGTTAAGGATCTACTTCTTATTTGTGTCTCTCACTAGACAAGAGATTTGATCTGCTTTTGTTTTCTGTACTGCCGGTAGCAATACCTGGATTTTGGCTGGCATTCAAAACTATTTGTTGAGTGAATGAAAGATAGACAATATTCCTTACTTTGAGAGTCAGAAAAAAAAATCTAAATCCTCCTATATAAGCACACTACAGTGCTTTTGTGTTGAGGGAAAAAAATCCCTCTTCTCTATATCAAATATGGCAGGAAATTCTCTCTGCTTTTGAATGGAATTGTGCTGTCATTCTCCCATGACCATTCATTGAATGGTTGTTTCTATGGTTACCGTGTTATTTCTAGTCAGAATCCTGTTGAGGAGAAACCTGAATTTGGTGTCTCAGAAAGTCAAAATTCCCTTGACATGCTATAAAGATACTGATGGATTTGCACAAATGAGCTCCCTGCCTCATTCAGTAAATTAGTCGCAGAGGTAGACTGGAAGACATTTAGGATTCACTTCCAGAGTTATAAAAATGGCACTGTAAGAAATAAACAAAATGAGTTACTAATATATTTGCTCAATACTGATGATCCTAGTGAAATCAATCCATTTTTTCCCTTACTTCCCACATATTGGTACCCCGGTGTATTGTCACTATGCCCTCATCTTTGCATCTCGTGAAGCCATAGATTCCTTAGGCTGCTATTCTTTGTGTTTTATTCTGGCAGTAGGAATAAAATTACAGATGAGTATTCCTCTATAGCCCGATTTGTGAGTTCACCCCAGAAAACAAATGAACTATAACTAATGTTTGATATTCAGTGAGTAGGTACATGGGTCTCTGGCTTACTTCTTAAGCTTAATTTCTACCTACATAGGTAAAACAAGGAACCACTGAGAGGACAGTAAATTATATTTCTACTTTTGTCTTATTTTCTTCTTTTTGTGGTACTGTTTCTCCCACTTATTTCCAATCTGGCTTCTATAGCTCATAATTTGCCAAGGCCAACTATGTAGTGTTGTTTTATTGAATTAAAAAAAAGGAAGAAACATTACTGTAGCTGTGTAGATATCTTCATACATCTTTAAAATAACTGCAAAATACAAATTAATTTACTTATGTATGACCCAAATAAAACAACTCTTTTGTGTTAGTTCTCAGCTTTATAAGGAATGAAAAGCCAGTATCAACATAATCAGTAAAAGTAACTTGGCTTCTATGGAAATCTCTCAAAAATATGGCAAGAGAAATTACATTTTTAAGCATAGATCAATGTGTCCTTATTCTGTTCCTTGCTGAAGCTCCATTTTCTAGTTTTCACTCTGTAGGCTGGCTCTGCTTATTCAAGCCCAACCATTTGCCACTTTTTAAAATATTTTCAAAGCTTATGTCTCCTGCAATACATATTCCTTAAAATAGCTAAGCTTTCATTCATTTATTCAGTCTGTATAAACTTACTGAACATATAGTATTTTCCATGTACTCTGATAGGAATGAGCAATGGTCTCAAACTTTAAAAAAAAGCAATATATAATGTCTTTGCCCTGAAACAAAATTGAAAAAGATGATATAATCATCACTTCAGGGAAGTTATTATAAATTACGTGAAACAAATAAATGCAGAAAGTCATTAGAGAGTTCCCAATATCAATTCCTCATTTCCTTAGTGAATAGTTCCATTGATTCATCATCATTACAGTTTTTCCTATACTACTCTTCCAAATTAAAAAATATCTAAGGTACCACCACTTCAACTAGGTTTAGAATCCACTTTTCGTGTTTTAGTTTTATGACTAAATTGCTTTGTCTGTTTGACATAAGTCATTAGACAAAAGCCATTCTTGACTAAGATCTATGCCCTTTTCTTTATCTATACCTTCACTAAGTACCTGCTGTTTCACAAATAATAATAAAAAATACGGTGATGAGTGCCCAGGTCTTTGTGATCTAATCACTAGCTTCTAAAACACATCTTTCATTTATTTTCCTATGGCAAATACTTCTCAGAGAAATTGAAAAAGTTATTTTGGCAGTTTCTAACTAAAATTTTTTAAAAGCTGAATGAGAGTAGATAGATTCAATGATTGGTGAAGGTGATTTCCTGGGACTGTGGAGATTGAGTATAAAGAAATATGGCACATAATCTGGGCCAAAGAAGGGTACAGCTGTTAGGATTCTTATTTAATCAAATATGGATAAAAAGGAAATTTACTTAATAAAATGAACTGAGTCACACACAGTTGGCTCCGAGGCATTTCCTTTCCAGAATGTGACTTGGGAACTACGTTTGTAATTTCAGCCCAAATGGCCTCAGACTCCCGGTCTCTCCTTGGGATCTTACCTAATTTATTTCCCTGAGGATGAAATGAGAATGTTTAAAGCACTACAGGGTTCATAGCAAGAATCATTTGTGACTTGAGAGCTTTGATGAGAACAACTGCACCCAATATCTCAGAGGATGGGCAGAACAATGCTAAATATATACTCTATAATCATTACCTATGATTTCCTGTAGGCCTCAATGTTAAGGTGGCTTAATTTTGGCATTGGACTCCTGTTGAGACTACCTTATACAAGGCTACCATAGTTGCTAAAACATTAATGCTTTATTTTGGATAATGAATGTCCTCCAAAGGCCAGTGTGTGGAATGCTTGGTCTCCAGACCATGATGCTAGTAGAGGGTAGAGGTAGGAGTTGGGGCCTAGTGGAAGGAAGTTACTAGGTGTGTGACTCTAAATTGGTTGTGGGACCACATTTCCTATTCTTCCTTTTGTTCCCCAGCCGCCATGGGGTGGGCAACTTTCTCTGACACACACTCAAGCCACAGAGCCAAAAACAATCAGGCCAACCATCACTTTAAAGCAGTGAGCCAAAACAATACTTTGTTTTCATAAGGCAATTATCTGAAGAAAGCTAACACAGCTAATATGTGGTCAGAAAGCCAAGTCTCTAGGTTCATAAATGAAATTTTTAAGTTATTAAGAAAAAGTTTTAAAAAATTAACTAGCTGCTTCTAAACTGCCATTTAGCATTAAAAAGAAGCATTTAAGTTTCCCACTCATGGAATCAGGTTTATTCAGTCAGCCCCATAACAACTAAACACTGTTTACATGGGGACTCTTCCTTCATCTATATATTTTTTTCTGTTGCTAGATATTTGACTATACTTATGATTTGAAATTTGTAAGCCTAAACAGGTTTATATCTGCATCAGTCACTTTCCATTTCTTGGGATAAAATACCTGATACCCACAATTCAAAGAAGGAGAGGAGTATTTTGGCCCACTCTTTCAGGAAATTCAGTCCATGTTTGGCTGGCTCAAAAGCAGAAACAGCATAGCAGAGTGGCATGGTGGGAATAAAGCTCACCCTACAGCAACCAAGACGCAGAAAAAGAAAGGAAAATCTGGGACAAGAATACACCTCTCCAGGTCATGAACCCATTCACCCACTTCCAGCCAAGACTCCTTCCCAACAGTACATCTGGCTCTTAAACTCATTGATAGTTGAATCCACTCATCGTATAGCATCCCCATAATCCAATTCCCTTCCAAACGTAGGATACTTTGGAGGGACATTTAAGATCTAAACCATAGCACTATCCACACAGTATTCATGCAGTAACGTAATTTAATAGACAGAGCCATAGGTTTATAAAATCTTATTTTCTAAATCAGATCATAAAATAGCACACCCATATTTAATGTAATCTTATGCTGATTTAGAAAGTTATAAAGCCGTAACCCTACTATATGCTCTCCTAATCTGTACAGAATTAATAGAACATAGATGCACAGGCACTCAGTATTGATGATACAAAACTTTGTGTATATAGGTAGGAACAAGCATTTAAACTACTGCCAATTCCAAGTGTGGCGAATAACATTTGACAGTTCAGGGTGGCACAATTAAAATCTATATATTCCTACAGGGTTTCTTTGCATGATGATTTCATTAGCTATATGGACCCCATGGGTTATGGTAGTAAGAACAAATGTCTGGAAGCTCAGTCCATTCAAAGAGTGAGGTGCGCTCTAAACTTATAATTATTAAAGTTTTAACATGGCATTTTTGTGTCACTCTGCCTGATTACTATGGGCTGGTATGTTTCCTGTCACAAAGTCGTTTTTTTTAATTTTATTTTTGGATGCTGTAATATTCTCCACATGTGGTTTATGGACAACTGTATAATTACATTGGAATAATGGATTTATTTCTAGATTAAAAAGAAAAGCACAACAGCCTCTCAGTTTGAGAACAGCCACCAGGTGACATATAAAAGAATTCAGCTAATAGCTTTCATTTCAATAGAAACAGCCCATTAAACAGACAATATGGTGGAGGCTTTTATGATAATGGTGACATTTAGAAAAATCAACCCTCCCAAAAAGGGCTTCCTCTGTTCATTACCCAGGTGTACACTCTGTGTTAGTGACATTTGATTGCATTTATTTTGTGTAAATTTTGGTCCCAGACAATTACACTTTCATTTATTTTCCTTATTTTATTTATAGATTTACATAATTGTAATTTTAGTAAAAGTGATCTTTAACAATGGTTAAAAATGTCTTTATAAGTGCAGTTTGGGAAAGCATAAAAAAATGCCCCACTGAAGCTATGAATCTCTACTGCTTGTATTTGCTAATATTTGTCAGCTAAAAAACAGAATTTTTACATGTGTTGACATTTCTTATTACCTATGAAATTTCATCTTCCTTGCTCTTGGGCTTAGACAAAAGTCAAAAGACATCAAACAAGTAATATAGACTGGAATTTCAGAATGCATCAAATATGCAGTTTATTACTTCTAAGGATCTCTAACACTGTTAGAGTTTTCTTTACAATGCCTGCAGCTGACCCTATCAAATACTACTGCATCTCTCCCCTCACACTAATAAAATAAAAAAGAAAGAAAGAAAAAAGAAAGAAAGAAAAGGCAGAAGAGGTGAAAATCAGTGTTGTACTTTTCAATACTCTCTCCAACCCTGCCATCACCATAGTCTTGGGGTCTTCGCAGAATTTCTAGGGAACCTCAGAAGGAATTAATTCTTTTTATTTTCTTCATTAAGTTTATTGGTACATTTTAGGTATACAAAATGATGATATTCATCATTTGGAATTTTTACCTTTACATGATATATCTTGATTCTTATTTTTCCCCCTGTGCCTTCCTGAAACACTTCCACCCCTCCTTATTACAAAAATTTTGTTTCCATTTATTCCTTTTTTCATATCTTTTCCTTTCCCCTACTCCTCTCACTTCCTCTTTCCCTTTAGACCTTTTCTTCCTGTTTCACATTATCTGTTATACATTTTGATTCTTATTAACACTTTCAGTTTCTCACTCCAGAGAAACTATTCAGTATTTACACATTCATTTCACTTAAGAGTATGGCATCATTATGCATCCATTCGGCTATAAATAACTGTAGTTTCAAATTCTTTATGGCTGAATAGTACTCCATTTTATTAAAAAAATGCCACATCTTTTTCCAGTCTCCTGTTGATGGCCACTTGGGCTGTTTCCAAGCTTTAGCATTACAAACTGTGCTGCTATAAACATGAGTGTGCTTATATCACTGTAATATGATTCTTTTAATTCTTTTGTGAAGATACCCAGTAAGAGAATAGCTGGGTCTAATGGGATTTCTAATTCTAGTTTTTTGTTTTTGTTTTTTTTTTTTTTTGGTGGTACCACAGATTAAACTCAGGACCTTGTGCTTGTGAGGCAGGCAGCAGAACTACTGAGCTAAATCCAGGCACTAATTCTAGTTGTCTGAGGTGTCTCCATATTGATTTCTACAGAGCTTGCACCAGTCTGCACTACCACCAACAATGGAAGAGGTTTCCTTTCTCACCACAACTTTGCCAGCATTTGTTATTGGTTGATTTCTTGGTAGCAGCCAATCTTACTGGGGTAAGATGGAATCTCAGTGTTGTTTTCATCTGTATCTCTCGAATGACCAGTGATATAGAACATTTTTTCCTATGTTTATTTTATTGCTTTACTTCTTTGTCTGAGAATTGTCTGTTCATTTCAGATGCCATTTTTGAATCAGGTCTTTATATTTGAGGGCCTGATTTTTTTGAGCTGTTTATATATTCTAGATAGTAGACCTTTGTCTGAGGAATAGCTGGTAAAAATTTTTCCCCCACTACAGGTTGTCTCTTATCTCTGTTGGTGGTTTCTCTTGTAGCGCAGAATCTTTTTAAAAAGATGAGATCTCAGTTGACTCTCTGTGCAAGTTCCCGTGCTACTAAGGTTTTGATCATAAAGTCTTTTCCCATGCCAGTGTCTTCCAGAGTACTAACCTCTCTTGCAGCCAGTTTAGTTTTTTTGTTTTAATACTTAGTACTTTGATACACTTTGATTTTAGTTTAGTGCATGGTGAAAGATATAAGTCTAGTTTTAATGTGTAGCAGGTTAAAACTTAGTTTTTCCAACACCATTTATTAAAGAGGCTATCTTTCCTCCACTGAGGATGGTTGGCTCCTTTGTCAAAGATGAAGTGGCTGAGTTTGTCTGGAGTTGTGTCTGCATCTTCTAATCTATTCCACTGATCCTCAGGTCTGTTTCTTTTCCAGTACCATGCTGTTTTTATCATAGTGGCTTTGTAGTATAGTTTCTAGTTGGGGATTGTGATACCCAGTACTTTGTCTTTCTTGCTGAGAAATGCTTTTGCTATTCTAAGTCTTGTTCCAAATGAATTTTTGGATTGTGTTTTCTAGTTCTGTGAAATATTCTGTTTCAATCAGATTTCATTGAATCTGTATAGCAGTTTTGGAAGTAGGGCCATTTTTACTCTGTTGGTTCTTCCTACCCAGTATCAAGGGATGTCTTTCCATTTTCTGATATCCTCTCCAATCTACTTACTCAGAGTGCTATAGAGAAGGAATTCATTCTTATAAACTTCCAGGAAATTTTTGAGTTTTATATATTTATTGAACTGATATTTATTGTTCAAGAAATACCAGGATTAGAGCATTGAATAAAGCATAAAATTTCCTCCTCCTCAAAGCATTCTTGTTAGAAGGAATTTTAAAGATGCCAGACTCCATAGCCTCCTAGAACTGACAAAGTCTACAAAGGCCTGAGTAAGATCTCCAATGAAGATCAATAATCTGTAAAACAACGTGACTCCAAATCCAGTTCCAGCCCTATACTCTCAGACAATGGGGATTCCTGAAGAGATAAGAGATTGAAAATATTGTCTTTAAAAAGCGCTACAAAGATGGAAGACACAACATTGTTTCCTATTCTCATTGCGACTCATGTTGATTTAGTTAAATGGCTCTCCAGAGATGTGTGCAATTATTCAATAAAGTAAAATAAAAAGCAAAAATATAAGAGATCTTCATTAAATATCCTGTTTTTATTACAAATCTAAGTGCAATCCAAGAGCACTACAGAGACATTGCCTTTGCCTTTTAGGATCTTATGAATTATTAGTCTGGCTGATAGCACAGCACTGCCCAGGTTGTGAGATCTGGACAATTATAAAGAGAATAAAGTGTAAAATAAATGACTTACAAAATTTTCTTGTGCCATCCTTGTCCCTGCACAGATAAAATGATCTAAAAGTGACCATTTGCTATAGGAGTCTGTATATTAAATCTTTGATAGATAGTTCTGTCTAGTTATTGTCTTTGGGATTTGTTTATAGAATATATTAATTAGTTATGCTAATACAGTTTATTCTAAACTTTATTTTAATTCCTTGATAAGCAGACTTTTAGAGGATTTGCTATTTTTAAAATGTTATTTTGAATTGTTCTTATAAAGCATAGCAGTTATACAAAATGTTATATAAACAAAAAGTTATTTTTGTTCTGAATTTTCTACACTTATTAAATTATTATATTTCTACACTTATTGATCTTTATTAAAATGTGAGAAATAGTCATACTAAGGAAAATTGGAAACAACTCAAGACAAAATTGTGAACAAGTTTTCTACATGGAGGAACATAGCAAGATGGTGCTAAGGAAGGAAAAGGTGAAAATAGCTGGCCGATCTGTATGAACTTCTAGAATGATTCGGGAGTGAGAGTAGCCATTACTGGAACATTTGGGCAATTTACGAACACCTCATAAATACTTGTTATCTGACAAGAACATTTTAGATATAGCAAATATATAGGTACACCAGGAAAATGTTTTGTAAAGGTTGACAGCACCTAAAATTTATATTTATCACCCTGTTATAAAGAAATTGAAGTCTTGCATGGACAGTGCTTTTGAGACACTTTGAGGTCTAAACCTGTTGCCATTGACAAATAGATGAAGACTCTTGTTGGATGGTGGTTTTGCAACAAATCTTTCTTATTGACCTGGCTATGTGTGAAACAGAGCCACATTAATTCTTTCCTATGCTCAGCCTTTCCTCGATTAGTCTCTCATCAGTCTTACAAGATAGTCATTACTGCAGTAGTGCCAGAAGTCTGTTTGTAATAACCTTCTGTAGAGGCAGGAAGTAATGGGCTTGTGG
This sequence comes from Fukomys damarensis, assembly GCF_012274545.1. Lineage (NCBI taxonomy): Eukaryota > Metazoa > Chordata > Mammalia > Rodentia > Bathyergidae > Fukomys > Fukomys damarensis. The sequence goes on from NW_022900936.1 coordinate 59,560,481, forward strand.
TCAACCCAATTATATAACAAGCTATTCAGGGTACCTTGTGTTGTCTTTGGTGAATGGTACAAGACATAAAAAAATAAATCTTTATGATAAATCCTGATTGTTGGACAGGATGGAAAAAGACCCCTAACCCTACCCCAGTCTTCTTTTTCATTAGCCTCTTGATACTCTCTCCTGAATAACATTGAAAGTAAGCAGCCTATAAATATTGCACAAGATACCAATACTAAAAGCTGATAAAGTTTATTGCACTTATAAAATAAATAGAAGGAAATGCTTTCAGTTTCCTCTTACAGGTCTGTGGGGAGATCCCAGGTGTAATTTATTGCTTCAATTTTAAAAATGCAGTCTCCCTTTAGGCATGCTGTCTCCTTTTTTTCTTCTCCAGTATTTTATGTTTCAAGCACAGCGTGTATATGGATATGCACGTAGACAATGTCAAGATTTCTGTTGCAGATTCTTATTTGCATTACATCTGTTCAATTACCTCTTCAAAGGCAATTCTCTCATACATGTTCTTTCTTCTCTATTTCTTTTCCTGTTCTCATATTTATCCTTTAGTTAACATACAGACTTCCTTGTGATAGTATGCTCTTTGTTTATATTCTGGAGTTATCACTCACATAGACATGCCCTCCTGAATTATAGAATAAACTGTTGTAGCTAACAATTCCAGTAAGCACACTCAAATTTTGTCATTACACTATATAGTGTAGAGTCTTCTAAGGATTTGATAACTAAAATCTGAACTTAAAATGATCCCAAGATGCAAGGAAGGGGGAGTAAAGGTCTTATATAAACAACTGGTCCCATGTACATACACTCTTTCTTTTAATTAGCTGTATTTATTTTCTCATTGAGTTTCTTGGTACTTTTTAGGTGTACAGTACAGTTACATTCCTCATTGGGATCTTGTACCTTTACATGACCGGTCTTGGTTCTTAATTTTTTTCCATACCCATGTCCTCCCTTCACCCCCTCCTTCCTTCCCTATTTACAAAAACTTTATTTCCATATTTTCATTTTCTCAGATTTTTTCTTTTCCCTTATTTCCTTTCCCCTACCCTTCCTACTTCCCCTACACCTTTAGCCCTTTTCTTGCTATTTCGCATTGTCAATTATACCATTAGGATCTTATTTACAATTATAGTTTTTCACATCAAGAAACTATTCAGAATGGAATGTGCTGAATGTCTATAATTTTGTTAAGATGACTGCAGAACCTGGAAAAGCTGTTGCTTCTGTCAATGCATAACATACTGCTATTATTAGTCTTTTTATATAAATATAAATATTTTTTTTTTTATTTTTTATTTTTATTTTTCCATTTGTACATGGGTAACGCATTGTACTAAATATGTAAGGTGATGTCTACATGGGTTTGATTACAGAAACTCAATAAAGTATTCTCTAAATAATGAAAAAAAGAATAAGATAAGACTACAAGAGCAAGAAGCAATTTAAATATGTTCAGGGACCATTTTCATCTTCAGAATTAAGAATTATTTTAATCTTACATCATTGCCTTTTCTCTTTTACTTTCCTTTTCAGTTTTATTTTAGGATTCCCTATTTTTAATGTTCATACAGAGATTTCTTTAACTGAAATACTGAATAGTTTCTCTGGTGTGAAAAACTGTAATAGTACACAGGATCCTAATGAGATAATTAACAATGTGAAGTAGGAAGTAAAGGGCTAAAGGTGTAGGGAAAGTGGGAAGGGTGGGGGAAAGGTAATAAGGGAGAGGAAAAAATATGAGAAACTGAAAAAATGGAAATAAAGTGTAAATGTGGAGGGGAGGAGGGGGTGACGGGAGGGCAGGGACAAGGGAAAAAATGAGAATCAAGACCTATTATGTAAAGGTACAGGATCCGAATGATAAATATAACTGTATTGTATACCTAGATTGTACCAATAAACTCAATAAAAAATAAATAAATAAAATTTAAAAAAGAAACTATTCAGTATTTACACGTGTGACTTATTTATTTCACTTAAGAGTATGACCTCAATATGTATCCATTTTCCTATGAATGACTCTAATTTCTCATTATTTATGGCTGAGTAGTATTCCATTTATAGAAAAAACACATCTTCTTTATCCAGTCTCCAACTGATGGGCAAATGGGCGGTATCCAACTTTTAGCTATTACAAACTGTGCTACTATAAACATGGGTGCACATATGTCACTATGATATGATTCTTTTAATTCTTCTGGAAAGATACCCAGCAGAGGGATGGCTGTGTCACATGGAACCTCTAATCCTAGTTCTTTGAGGTATCTCCATATTGATTTCCATAGTAGTTGCACCAGTCTGCACTACCATCAATAATGGAGAAGGGTTCCTTTCTTGCCACAACCCCACTAACATTTGTTATTTGTTGATTTCCTGATAGCAGCCATTCTTTCAGAGTTGAGGTGGAACCTCAGTGTTGTTTCATCTGTATTTCTCGAATGACCAGTGATGGTGAACAATTTTTCATATATTTATTTGATGCTTTTACTTCCTTGTCTGAGAAATGTCTGTTCATTTCGGATGCCCATTTTTGAATTGGGTCTTTATATTTGGGTGTCTGATTTTTTTGAGTTCTTTATATATTCTAGATAATAGTGCTTTACCTGAGGACCAGCTGGTAAAAATTTTTTCCCATTCTGTAGGTTGTCTCTGAGCTCTGTTGATGGTTTCTTTTTCAGTGCAGAAGCTTTTTACTAAGATGAGATCCCAATTGTTGATTCTTTCTGCTAGTTCCCATCCTACTGAGGATTTGCTCATAAAGTCTCTTCCTATGCCAATGCTTTCAAGAGTTCTACCTAACTTATCTTCCAACAAATTTAGTGTCTCTTTTTTAATATTTAGATCTTTAATTCACTTTGATTTTAATTTAGTGCATGGTGAAAGATAAGGGTCTAGTTTTAATCTTTGGCAGGTTGAATTCCAGTTTTTTTAACACCGTTTATTAAAGAGGCTATCTTTCCTCCAGTGAGGATGGTTGGCTCCTTTGTCAAAGATGAGCTAGTTGAGTACATCTGGAGTTGTTTCAGTATCTTCTAATCTATTCTACTGGTTTTTTGGTCTGCTTCTTTGCCAGTATCATAGTGGCTTTGTATTATAGTTTCAAATTGGGAATTGTTATACCCACTCCCATGTCTTTGTTGCATAGGGTGGCTTTGCTCTTCTAGGTCTCTTATGGTTCCAAATGATTTTTTGGATTATTTTTTCTAGTTCTGTGAAATATACTGTTGGAATTTCAGTTGGCATTGCATTGAATCTGTGTAGCAGTTTTGGTAGTATGGCCATTTTTCACTATGTTGATGCTTCCTACCCAGGAGCAGGGGATATCTTTCCTTTTTCTTATATCCTCTTTGTTCTGTTTTTTCAGAGTGCTATAGTTTTCAATGTAGAGGTCTTTTGCTTCTTTTGTTAGATTGATTCCTAGATACTTCTTTTTTGGGGGGTTGCTATTTTGAAGGGAATTGTTTCCCTAATTTCTCTCTCAGTGAGTCTGTTAGTGTATAAGAAGGCTATTGATTTTTGAGTATTGACCTTGTATCCAGCTACTCTGCTGAAAGTATCAATTCAGTCTAGAAGTCTTTTGGTGGAATTTTTTGGTCTTCAATGTAGAGTATCATATCATCAATAAATAATGACAGTTTAACTTTTTCCTTTCCTATCTTTATTGCTTTAATTTCTTTCTCTTGTCAAATTGCTGTGGCTAATGTTTCCAGAACTATATCGAAGAGGAGTGGTGATAGTGGGCATCCTTGTGTTGTTCTCGATTTTAACATGAAGGTTTTCAGTTTTTTGCTATTTAATGTGATGTTGGCTGTTGGTTTTTCATAGATAGCCTTTATTAAGTTGAGCTATAGACCATCTATTCCAATTTTTTGCAAGATTTTTTATCATGAGTGGGTGTTGAATTTTGTCAGATGCTTTTTCTGTATTTATTGAGAGGATTATATGTTTTTGTCCTTCTGTTAAAATAGTGTATTACATTTATTGATTTATGTATGTTGAACCATCCTTGCATCCCTGGAATAAATCTGACTTGGTCAGCGTGTATGATTTTCTTGATGACCCTCTGTATTCTTTTTCTAGTATCTTATTAAGGATTTTTGCATCTATGTTTATTAGGAGATTGTCCTGTAGTTATCTTTTTTAGTTGGGTCTTTCCCTGGTTTGGAAATAAAAGTAACACTTGCTTTCAGGAATGAATATGGAAGTATTTCTTCCCTTTCAATTTAATTGAAAAGTTTAAAGAGTAGTGGCAGTAGTTCTTTTCTAAATTTCTTGTAAAATTCAGCGATAAATGCATCAGGACCTGGGCTATTCTTCATTGGTAAAATTTTAATTACATTTTCAATATCACTGATTGTAATGGGGGTGTTTAGAATTCTTTTTATCTTCATTCAACTTTGGTAATTCATAAGTATCTAGAAATATGTCCATTTCTTCTATGTATTCCATTTTATTAAAGCAAAGGTTCTCAAAGTAGGTATTGATGATCCTCTGGATTTATGCCAGATTTGTTTTGATGTCACCTTTTTTGTTCCTAATTCGTGAATCTCAGACTTTACTTTATTTTTTTATTTTTTTATTTTTATTTTTTGGTTGAGACAGGCTCTCACTATGCAGTTGAGATTGACCTGGAACTCACTATGTAGCCCAGGCTGGTCTGGAACTCACAGTGATCCTCCTGCTTCAGCCTCCCATGTGCTGGGATTACACGCTTTCCTTTTTTTGAAAAGGTTAGCTAAGCATTTATCAATTTGATTTATTCTTTCAAAAAAACCAACTCTTTGATACATTGATTTTTTTTGTATCATTTTCTTAGTTTCCATTGCATTGATTTCTGCTCTAATCTTTAGAATTCCCTATCTTGTGCAAACTTTGGGTTTTTCTTGCTCTTCTTTTCCTAGGAGTCTAAGATTCATCATTAGGTTGTTTATTTAAGCTCACTCTCTTTTCCTAGTGTGGGCATTCACTGCAATTAATTTTACCTGTAGAGCTGCTTTCATTGTGTCCCATAGATTCCTGCATGTTGTATTGGCATTATCATTTATTTGTAAAAACTGTCTAATTTCTTCTGTAATTTTCTCTGTGACCAATTCATTGTTCAGGAGAGTGTTGTTCAATGTCCATGTGTTTCCTACAGTTTCTTATGTTATTAATCTCCAGCTTAATTGCACTATGATCTTATACATGGGATAACTTTGATTTCTTTGCATTTATTCAAACCTGTTCTCTGAGCTAGTATGTGGTCTATCTTGGAGAATGACCAATGTGCAGCCAAAAAGAATGTATATTATGATTTTGTGGGGTGGAACACTCTGTAGACGTCTATTAAGTCCATATGTTCAAAAGCTTGGATCAGTTCTAGTATTTCATTGTAGATTTTTTGCCTAGATGGTCTATTTGTGATAGTGGGGTATTTAGGTCTCCCACTACAGTTGTATTAGTGCTTATTTGGTTTGTCATGTTCCTTAATTTTTTATATAGTTGGGGCATTAATATTTGGTGCATATATATTTATTATTGTCGTCTCTTCCTCTTGAATTGTTCCCTTTACAAGGATGTAGTGACCTTCTTTGTCTCCCTTAATCAGTTTTAGTTTGAAATTTACTTTGTCTGCGAATAAGATAGCTACCCCTGCTTTTTTGTGGACTCCTGTTGCATGGAGAACCGTTTTCCATCCTTTCACTTTCAGTCTATGAGTTTCTTTTTGCACTGGGTATGTTTCTTGTATACATATTGCTGGATTTTGCTTCTTAATCCATTCTGCCAGTCTATTTCTCTTGATTGGTGAATTGAGGCTATTGACATTGTGGTTATAAATGATATGTACTGACTTATTATTGTCACATTATTGTCCTTTTGTTGGCTCTTTTTAATTTTTTCCCCTCTCCCTTTAGTTTCTTGCCTTGTCTAATTGATTTGCTCTTTTGGGCCTCATGGTGTTGTGACTTTCATTTTCTTTTTCTAAGATATTGTTTATAATTCCTCTTAGTGCTGGTTTGGTATTCATGAAGTTTCTCAGGTGTTCTTTGTATGAAAGTATCTTATTTCCACATCCATTTTGAAAGAGAATTTTGCAGGATACATCAATCTAGGTTGAGGTTGTTTTCTTTTATGACTTAATACCTCAATCCAGGTGCTCCTTAACCTCAAGGTTCATGTTGAAAAGTCTGCTGTGATTCTGATGGGCTTTCTTTTGCATGTGATTTGTTTCTTTTTATTACTGCTTGTAGCATTTTGTTCTTCTGTTGGATTTCTGGGATCTTGATTATTATATGTCTAGGTGTAGATTATTTTTTTGAACATGGCTAGTTGGAGTCCTATATGCCTCACTTATGTGTATGTCAAAATCTTCACCTCTGTTTTGTAAATTTTCTGTCATTAATTCTGTGAAAAGCTTTTTTAAGTCATTTTTATTTTCTCCTGCTACTTCATGGATTCCTATCAGTCTTATGTTATTCTTCTTTGCATCATCTAGGGGTTGTTGGATCGATTTTTCATGATCCTTTAATGATTTTTAGAGAGCTCTCTTTTCATGGTCACAGACTGCAATCCTATCTTCTATATCTGAAATTCTATCTTCACATTCATTTACCCTGCTGTGAAAACTTTCAATAGAGCTTTTAATCTCCTGGATATCTATTTGAATCTATTTCATGATTCCATTTCTTTCCTATGTTGGGCATTCATGGTTTCCATTTTTTTCTTATGCTAGGCCTTCATGGCTTCTATCATGGTCCTGAACTCATCTATTTTTTTGTCACTTTCTGTTCTGGAGCCCCTAATCATGTCTTTCATTGTGCTCACCATCTCCTTAGTTATCTGGGAAATTATTTCTGTTTTGAATTTTTCTAGAGCCTGATTTATCAGTTTTGTTACTTCCTGTGCTATGAGTTCAGGGTGTCCTGGTGGTTGACTGTCAGACTTTTCAACCTCATTTCCCCTAGAGTTTGATGTTGGTGAACTGGACGTATGTGTTTGTGTCTTGCTTAAGTGTTTCCTCATTTTTATTTTTGTTGTTGGGTTGTTCTTGGTTTAATTCCTGGGTTATTACTTAAATCTTTCTGATATAGTTGTGCTTTAGCTTTCGAGTCTCTAATGACTCATAAACATTCTCATTTTCATAGTATCAGAAAGGACAACTCATTAAATCAATCACAACCCTTTAGCCCAATTGATATTATCAGCAACACAATAGGATCAAGCATAACTTACAAATTGACCATTTGTGGTTGTCATTAATCTATCACCTTTAAACCATGTGAATTAAATCAAAATCAAGGAGCAGCCCAGTATATGTTTACAGTGAAGAAACTCTTCAGTGTAGTGTCTTTACCCTTTCAGATGGGGGCTTAGAGTTAGGACAAGAGGAGTAGATAGGTAGAGGAATTAGAGAATGTATCAAATGAAACCAGAGGACACAGGATGACTACATAAACTTTAGGAAATTGTTGAAGACAAGTTGTCAAGACAACTTGACAATAATAGGGGCTCAATTTCCTTTGAAACTATTGACCCTTGAGTGAAGGAAAATGAGAGAAGAAAAGAAAATAAAGAGATAAGAAAAAAACAATAAAATAAGAAATCTGAGTTAGGGCAGGAACAGGAACAGGAAAGGAGATGAAGAATAATATGGGGGAGCCAGAGACTGTGTTGGAAAAAGAAGAGAGAAAAGAGAATTTGCAGAGTGGAATGAGGAAAAGAAAGAAGAAAAAATTTGAAGGGTCACTTTCAGATTATATCTCTGCTGTCACAATAGACAATGTATGCAGAACTAAGTAATTTAGTCTCAGCTGGCCTATGGTTGATGCCCTGAGATTCAGGCTGATTTCAGGCTGCAAGGCCCAAACTGAGCTCCCTGAATTCCTGCAGGGTTGAACTCTCCAAGGTTCTGCTGCTGGTTCCCTCTGCCCTTTTTCTGAAGATATTCAAAGTTCTGATGGAAGGTGGTGATCTCTCCAACTTACCAACTATGGAGATCTGATGTGCCTTTATTGAAGTTGTTTATTTCTGTTCTATCTTCTCCAGCTCAGAAAAATGACCTTTATAACCATCTGTGCCTCTGCAGAGTGGATCCAAGAACGGGCACAATCAGGAGTCCTGAGAGCATGGGAGGGGTGAATATTGCAGAGGCACCCAAGTGGCCAACCAGTCCTCACAAGTTGGCTTGACGCAGGCTGGAGCAAGGATGGGATCTCTGCACAGCTCTTAATTATCTGTATTGATCATAGGTTTAGAAACCTGGTCTTTCACCAAAAATGGCAAAGACCATTGGAATCATCAGGTGTGATATCTCCTTTCATACACACCATTCATGATTCTATTTTTTTTGAGGTGCTGCATTTTAGAAATAAGTTTGGACTTGAAATGTCACACTATATTTGTGAAATCAATGCATTTAAATTTTCCTTAAATAATTTCATTTCACACATTATTGTTAAAAGTAGAAGCAGCATTTTAGTTTCAGGAAAATTGGGAGTGGGGTGACAATGTTGAGCCTCTTTATTTACCATAGTGACCAAGCAAGATAGCCAAGGATCCTAGTTAGTAACTTTACAAGTTTAAAGCTTTGCCAAGTAAGGCTTATAAATGCGGAGGTATCTTAACTAGTACCTTTTATTAGAAGGTTATTTACATTCATTTATGGCAGGACATACTGCAGAGTAATACAATTTTAGAACATTAAGGAAGTGCCTTGTTTATTATTATTATAATAAAATACTTGACATTGATTACTATTTACTATGCAACAGAAATTCAGATGTACCAGAATATATTTTCTCCTTTACATTTCATAAGTTAACTGCAAAATAAATTATTTTCCCAATTTATGGGAGAGAAAAAAGATGTTCAAGGTCACATAGGCAGCAGATGGTAGAGACAGGTTTAAAATTCAGCTCTTCTTGAATCCAAATCTGCTTTAATCATATGTAATTTTCAAAGTTCAGTTATAAGTGATTTTTGTAGCTTTTTTGTTTTTTTGTTGTTTGTTTGTTTGATTTTTTGAGACAGGGTCTCACTATGTAGTTGAGACTGACCTGGAACTCACTATGTAGCCTAGGCTGGTATCAAACTCACAGCCATCCTCCTGCCTCAGCCTCCTGGGTGCTGGGATTACAGGCATGTGCTACCACACCCAGCTGCAACTGGCTTTTGAAGATATAAATATTCCAAAGTTGTTTCCTTTTTTAGTGTTGGGGTGTATTTTTTGCAGTAAGAGAAAGTAAAATAATACCTTGCAATACTTGATCATTCATTTAAAAGGTATACTATTGCAACAGAGTAGAGATGACAATAGGGAATATTCAGAAGTAAATACATAATGTTCATTTTATTTTAGCCTACAAAAGTTAGTTTTTATTTCTAAAACTTAAACAGTTTTTTTCTTTGTAACTTTTTAAGTGGAAAAATCTCTGTAAGCTACACCAAAATATGAGGGCTGATAAAAAATAATACATGTGATTTCATATAAAAATTCTTTTAGTAAAAGACATATTATTATTCATCCCCCTCAAAATAATCCTCCTCATGAAGAACATACTTATTCATCATCCTTACCTATTTCTGAAGCAGTTCTAGAAGTCCTCTTTCACGAGTGTCTTTACAAATTGTGATAAAATACAGTGAATGCTGCTGCTGTGTCATCCAAAATGTCACAGTGTGTGCTTAATTCACTGGATGTGACACCATGTAGCTTCTGTATTTCTCCCAAAGACACAATGACCAGTCAGGGTAAATCTTTTGAATTGATTCTGGACCATGACCATGTAACTAAAGGTATTCATGAAAGAGGATTTCTAAGGAGCAGACCTGTGAGGAGCAGAGCCTTGTGGAGCAAGGCTGCTACCCTTTCCCTACCCATCTGGGCTCTGAGCAGCAAGCAGATTGTGAGCAGAATAGTGAGGAGCAGGCCCATGCCAGCATCCCCATACACACCCACCACATCTGGCCTCCTGGTTGCACCAATACTTGGATTGACACCACAGAGGCACAGGGAGTCATAAAGGCCATTGTCCTGAGTTCCAGAAAATAGAGCAGAAGTGAACAACAGAAAGAGGGCCTCTCTGATGAAACCGAAGCCCACTGGAAAATTGAAGAAAATCTCCGCAATAAAGTCATACTAGGCCACCTTAGTTTGTAAGTTGGAGGGATCACCACCTCCCATCAGAATCTGGACTATCAATGGGGGAAAGCCAGCTGGAACTTTCCATAGAACCTTGCACAGAGTTCTACCTTGCAGGAGGATGGGGAGCTCAACTTGGGCCTTGCAGGCAGAAATAAGCCTACTGGCTTGCTATACACTGCTGCCCACATTATCTATTGTGACTGCAGAGACATGCCCTGAAGAAGGCCCTTCATTTTATTTTTTTATTTAAATTTTTTCTTTTCATTTAATTTTTAATTTTTATTTTTATACTCTTTTCAAATTCTTGCTTTTTTCTTTTTTCTTTTTCTTTCTTTTCTCTTCTTTCTCTCACTCTCTTGCTCTCATGCAAACACTATACTTCATCTCCTTTTTGTTCCTATTCCTACCTTATTTGGATTTCTTCTTTCTTTTTCTTTTCTTGTTTTGTTCCTTCTCTCCATTGTCATTAGTTTCAAAGGAAAGTGAGTACAGTTTCTAGCTTCCCTATTGCTGTTAGGTTGTTCTATTCTTGTCTTTGTTCTTTCATTCTGCCTTTTCCTCTTCTCTTCAATAGTTTCCTAGAATTTGTGTGATGTTCCTGTGTCCTCTGGCCTCACTTCTAACCTTCCCCTGTCTTTCTACCAACCTATCCCACCCTCTCCAACTCCTTCTAAGTCCCCATCCTGAAGGGTAAAGTTGCTGTATTGAAGAGTTTATTCAATATAAACATATTTGGGGCTGGTCCTCAATTTTTATTTAATGTACATGGTTAAAAGTGATAGATTAATAACTTCAGCAAATTGTAATTTTCTAAGCTGTGCTTGATGGTATTGTGTTGATGACTGTATCACTTGAGCTAAGATGCTGTGATTGATCTAATCAGTTTTCCTTCCTGGTATAATGAAAATGAGACTCCCTCAGAGTCAGTAGAGACTCAAAAACTAAAGACCAGCTATATCTGGAAGATCAAAATATTAACCTAGGAATTAGTTAAGCTAAGTACATTACCAACAACAAAAATAGAAATGAGAAGACATAAATTAAACAAAGAACAGTACCAACGACAAAAATAGAAATAAGATAGGACTGGGGATTTAGCTCAGCAGTTTGGTGGCCTGCCTTGCAAGCGCAAGGACCAGAGTTCAATCTAAAAAAAAAAAAAAAAAAAAAAAAAAGAAGATAAAAATAGAAATGAGAAGACATTTAAGCAAGGCACAAACCTGGACTTCCAGCTCACCAAAGGCAAATTCTGGGGAAAATGGGGTGGAAAAGTCTGATAATCAACCCCCTAGACAGCCTGAACTGATAGCACAGGAAGTAATAAAACAGATGAATGAGGCTCTAGAAAAACTCAAACCAGAAATAATTTCCCAGATAACTACAGAGATGGTGAGACAAATGAAAGACATGATTAGAGACTCTAGAATAGACACAGACAAAAAAAAAAAAAAAAAAAAAAAAAAAAAAAAAAAGAAAAGGTCAGATGGAGCACGAGAGAAGCCATGAATGCCCAGCATAGGAAAGAAATTGAATCCATGAAACAGATTCAAATAGATATCCAGGAGAAAAAAAAATCTATTGAAGGAATACAAAGCAGACTGAGCCAATCTGAAGACAGAATATCAGATATGGAAGAGAGAATGGTGGTCAGTGACCATAAAAAGAGAGATCTCTTAAAAATAGTAAGGGAGGGCCAGAGATCTAGCTCAGTTGTTGCTACAATCTGAGTTCGATCCCCAGTACCAAAAAAAATTTAAAAATAGGGACCATGAGAAATCAATCCAGCAGAGCCTAGATGATACAAAGAAGAAGAATATAGACTGATAGAAGTCCATGAAAAAGCAGGAGAGAGTACAAATGACATAAAAAACAGTTCACAAAATTAATAACAGAAATCCTCCCAAAAAGAGGGGAAGAATTTCACATACAGATAAGTGAGGATTATAGGACTCAAACTAGCCATGATAGAAAAAAGTCTACACCTAGACATATAATAATACCAGAAACCCAACAGAAGAACAAAATATTACCAGTAGTTAAAGAAAATAAACAAATTACATGCAAAGAAAAGCCCGTCAGAATCACAACAGACTTTTTAACACAAATACTCAAATCAAGGAGAGCCTGGGGAGAGGTATTTCAAGCCCTAAAAGAAAACAACCTTCAGCCTAGATTGACGTATCCTACAAAACTATCTTTCTAAATTGATGGGGGAAATACAATACTTCTATGACAAAGAACACTTGAGAAACTTCATGACTACCAAACCAGCACTGAAAAGAAATTCTAAACAATATCCTAGAAAAAGACAATGAAGATCACAACTTCTTGAGGCTCAACAGAGAAAATCCAGCAGGCAAGGCAAGCAATTAAAGGGAAATGGGGAAAAAGTAAAAAGAGCCAACAATAGGAAAATAACATGAAAATGATAAGTCAATCTATATCACTTAAAACTATCAATTTTATTGGCCTCAATTCACCAATCAAAAGAAATAGACTGGCAGAATGGATTAAGAAGCAAAATCCAACAATATGCTGTATACAAGAAATGCACCTATTTTAAAAAAGAATCCCATAGATTGAAAGTACAAGGATGGAAAACAGTTCTCCATGTGACAGGAACCCTGAAATAAACAGGGGTAGCTATCTTGTTTGCAAACAGGGTAAATTTCAAACCAAAACTAATGAAGAAAGACAAAGAAGGTCACTACATCCTTGTAAAGGGAGCAATTCAAGAGGAAGAGATGACAATCATAAATATATATATGCACTAAACACTAATGCCCCCAACTATACAAAACATTCAGGGACATGAAAAACCAAATAAGCACTAATACAATTGTAGTGGTGAACCTCAATACCCTACTGTCACAAACAGACAAGTCATCTAGACAAAAAAATCAACAACAAAATACTAGAACTAAACTAACCTTTGAACAAATGGACTTAATAGATGGCTACAGAGTGTTCCACCCCACAAAACTAGACAACACATTCTTTTCAGCTGTACAAGGGTCATTCTCCAAAATAGACCACATAGTAGCTCATAGAATATGTATAAGTAAGTTAAAAGGAATTGAAATTATCCTAGGTATATTAATAAAGCATAGTGCAATGAAACTGGAGATCAATAGCATAAGAAACCACACAACTTTACAAACACATGGAAATTGAATAATACTCTCCCAAACAACTAATGGATCACAGAGGAAATTAAGGAAGAAATTATACAGTTTTTATAAATACATGCTAATGCCAATACAACTTACAGGAATCTATGAAAGCAGTTCTATTAGGGAAATTTTATAGCACTAAATGTTCACACTAGGAAAACAGAGCGAGCTCCAACAAACAACATAATGCAGAATCTTAAACTGGTAGAAAAAGAAGAGCAAGACAAACATAAAGCGCATACAAAGGAGGAAATTATAAAGATCAGATCAGAACTCAATTCAATGGCACTAAGAGAGTGACACAAAAAAAATCAATGAAGAGTTGGTTTTTCAAAAGAAGAAATGAAATTGATAAACTCAGCTAACCTTATCAAAAAAGGAAAGAAAAGGCTCAAATCCATGAAATTAGGAATGAAAAAGTTGAAGTCACAACAGATTCAGCAGAATTCCAGAGGATCACCAATACCTATTTCAAGAACCTATACTCTAATAAAAAGAAAACAAAGAAGAAACGGACAGATTTCTAGATAAATGTGAATTTCCAAAGTTGAATGAAGAATATATAAAAATTCTAAACACCCCAATTACAATCAGTGAAATTGAAAATGTAATTTAAATTTACCAACAAAAATAGCCCAGGTCCTGATAGCTTCACTGCTGAATTCTACAAGACATTTACAAAAGAACTACTGCCAGTACTCTTTAAACTTTTCAATGAAATTGAAAGGTAATAAATACTTTCAAATTCATTCCTGGAAATAAGTGTTACTTGGATTCCCAAACCAGGGAAAGATCCAACCAAAAAAGCGAAATACAGGCCAATCTCCCTAATGAACACAGATGCAAAAATCCTCAGTAAGATACTGGAAAATAGAATACAGAGGGTCATCAAGAAGATCATACAACCTGACTGAGTTGGATTTATTCCAGGGATGCATGAATGGTTCAATATACATAAATCTATAAATGTGATACACTATGTTAATAGAGTCAAGAACAAAAACTATATGATCATCTCAATAGATACAGAAAAAGCATTCAACAACATTCAACATTCATGATAAACATTCAACATTCATGATAAAAACCCTGCAGAAAATTGGGATAGATGGTCTTTATCTCAACTTGATAAAGTCTATCTATGAAAAACCAATAACCAATATCATACTAAATGGTGAAAATTGAAAACATTCGCACTGAAATCAGGAACAAGACACAGATGTCCACTATCACCTCTCCTGTTCAATATAGTTCTAAAGACATTAGTCATTTAGCTAAGAGAAAGAAATAAAAACGATAAAGATAGGAAAGAAAGAAGTGAAACTGTCATTATTTGCTGACAATATGATACTCTACATTGAAGACCCAAAAGAATTCCACCAAAAGATTTCTAGACTTAATTGACACTTTCAGCAGAGTAGCTGGATACAAGATCAACACAAACCAATAGCCTTCTTCTTGAACACAAATAGCAGACTCATTGAGAGAGAAATTAGGGAAATAATTCCTTTCACACTAGCACCCCCAAAAATGAAATATCTAGGAATCAATCTAATGAAGAAAGTAAAAGACCTCTATGTTGAGAACTTCAGCACTCTGAAAAAAGAGATTGAAGAGAAAATAAGAAAATGGAAAGACAGCCCTTGTTCCTGAGTAGGAAGGACCAATATAGTGAAAATGGTCATACTTCCAAAAAAGCTATAAAGATTCAATGCAATCCCAATTAAAATCCCAACAGTACATTTCACAGAACTAGAGAAAGAAGTCTAAAAGTTCATCTGGAACCAGAAGAAACCTAGAATAGCATAAACCATTCTAGGAAGAGACATGGCAGGGGGAATCATAATCTCCCACTCAAAGCTATACTACAAAGCCACTGTGATAAAAACACCATGGTACTGGTAAAGAAATAGACCCAAGGATTAGTGGAATAGATTAGAAGATGCAGAAACAACTCCAGGTATACTCAGATAGCCTCTTTAAATAAATGGTGAAAAATTGGATTTGAACTTTCCAAAGATGAAATAATACTAGACCCCTATCTTTCACCACACACTAAACTAAATTTAAAACAGATTAAAGATCTAAATATTAAACAAAAACACTAAACTTGCTAGAAAGTAAGTTAGATAGAACTCTTACAGACATTGGCATAGGAAACGACTTTATGAACAAATCCTCCGTAGCATGGGAAGTAGCACAAAGAATCAATAAGTGGGATCTGTTATTGAAAAGCTTCTGCACAGCAAAAGAATCCATTAACAGAGCTAAGGGACAACCTACAATGTGGGAAAAAATTTTACCAGTTCTTCCTCAAAGGAGCACTATCTAGAATAAAGAATTTTAAAAAATCAGACCCCCTAAATATAAAGACCTAATTTATAAATGGGCATGTGAAATGAACAAACATTTCTCAGACAAAGAAGTAAAGCAATAAAATAAACATAGGAAAAAACTTTCAATATCACTAGTCATTTGAGAGATGCAGATGAAGACAATGCTGAGATTCTACCTCAACCCCGAAAGAATGCCTGCTATCATGAAATGAGCCAATGACAAATGCTGGTATGGCTGTGGGAAGAGAAGAACCCTTCTTCATTTGTGGTGAAAGTGCAGACTGGTGCAACCACTGTGGAAATCAATATGGAGACACCTCAGTCAACTAGGAATGGATACCCAGCTATTCCTCTGCTGGGTATCTTCCCAAAAGAATTAAAAGAATCATACCATAGTGATATATGTACAGCCATGTTTATCGTGGCACAGTTGGTAATGACTGAAACTTGGAAACAGCCCAATTGCCCATCAACTGGAGACTGGATAAAGAAGATGTGTTTTGTTTTGTTTTTAGTAAAATGGAGTACTACTCAACTATAAAGCACAAGAGACTAGAGATATTTATAGCAAAGTGGATACACATTGAGGATACTCAAGTGAAATAAACAAACGCACGTGTAAATATGGAATAGTTTCTCTGGTGTGAAAATGTAAAAGTGTAAATAAGGATCAAAATGTATAATTGATATTGTGAAATAGGAAGAAAATATCTAAAGGAGTAGGGGAAGTGGGAGGGGTAGGGGAAAGGAAATAGGGAAAAGAAAAAATATGAGAAATTTATAAACATTGAAGCAAAATCTTTGTAAATAAGAAAAGGTTGAGGGGATGAAGAGGAATGCAGAGAACTATGATACATCATGTAAAGGTACAAGATCTTAAAGATGAATATAACTTTTGTATACCTAAAGTGTGCCAGTAAACTTAATGGAAAAAAAAGTGTATTTCTAGAATTGCTTCAGAAAGCGTCAAGAACAATGGCATAAGTTTGTCAGAAGGTAAGGGAAGTATTTTGAAGGATGATTAATGGCACTATGGCTTTTAGCACAACATGTTTTTAAAATTTATACCATTACTATATTTTTCAATCACATCAGATATTTACCAAATCCAAGGAGAAACTTTGTTCAGTAACGTGCCTCTAGGTATACCAAATTTAAGTGCAAAAATAAAAATTGTTTATTTAAACTGTTGGTTCTGAACAGCATTGATGAACAGTATAATAATTCTTGATAACACACTTCTCAATTAAGCACTCAGAATTTGTGCTGTTCAGCTCAAATCTATTTCTGTTTCCTTTAGCATACAATACTATAGCCAAACTGATTCCCAGACCAGTATTTGTGTTTTATTCCATTTTGAATACCTCCCTTCCTGCTCCAGATTAGTCAGTGTTCTCTAGAAAGACAAAAATTGATAGCATGACTCTAGATATAGATTTATAAGAGGATATTTATTAGGAAAGTTGTCTCATATGATTATTAAGGCTAAGAATTCCAACAACTGGACATCTGCAGCATGGAGTGCCGGAGATGCCAGTAGTATGGTTCAGTATAAGTCTGAATGTCTCAGAACAGGGAAGGCAATGATGTGATTCTCAGTTCAAGCTCAAAATCCTGTGAACCTGGGAAAGCCCTGGTATAAGTTCTAGAGTTCAAAGGCCAGGGAGCTTGGACTTCTGGGGAGGGCGGAGGGGGTGAGAGACACAGACAGAAACAGAGAGAAAGGGAGAAGAGAGAAAGGAAGGAGGGAGAATATGGAATATGCTTGAGAGAGTGAGAATGAAAATTCACCCTTCCTTTACTTTTGTTCTATTTGGGCTTCTAGCACACTGAATGGTGGTCACGTTGAGGGCAGAATCTTCCCAAGTAGTCCACTGACTCACAGCAATTCCCTCTGGAAACACCTTCACAGGCACACTCAGAAAGAGGGCATTACTTGTTCTCCAGGGATTCTTTATACAGTCCAGTTAATACCTAGAATTAATCATTACACCCTACATTTTTCATATATTCTGTATTGTTTTCTATTCTCCATGTATAGAACTATCTTATTCTGTCATTGTTTGTCTAATAAAACTTTCCTAGTGGTCATAAATATCTTTAGGCAAAACCTAGGTTTGCTCCCTTTGCCTCTACTGAAAATGTTTTAATTAAGAAAAATGTGTTGCCATTATATGTTAACCAGTTAGAACAGACTTAGTCCTTAAATTATGTTGGATTTGGAATAGACTTAGTTCTCAGACCAGTTTTTAAAATAGACATTAATTTGAAAAATAGTTTTAGATATGCAGAGAAATTAGGAAGACAGTATAGAATTTCCACATATCCTGCATTCAGTTTCCCCTATTGACATTTTACATTTTTATATGTAGGTGTTGCAGGTACATTATTGTAGGTATAATCAGCATTGATATATTACTTGATACATTATTTTTAACTGAAATCCATGGCTTATTCATTTTTCTTTAGCTTTTTACCAAATATCTTTTCTGCTCCATGATCTCACTCCTAACATCACAGCACGGTTTTCAAGTCTGTGCAGGTCCCTGTTGACCGACAATTTCTCAAACTTTCCTTGTATTTGAAGACTGTGACAGCTTTGTGAACTGGTCAAGTATTTCATAGGATTCTCCTCTACTGGAAGTAGTCTGATATTTTATGATTGTTAGCCTGGGGTTATGGGTCTCTGGGAGCAATAGTACTATTGTCATGAACTGTTGTTAGTGTTGCTGTTATTGACCTTACTCATCTGGCTGAGTTACTGTTTTTCAGATTTTTCTATTATCAAGGCACCCCCTGCCTTCCTAAAAAGTCACTAAGTGCAGCCCACACTTGGAAAGGGGGATCATATGGCTCCCCTCCTTAAGAGCAGAGTATCGGCATAAGTTATTTCATGTTTTTCGGCAAGGGAGATTTTCTTCTTCCCCTTGTTTTAATACACTCAATAATTTGTTTATGTAAGTATAAGCTTATGGAAGTTTATTTTATATTCTGTGTCATAGTCCAATATTACTCATATATTTTATTCTTTGAGTTGTTCTAGCTTTGGCCAGTGGGAGTTTTTCAGTTAGCTCTGTTACTTTGACACAAGCCGATTAATGTAAGGTTATTTGTTTGGTTTGTTTAGATTTTTAGCCTTTAAAAAAAAAAAACCACATAATACTATAAGGTGCTCCAGGTATATTTTCTGCCTTTTCTCCAAGGAGCTGTTCTTTTTTTTTAGAATGTTAAAATCCAAGATCTGAGAGGTGGATATGCTTCTTGTTACTAGATGGTATGTATTCCTAGACAGAACCTATCAGCTAACATAGCAAAGAAATCTCTATGTATATCTTAACCCAGGCATATACACATATCTATAAATATTTCTAAGTGTAACCATCTCATGTTAAGATAAGCACGAGTTCATGTTTATGTGTCCAACTCTGATCCTTGACCTCATGAATCTTTCTTGCTTCTTTCTCTTGTTTAATCTCTAAATTCATTCTCCTACAGTTAGAAACCTGGTTTCCACCAACCATCACTTGGTCATATAAACGTTTTTAGAATAGTTAATCCATATTCCCATAAGTAGAGTGTAATGCAAAATTACTTGTAGTCTTTTACCTTCAATTTCCTTTTTTAGGATTTCATTTTAATTTATATTGCAAGTTAAAATTACATTTATTGAAATAAAAATCCTATATATTAATAAGATAACATAATGGATGTTTTGATAGATGTAATATTGTGTAATATATGGTAATATATGGTGAAGTAGATGTAATTTATGATGAAGTATTTGTTGTGATTCCTTTGCCAACTTCCCCCCCCCTCGGTATTAGGGATTAACCTCCATACTGAGTTACATGCTGAGTCCTCCATATTGAGTTATACTCCCAGCCCTTTTTTAGTTTTTATTTTGAGACATGGTCTCATTGAGATACTAAATCACCCAGGCTGGGCTCAATTTATTACTCTCCTGCTTCAGTCTCCCACAGTGCTTGGTTTGCTGGTATGAGATACTATGCCAACTCTTTTATCCATTTTAATTGAGCCTTTTTTCTTATATTTGAGTATTAATATTTTAATTCATATTATAAAGATCTATATTAGATTATGTTGTGAACATTTCCTTCCATGGCTTATCTGCTCATTCTCTTAATAGGGTCTTTTACAAAGCAGAAGTTATTAATTTTAGTAAAGTCCAACTTTTTCATCTTTAAAAGTTCATGCTTTTGGTATTGTAGTTAAAAATTCATTGCGAATCTCAAGGTCTCCTAGATTTTATCTTGTTTTTCTCCTAGAAGTTTTATAATTATTTATTTTACATTTAAGTATATGTTTCATTTTCAGTAATTTTTTTCTGAAAAATGTAAGCTTTCAAAAGGTAGTTAGACTCATGTTTATAGAAATAGCCATCCAGTTGTTCAGCATCATTTGTTGAATAGACTGCATTTTCTTCTGTCCTTGTCAAAGTATAGTAAAGTATTTGGGTTGGGGGGGGATCTATATTTGTGGACTCTATTCTGTCCCATTCCATTATTCCTGTCCCACGTCCTTATTCTTTCAACAACACCACACTAGCTGCATTTCTACCGCTTTAGGTTTCATCTTGAAGATGGACCGGTTTTCCGACTTTGTTTTCTTTAGTACTGTATTGGCTGTTTGGAGTCTTGCATTTTTCCGTTTGCTGTGAATTAAATGTGTTTTCGAAAATTCATATGTTGGAAACTTAATCCCCAGCACAGCAGTGTTGAGAAGGATGATCTAATGGGAGGTATTTAGACCAGAAGGGCTGTGCCCTCATATACAGATTGATAACTTCACAGAAAGGGCTCTTCTCTCAGGAGTGGGTCTGGTCTCTGGCACCCCTGCCCTCATTCCTTCTGCCATGTAAAGATGCAACACATTGGCCCTCACCAGTTGCTGGTGTCTTGATCTGGAGTTTCCCAGCCTCCAAACTGGGAGGAAAAATTTCTGTTTCTTCATAAACTACCTAGCCTCAAGTATGCAGTGTCAAAATGGATTAAGACTCCATATAAACATAAAAATCAGTTTGTATAGAAAAAAATATCTTGATGAAAATTTAATTTGAATTTCATTTAGTGTGTAAATGAAACAGAATTGACATCTTAATACTACTGAGCCTTTCAATCCATTAACATGGAATATCACTTCATATACACTATTTAGTTCATTCTCCTTTGATTTCTTACATCAGAATTCTGTGGTTTTCAACTTACAGATAATATATATTTTTTTCAATAGATTTATACCTTAAAGTTTTTAACTTTTCTAGCTATTTTATATCATATTATGTTGCTAGTTCTAACTTACAAATGCCCATTGCTGTCATGTAGAAAAGCAATTGGCTTTTGTATATTAAATTTGTATACTAAGGCCTTACTGTTGATTCCAGGTTTTCTGTTTCTCAGTTCTTTATGATTTCCTACATAGAAATCCATGTCATCTAAGAAAATATTTAGTTCTTTATCCCAAATTTGTGTACATTTTCTTTTTCTTGTCTTATTGTGCTAAATAGAACTTCTAGTAAGATGTTGAATAAAAGTGATAAAAAGGAACATCCCTATTTTTTCCCAATCAGAGGAAAGATAGAGTATTTTCAGTATGATTTTACCAGTAGGATTTTGGTAGCAGTTCTAATATAAATTATACATAATATATAATACGGGTGTATTTTATCTTGATCATTTTTGACCCCCTACAGCCTCCGCTTCCCCCTCCATCCGCATCTCATATTCAAAAAGTTTACGCCTCTGTTTCCTGTTTCTTACCACCTCTCCTGCATTTTACTCTTTACGTTTTTTATATCTTAGGATTTCCACAAGGAGAAACTATGCAATATTTAACTTTTTGTGTTTGATTTATTTAATTTAACACGAAAGTCTAAAGATCCATATACATAACATATATAATACATAACATTATTTTAAATATATCATATTATCCCATAAATATATATAAATATATTTAACACATAATATTTCCTATAAACCTATATATTCATTTTACTTCCTATAAATTTGACATATTTGCATATTAATCTTTAAGTTGTGAATTATGTAAAATGGTTGTGTTATATAAATTTATTTTTAATAAATATACATTTAAATATTTAATATATTTATACAAAAATAATAATTTCCTTTTGGTATTGGGTCTCAAACCCAGGGCCTTGTTCACTCTAGACATGTTCTCTGTCACTGAGCTACCCCTAACCAAGTAATATGGGGCTTTATAAAGTTTAGGAAGATCCTCTCTATTCCTGGTTTGTTGAAAGTTGCTTTTTCTTTATCAGCTGATATGATCTTGTGGTTTTCATTATCTAGAGTGTTGATATATACAAATTATACGTTTAGTGTATAGATTACATAATTGTCAATGTAATTTTATTAATTTATAATGTTTAAATGCTGAACCAGCATTACATACCTACATACCTCTTCTGTGAGTGGTGAGGTAAAAATTTTTTGTACAACATATGATTTGATTTGCTAATAGTTCCTTGAGGTTTTTTTGTGTATATCAGCCTACAATTTATTCTTTTTATGTCTTTATCTGGCTTAAATATTATAATAATACTGACATTATAGAATAAAATAGGATGTATTTCTTCAGCTTCTAATTTCTGAAATATATTGTATACATTTAATATTATTCATTCTTTAAACACCTTGTAAAATCTACTCATAAAGCCATATTAGCCTGTGATTTCTCTTTAAGAAGGTTATTATTTATTGATTCAAACTTTTATTAGGTGTAGGCATACTTGAATTATCTATTTTTCATTTTTTAAAATTTTGTACTTTGTATTTATAAAGATTGGTCTATTACATCCAAGTTATCAAAGATGTGGTTAGAGTTTCTCAAAGTATTCCTATATTATCATTTTAATGTTTATGAGATATGGAGTGATAATTTTTCTTTTCTTTCTGATAGTAATGATTTTTTCCCTCTATTTTTATCTTTTGTTAGCTTAACTCAATTTAATGATATCTTCAACTCAATATTATTGATTTAATATCTTCAAAAAGTTACTTTTTATTTAATTGATTTTATCTACTGTTTTCATATTTTCACTTTCACTGACTAAAGCTTTAGTTTTAATTATCTCCTTTTTTCTGATCTTTGTTTTGGACATAAGTTTCTCTTCCTCTTCCTCCACATCCTTTTCCTTTTTAAGATTAAAAACTTAGTTTATTCATTTGTGATCTTTTTAAAGCATTGATTCAGTGTAATAAATCTTTCTGTATGTATTCTATATACTTTGGTGTTTTAATTTAATTCACAATATTTTAAAAATTTATTTTGAGATATTTTTGATATATATGTCACTTACACATTTACTTTTTAATTCTTCAAATATTTGGAATTACCTTTCCGCTATTGATTTCTGTGTTCTTTCTTTTAGGTTCTGAGAGCACATTTTGTATGAATTCTATTGTTTTATATGTTTTAAGGTGTATTGTGTGTCCTAGAATGTGGTCTACATTGATAAATTTTCTATGGAAATTTAGGAAGACTATGTATTTTGCTGTTGTTGGAAGAGAAATTCTACATATAACAATTAGATCAAGTTGACTGACAGTGCTCTTCGGATCAACTCTATCCTGACTGATTTGCTGTCTGACCTATCCATTGTTGTAGGAGAGGTGTTGACTCTCCAGAAGTAATGTTGGATTGGTCTTTTTCAGCTTTTAGTTCTATCAGTTTTGTCTTGTGCGTTTCGATACATAGACGCATTCACATTAAGGATTATTACATCTTCTTCTAGAATTGACCTTTTTATCATGTCACCCCTTTGATAATTATCCTTTTTGGAAGTCTGAAATTAATAAGCTACTCCTAATTTCTTACATCTTTCCATACCATTTTATGTTAAAATACATATTTGTTTTTTATATTTAAAGTCAGTTTCTTATATATGATTGGTGCATTCTTTTTGCTTATTTGATTGTTCTCTATTTTCTTTGGGAGGGAGTACTAGGGACTGACCTGTATCTTTCACTCGGAGCTACATCCCTTTAAAAAAACATTTTAAGGGCTGGGGATTTAGCTCAGAGGTTCTGGCACCTGCCTTGCAAGCGCAAAGGCCCGAGTTTGAACCCCAGTACCAAAAAATTAAAAAAAATAAATAAATTTCAAGACAGAGTCTCCCTAAGTCACTAAGTTAGTCCATCTGGGCTTAAACTTTTGATCTTCCCATGTCAGCCTCCCAGATTGCCAGGATTATAGACATTTTACCATGCCTGGTATAGATATCTCCACTATGACATTTGTTTTTAGTTGAAGTATTTAGGCCATTCATATTTTAAAATATTTATTTATATATCTAGATTCATATCTGTCACAACTGTTTTCCATTTCTTGAATTTATTTTTTCTTTTGTTTATCTGTTTTTGTGCCTTATTTCAATTAAGCATTTTATATAATATGAAACATAATTAAGAATAAGAAAAAGAAAAGCTTTTATTGTACATTTATTTCTCATACTCTTCTTTGTGTTGATCCATATTTCTGACATATTCTATTTTCCTTCTTTCTGAAGATCATTTCATGTGGGGCAGGTCTGCTAACATTGGATTCCCTCAGTTTTTGTATGAGGAAAGGCTTTTTCCTTTTTTTTTTGTTTTTTGTTTTTTGTTTTTTGTACCGGGGATTGAACTTGGGTCCTTGTGATTGCAAGGCAGGCAGTGGAACCACTGAGCTAAATCCTTGGCCCCTTTTTCTTTACTTTTAAATGATAATTTCAATGAATGGAAAAATGCTACATTTGGGTGTTCATTTCTTTTAACACTTTAAGTTTATTCCATTCTCTTCTTGCTTTCATTTTTCTGGTAAGAAATCTGTAGTAAGTTGTATTATTTTTTTCTCAGTGAATGAGGTGTTCTTTCTCCCTATGACCTTGTCTGCTTTCAAACTACTTTTTTTTCTTTGGTTTTATATAATTTTAATATGTTTCTGGGTGAATTTTTTGGTATGTGTTCTGCACAGTTTTCTTTGAGCTTTGTGGATCTGCAGTGTTATTAATTTAAACATTCTATGCCATTATTAATTCAAACATCCCTTTTAGTCTGTTCTCACTTTCTCCATTTTACCAGGTATGTATCTTTCACATTTTGAAATTATCTAGCAATTCCTGGAAAGTCTATCCTGTTTTTATAAAATTATTTTATTTAACTTTCCACCTCTAATGTCTCTCTCTGTCAGCCACAATGGCAGGCCTTACCACACACGCCTCCGCTGTTCCGCAGCCTGTGGTGAAGCAGCTCCAGTTCATGCCCTAGTGCACATACACAATGCCAAATCATTTCCTTCCCTAGCAGGCCATTTACTTTCCCCTGTCACCACCAAGCTCAGAGCCTGGAAGTCAAGATAGATAAGCAGAGATGCTCCAGAAACTAACTCAACCTCCATCCTATGCTGCTACAATTGGTTCTAAACTAGCAATCCACAATCCAAATTTGCCTGCTACTCTGCCAGTTAACTTGCAGAACATCCAAACTGTCAGATACAATAGAAGGAGTAACCCCGATTTGGAGAAACACTGCATCAACTACTGCAATTATCCTCGTTGTACAAAAGTTTATACAAAGTCTTCTCCTTTAAAAGCTCACCTGAGGACTCATACTGGTGAGAAGGCCTACAACTGCATGTGGGAAGGCTGTGACTGGCGGTTCATGCAGCCGGACAAGCTCAGGCACCCCTACTGCAAGCACATGGGTGCCAAGGCCTCCAGTGTGCCATGAGCAACCACAGCTTCTCATGCTCCAACCACCTGGCAGTGCACATGAAGAGGCACCAGCACTGACTGCTGGGCCCCAGCAACCCACCTCACTATCACAACAGAGAAAGAAAAAAACAGAAATGTATATTTTGTATTTATGAGAAAACAGGGACTACATTGTATCAATACCAAAGTGTGTGGTCATTTTAAGAAACAGGATGCTTGCTTGTAATGTACGTGTTTTCCCTCAATCAAGCAGGTTTCATCTCATGACAGGCAGCTGCATCTGGACAGATGAGGCTGGGGTACGGTGTGCCTGTGAGGTGCTCGGACCAGGCACCTGGTGGCTGTGAAGGTGGAAGAAGAAAGGATGGGTTATGTGTCAGAAGTTCCCCTGACATTAGATCATTCCTTAGGTGCCAAGTGTACCTGACAATTCACAAATGACCATTGAACAAATGTGTTTTTTCTTTTTAAATATATATGAGCTGACCATATTTGCTATTTGAAATTTTGTAAATACACAAATCAGCTTTCTGGGTTTATTAGAAGTTTTTAAGGATTCCTTTGGGGGAAAAATACTGCCTTTGAAACGTTAATACATTTACAGTGAGAATTTGTGGTGAGATACCTCTCAAAATATTACCAAATTCATTTCTTTAGGGAGAAGGAATAATCAATCAAATGAACTTTAAAAAGCAAATTCTGTGCACTGATTAAAATAGGATTATTTTAAATACAAGACTTTTATATGAATTATAAATTTAAGAGCTTAAAGATGGTTGCAATATACAAAAATGAAACCTCTTAAAATAAGGTAAACAGTATCATTTTTAAAAAGAAGGACTTATGTAGTTTTCACATTACAATGCTGAGCTTATGATGCACTAAGATGTTCGCTTGTGCAGTACTGGTTAAGTGACAGTTTGTGTGGATTTTGCATGTATTATACAGAGAGACACAGTAATTTAACCTAAATTACAGTGCAGTTTAGTTAATCTACTTTTAATCCTGAATCAGTGTCTGCCTTTAAGTATCAATGGTATGTTGGAAACTTAAATTTAGGAAATTTCTACCAACATATCTATAAGATCACTTACTCTTCCCTTGATTATTTCAGTCTACTAAGGACATGATCCAAGGCATTCTTCATTTCTCTTTCAGTGTTTTTTGATTCTTTTATTTTTTTAGACCTTTCTAGGAGTTTTCATTTCTCTGCTGGTATACCAGTTTGTTATTGCATATTGCCTACTTTTTCCCATTAGATCCCTTAACATTTTATTCATATATATTTTAAATTCTATCTAATATTTCAAAAATCTGAATGGTAAGTGTATTTTGTGATGATTGCTTTCTCTCCTCAGACTGTGTTTTTTACTTGCCTTGTAATATTCCATGTAAATATTTTGCTGAAAGGCAGTCATGATATTGTGTAATATATTAAGGCAAATAAACCTTTACAGTGAGGATTTGTGTTAATCAGGTAGTACTTAAGTTGTGCTTCATATCTTCTTTAGCTATGGGTATTAGGAGCCTCAAATGTTTCTGATGTTTCCACATTTCTTTAGGTTTACCTAAGCTTTCATTCTTAAATAGAGTAAATCTTGAAGGTCTATCAATTATAATCCATTGTGACTGTACTTGACCTCCACAGAAATACATCAAAAACTATAGTTTCTGACAGTTTCTCAATTTCTTAAAAATCTGTATTCTGCTTTTAGCCATTCATCAAAACCATCAAATAAAAATTCTAAGCAGTTACTGGCTTCAGAAGATCCAACTACAGGTAAAATAATTGTTGTGATTTTATTTACTCACATTTCCAGATTTCAGCATGACAGCTTGCCCCATGATATTTCCCCATTAAGTTTTTTTGTACATTCAAAGCAAACAGTGCAGTTACATTTATTGTTGGGATCTTGTACCTTTACATGATATATCTTGGCTTGTGATTTTTTTCCCCATATCCCTGCCCTCCCTTCACCCCCTTCACCCTTCCCTATTTACAAAGGCTTTGTTTCCATTTTTTCATTTTTCACATTTTTTCTTTAACCTATTTCCTTTCCCCTCCCCTTCCACCTTCCCCTTTAGCTGTTTTCTTCCTATTTCACACTCCTAATTGTACCATTTGAACCTTATTTACACTTTTAGTTTTTCACACCAGAGAAACTATTTGGTATTTACTCAAGTGTGTCCTATTTATTTCACTTAAGAGTATAGCCTCAATGTGCATCCATTTAGCTATAAATGTTTCTAGTTTCTCATTTTTTATAGCTGATTAGTACTCCATTTTGTCGAAAAACCACATCTTCTTTACCTAGTCTCCAGTTGATGGGCAATTGGGCTGTTCCCAAGTGTTAGCTATCATGAACTGTGCAGCTGTAAATATAGATGCACATATATCACTGTGGTATGACTCTTCCAATTCTTTTGGAAAGATACCCAGCAGAGGGATTAGCTGGATCAAATGGAACCTCTAATCCTAGTTCTTTGTGATATCTCCATATTGTTTTCCACAGTGGTTCTACCAGTTTGTACTCCCAACAATAGAAAATGGTTAATTTCTCCCCACAGACTTGCCATCATTTTTTATTGGTTGATTTCTTGATAGCAGTCATTTTTACAGGGGTAAGATGGAATCTCACTGTTGTTTTCAACTGCATCTCTTGAATGACCACTGATGTTTAACCTTTTTTTCTTGTATTTATTTGCTGCTTTTATTTCTTTGTGTGAGAAATGTCTGTTCATTTTGGATGGCCATTTTTTTTCTTTTGTTGAATTTATTGGTACATTTTAGGTATACAGTACAATTACATTCATTATTGGGATCTTGTACCTTTACATGACAGGTATTCATTCTCATTTTTTCCCCTTGTCCATGCCCTCCCTTCACCTCCTCCTCCCCTCCCATTTACAAACACTCTGTTTTTATTTTTTCATGTTCTCATATTTTTTTCTTTTTCCTTATTACCTTTCTCCTACCCAGGTCCTGATGGATTCATGGGAAAATGGATGGCCACTTTTTATTGGGTCTTTACATTTAGAGAGTATGATTTTTTTTGAGTTCTTTATATGTTATAGATAGTAGTCCTTTGTCAGAGGAGTAGCTGGTAAAGAATTTTTTCCCACATGTAGGTTGTCTCTTAGCTCGTTTGGTGATTTCTCTTGCACTGCAAAAATTTTTAATACAATGAGATTGCAGTTGTTGATTCTTTGTGCAAGTTCCTGTGCTACTGAGGATTTGTTCATAAAGTCTGCTCCTGTGCCACTGTCTTTGAGGTTCTACCTAATTTACCTTCCAGTAAGTTTAGTGTTTCTGTTTTGATATATTTTTTAAATTTATTGGTACATTTTAGATATACAGTACAGTTACATTCATTATTGGGATATTGTACCTTTACATGCCAGGTCTTGGTTCTCATTTTTCCCCCTTGTCCCTTCCCTCCCTTCACCCCCTCCCCATTTACAAACACTTTATTTCCATTTTTTCATTTTCTCATATTTTTTTCTTTTCCCTTATTACTTTTCCCCTACAATTCCCATTCTGTTTTGATATTTAGATCTTTAATCCACTTGTATTTTGGCTTAGGGCATGATGAAAGATAGGTATCTAGTTGTAATCTTTGGCAAGTTTAAAGCCAGTTTTTCCAGCACCATTTATTAAAGAGGCTATCTTTCCTCCACTTAGGATGGTTGGCTCCTTTCTGAAAGATGAGGTAGCTGAGTATGTATGGTGTTGTTTCTGCATCTTCTAATCTATTCCATTGATCCTCAGGTCTCTTTCTTTGCTAGTATCATGCAGTTTTATCACAGTAGCTTTGTAATATAGTTTCAAGTTGGGCTTTTGGATACCCACTGCCATGTCTCTGTTGCCTAGAATAGTTTTTGCCATTGTGAGTCTCTTCTGGTCCCAGATCAATTTTTGGATTGTTTTTCCAAGTTCTGAGAAGTATGCAGTTGGGATTTCAATAGGGATTGCATTGAATATGCATAGAAGTTTTGGAAGTATGGCCATTTTCACTATGTTGATTCTTCCTACCCAAGAGCAAGAGATGCCATTCCATTTTCTTATATCCTCTTCAATCTCTTTTTTCAGAGTGCTATAATTTTCAGTGTAAAAGTCTTTTGTTTCCTTCATTAGATTGATTCCTAGATACTTCATTTTTTTATGTCATTGTGAAAGGAACTGTTTCCCTAATTTATTTCTCAGTGAGTCTGTTATTTGTGTACAAGAAGGCTATTGATTTTTGAGTGTTGACCTTATATCCAGCTACTCTGCTGAATCTGTTAAGTCTAGCAGTCTTATGGCAGAGTTTTTTGAGTCTTCTGTGTAAGAGTATCATATCATGAGCAAATGGTGACAGTTCAACTTCTTCCTTTCCTAACTTTATTCATTTTATTTCTTTCTCTTGTCTAATTGCTGTGGCTAATGTTTCTAGAACTATATTGAACAGGAGTGGTGATAGTGCACATCCTTGTCTTGTTCCTGATTTTAACATGAAGGTTTTTTGTTTTTGGCCACTTAGAATGATATTGGCTGTTGGCTTTTCATAGATAGCCTTTATCAGGTTGAGATAAAGACCTTCTATTCCAATTTTCTGTTTGATTTTTATCATGAATGGGTGTTCAATTTTGTCAAATGCTTTTTCTGAATCAATTGGGATGAGCATATGCTTTTTGTTCTTAATTCTGTTGATATAATGTATTACATTTATTGGTTTAAATGTGTTGACCCAACTTTGCATCCCTGGAATAAATTTGACTTGGTCAGGGTGGTTGTTCTTCTCAATGACCCTCTGTATTCTGTTTGCCAGTATCTTATTGAGGATTTTTGCATCTATGTTCATGAAGGAAATTGGCCTGTAGTTCTCTTTTTTGGTTAGGTCTTTCCCTGGTTTTGGAATCAAAGTGATATGTGCTTCCAGGAATGAATTTGGAAGTATTGCTTCCCTTTCAATTTCATTGAAGAGTTTGAAGAGCAGTGGTAATAGTTTCTTTGTAAATGTCTTGTAGAATTCAGCAGTGAAGCCATCAGGACCTGGGCTTTTCTTTGTTGGTAATGTTTTAATTACATTTTAAATTTTTGTGAATGTAAATGGGATGTTTAGACTTTTTATACCTACCTCATTTAATTTTGTAAGTTCATATGTGTGTAGTAATCTGCCCATTTCTTCTGTATTTTCCATTTTATTACAGTATAGGTTTTCAAAGTAGGTATTGATGATCCTCTGGATTTATGGTGGATCTGTTGTGACTTTACCTTTTTCATTCCTAACTGAATGAATTTGAATCATTTCTTTCCTTTTTTTGGTAAGGTTGGCTAAGGGTTTCTCGATTTTATTTATTCTTTCAAAAATCCCAGTCTTTAGTTCATTGATTTTTTATATTGTTCTCTTAGTTCCTATTGCATTAATTCTGCTCTGATCTTTTGCGAGCTTTTGGTTTGTCTTGCTCTTCTTTTTCTAGTAGTTTAAGGTGAAACATTAGTTTGTTTACTTGAGCTTGCTCTGTTTTCCTAGTATGGGCATTTGCTGCTATGCACCTCCCTTGTAGGACTGCCTTCATTGTGTCCCATAGATTCTTGTATGTTGTATTGGCATTATCATTTAATTGTAGAAACTGTCCAATTTTGCTTTAATTTCCTCTGTGATCTGAGAGTTGTTCAGCAGGGTGTTATTTAATTTCCATGTGTTTGTGAAGTTCTTCCAGTTTCTTAGGGTATTGATCTCTAGTTTAATTTCACTGTGGTTTGATAATATACACGGGATAACTCAATTCCTTTGTATTTATTTAAGCTTGTTCTATAAGTTAGCATGTGCTCTATTTTGAAGAATTACCCATGTGCAGCTGAAAAGAATATATATTCTGATTTTCTGGGATGGAACACTGTAGTTATCTACTAAGTCTGTTTGTTCTAAGACTTGGTTCAGTTCTGTTATTTCATTTTTGAATTTTTTGTCTAGATGATCTGTCTGTTTGTGTTAGTGGGATGTTGAGGTCCACCACTGCAATTGCATTAGTGCTTATTTGGTTTTTCATATCCATTAATATTTGTTTTGTATAGTTGGAGGCATTAGTATTGGGTGTATATATATTTATGATTGTCATTTCTTTCTCTTGTATTGTTCCCTTTACAAGCATGTTATCTCCTTTGTGTCTCTTTTAATTAGTTTTGGTTTGAAATCTATGCTGTCTGCAAATAAGATAGCTACCCCCACTTTGTTTCCAGGCTCCTGTTGCATGGAGAAATGTTTTCCATCCTTTTGCTCTCAGTCTATGTATTTCTTTGTGGATTAAGTGGGTTTCTTATATACATCATATTGTTGGATTTTGCTTCTTAATCCATTCTGTCAGCCTGTTTCTCTTGATTGGTGAAATGAGGCCATTAACATTGATGGTTATAATTGTTATGTTTTGGTTTTTCATTGTCATGTTATTTTTCCTGTTGTTGGGTCTTTTATTTTTTATTTTCCCTCTCTCCTTTAATTTCTTGCCTTTCCTGATGTATTTGTTCTGTTGGCCCTTATGGAATTGGGGTTTGATTTTCTTTTTCCACGATATTGGTTAGAAGTGTTTGGAGTGCTGATTTGGTGTTTATGAAATTCCTCTGGTGTTCTTGTCATGGAAGTATCTAATTTCCCCATCCATTTTGAAAGAGAGTTTTGCAGGATACAACAGTCTAGGTTGGAAGTTGTTTTTTTTTTAGGATTTGAAATACCTCACTCCAGGCTCTCCTTGACCTGAGGGATGGTGTTCAAAAGTCTGCTGTGATTCTGATGGGCTTTCCTTTGCATGTGATTTGTTTATCTTCTCTAAGTGCTTGTAGTATTTTTGTTATTCTGTTGGGCTTCTGGGATCTTTATTATATGTCTAGGTGTAGATTTTTTGGTTCGTGACTATTTGGATTCCTGTATACCTCACTTATCTTTATGTGAAAGTCTTTTGCTCTGTTTGTGAAGTTTTCTGTCATTAATTCTGTGAACAGATATTTATGTCACTGGTACTTTTTTCCTGCTACTTCATGTATTCCTATCAGTCTTATATTCTTCTTTGCATCATCTAAGAGTTATTGGATTGATTTCTCATGATCTCTTAGTGTTTTTTGTTTGTTTGTTTTGTTTTATTTTCTCTCACTGAGTTTATTGGTACATTTTAGGTATACAGTACAATTACATTCATCATTGGGATCTTCACATGACTGGACTTGGTTTTCATTTATTCTTCTTGTCCCTGCCTTGCCTTCAACCCCTCCTACCCTCCCTCATTTACATACACTTTATTTCCATTTCATCATTTTTTCACATTTTTTTCTTTTCCCTTATTACCTTTCCCCTACCCTTCCCACATTCCCAAAACCTTCAGCCCTTTCCTCCTATTTCACATTGTCAATTATATCATTAGGATCTTATGTACTATTATAGTTTTTCACACCAGAGAATCTATTCGGCATTTACACATGTGTGACTTATTTATTTCATATTGAGTATATCCTTAATATGTATCTATTTTCTTATGAATGAATCTAATTTCTCATTATTTAGGGCTGAATAGTATTCCATTTTATAGAAAAAAAAACACATCTTCTTTATCCAGTCTCCAACTGATGGGCAAATGGGCTTTTTCCAAGTTTTAGCTATTACAAACCGTGCTGCTATAAACATAGGTGCACATATATCACTGTGATATGATTCTTTTAATTCTTTTGGAAAGTTACTTAGCAGAGGGATGGCTGGGTCAAATGGAACCTCTAGTCCCAACTCTTTGAGGTATCTCCATATTGATTTCCATAATGGTTGCCTCAGTCTGCACTCCTACCAACAATGGAGAAGGGTTCCTTTCTCCCCACAACCCAGCAACATTTGCTATTGGTTGATTTCTTGATGGCAGCCATTCTTTAGGGGGTGAGGTAGAATCTCAGTGTTATTTTCATCTGCATCTCTTGTATGACCAGTGATGTGGAATATTTTTTCATATTTACGTGATGCTTTTACTTCTTTTTCTGATAAATGTCTGTTCATTTCAGATGCCCATTTTGAATTGGGTCTTTATATTTGGGGGGGCTGATTGTTTTGAGTTCTTCCTATATTCTAGATAATAGTCCTTTGTCTGGGGAGCAGCTGGTAAAATTTTTTTCCCACATTGTAGGTTGTCTTTTAGTTCTGTTGATGGTTTCTTTTGCAGTGCAGAAGCTTTTTACTAAGATGAGATCCCAGTTGTTGATTCTTTCTGCTGGTTCCCTTGCTACTGAGGATTTGTTCATAAAGTCTTTTCCTATGCCAATGTCTTCAAGAGTTCTGCCTAACTTATCTTCCAGCAAGTTTCCTGTTTCTTTTTAATATTTAGATCTTTAATCCACTTGAAATTTAGTTTAGTGCATGGTGAAAGATAAGGGTCTAGTTTTAATCTTTGGCAGGTTGAAATCCAGTTTTTCCAACACCATTTATTAAAGAGACTATCTTTCCTCCAGTGAGGATGGTCAGCACCTTTGTCAAAGATGAGGTAGATGTGTACATCTGGAGTTGTTTTTGTATCTTCCAATCTATTTCACTGATCCTCTGGTCTGTTTCTTTGCCGGTGCCATGCTGTTTTTATCACAGTGACTTTGTAGTATAGTTTCAAGTTGGGAATTGTTATAACCTCTGCCATGTCTCTAGATCCTTTGCCTAGGATGGCTTTTGCTACTCTAAGTCTCTGGTTCCAAATGAATTTTTGGATTATTTTTTCTAGTTCTGTGAAATATAGTGTTGAAATTTCAATCAGCATTGCACTGAATCTGTGTAGCAGTGTGGCCATTTTCACTATGTTGATTCTTCCTACCCAGGAGCAGGGGATCCATTTTCTTATATCCTCTGTGGTCTCTTTTTTTAGAGTGCTGTAGTTTTCAGTGTAGAGGTCTTTTGCTTCTTTCATTAGATTGATTCCTACATATTTCATTTTTTTGCATGTCATTGTGAAAGAAATTGTTTCCCTAATTTCTCTCTCAGTGAGTTTGTTATTTGTGTACAAGAAGTCTATTGATTTTTTAGTGTTGACCTTGTATCCAGCTACTCTGCTAAATGTGTCAATTAAATCTAGAAGTCTTTTGGTGGAGTTTTTTTTGTCTTCAATGTAGAGTATCATATCATCAACAAATAATGAAAGCTTAATTTCTTCCTTTCCTAACTTTATTGCTTTAATTTCTTTCTCTTGTCAAATTGCTGGGCCTAGTGTTTTCAGAACTATATCAAAGAGGATTGGGAATAGTAGGCATCCTTGTCTTGTTCCTGATTTTAACATGACAGTTTTCAGTTTTTGGCCATTTAATATGATGTTGGCTGTTGGTTTTTCGTAGATATCCTTTTTTAAATTGAGCTATAGACCATCTATTCCAATTTTTTACAGGGTTTTTTTTTTATCGTGAATGGGTGTTAAATTTTGTGACATGCTTTTTCTGCATCCATAGAGAGGAATCTATGGTTTTTGTCCTTCATTCTGTTCATATAGTGTATTACATTTATTGAATTACTTATGTTTAACCATCCTTGCATCCCTGGAATAAATCCAACTTGGTCAGGATGTATGATCTTCTGGATGTTCCTCTGTATTCTCATTGCTACAATCTTATTATGGATTTTTTCATGTGTATTCATTAAGGAGATTGGACTGTAGTTCTCATTTTTAGTTGGGTCCCTTACTGTTTTTAAGAGATTTCTCTTTTCATGGTCACTGACATCCATCCTATCTTCTATACCCGAAATTCTATCTTCACATCATTAATTCTGCTGCCAATGCTTTCTGTGGAGTTTTTAATCTTCTGGGTATCTGTTTGAATCTCTTCCATAGATTGCATTTCTTTCCTATATTGGGTATTCATAGTTTCCATCATGGTCCTGAGAAAATTTTTAAAAATCTGTTTCTGTTCTAGAGTCTCTAATCATGTCTTTCATTTTTCACACCATCTCTGTGGTTATATGGGAAATTATTCTGTTTTGGATTTTTCTAGATCCTCATTTATCTGTTTTTTGTTGTTTTTGTTTTGGTTTTTTTGTGTTTGTTTTTTTTACTTCCTGTGTTATCAGTTCAGTGTGCCCAGATGGTTGATTGTCTGATTTTTCCTCCTCATTTTTCCCAGAGTTTACCTTTGGTGGTGGTGGGGGGTGAGTCTGTGTTTGTATCTTGTTCAAATGCCTTCTCATTTCAATTTTTGTTTTTGGTAGTTTCCTTGGTTTAATTCCTTGGTTAATACTTCAATCTTCTAGATACAGCTGGTCATTAAGTTTTGATTATCTATTGTCTCTAAGGCAAACCCATTTTCATTATACCAGAGAGGACAACTGATTAGATCAGTCACCACACCTTGACCCAAGTGACACAGT
Source organism: Fukomys damarensis (assembly GCF_012274545.1). Taxonomy (NCBI): domain Eukaryota; kingdom Metazoa; phylum Chordata; class Mammalia; order Rodentia; family Bathyergidae; genus Fukomys; species Fukomys damarensis. Next base: position 59,596,213 of record NW_022900936.1, read on the forward strand.
CAGCAACACAGTAGCATCAAGAACAGCTTAGAAAATGACAATTTCTGGTAGTTATTAATCTATCACCTTTAACTGCATGTATTCAATCAGAATCAAGCACCAGCCCAAGATATGTTTATAGTGAATAAACTCTTCATTATAACAACTTTACCCTTCAGGGTGGGGATTTCGAAGGAGTTGGTGAGGTGGGATAGATAGGATAGAGGAAGTTTTGAAGTGAGGACAGTGGACACAGGAACATCATGCAAATTCTAGGGAGCTGTTGAAGAGAAGAGGAGAGGACAGAACAAAATATACCACCCAAGAACAGAACAAACTAACAGCAATAGTGAGGCTAGAGACTGTAATCACTTTCTTTTTTTTTTTACTTGCTTTTTTATGTAATCATTTTGTTTTAAAGCTAATGGCATTTGAGAGAAGGAAAAAGAGAAGAAAGGGAGAAGAAGGAAAATAAATTCAATTTAGGATAGGAACAGGAACAAAAAGGGAGAGTAATGGAGATCAAGATGAGAAAGAGTGAGAGAGAGAAAGAAAGAAAAGAAATTAAGAAGAAGATTTTAAAAAGGAAAAAATTGAGAAAAGAAAAAGATAAAAATATTTTAAATGATTAAAAATAAATGAACCATATATTTTGAAGATATAAAATACAAATAGAAATAGAGGGCCTCTTTTGTGGTATTCCTCTGTTGATACAATAGACCACATGGGCATGAGTGTGCAGTTCTAAGCTAATTAGTCCCAGCAAGCCAGTAGCTGTCCTCTGAGGTTCAGGCTGATTTATGGCTGAAATCAAGTTGAAATCTCTGTCCTCCTGCTGGGTTGAACTCTGCAAGGTTCTACTTCAGGTTCCAGCTGTCTTTTTCTTGAAATTAGACCAAGTTCCAATGTGAGGTTCTGGTCCCTCCAACCTAGCAACTATGGTGGTGTGGTGTGCCTTTATTGTAGGAGTCTCAGAGAGACCTTCTTTCTCTTGTTCACAGGGGTCGGGGGAGAGGGCATGAACACCTCTGTATTGGTGCCCATGTGGTTGGGTTCCTCTGTGTACTTCTCTGGAGTGTAGCATGGCAGTGGCACTTCTCTGTGTTGAGGGGTTGAAGGGTCGTGGCTACCAGAGTGATGTTATCAATTTTTTGATGAACCTATTTTAGAAAGTCATTAATTTTTTGTTTTGAGCTATTGTGCTTTATGTAAGGATGGGAATAATGACTCTCAAGCTTTACACGTTAGAGCTCTAGTCTATTGTGTATCTCTCCAAGACATTAGCACAGTGTTTGATCTTAGCAAGTGCTAATTGAATGACTTAATTAGTGGATAAATAAACCAAGATTAGATGCAGAAGAAAAATGTGCAATTTCTAAAGAAGTGCTTCCTCGAAATAAAGGTGAGAAACACTGAAAAAATGATTAATAGAAAATCATGGACATTCTACATTTTCAAATTTATTTTGTGTGATTTGGTTGGATCAGAAAACAGTTACACAAGACAGAATTTGAGAAATTTCTTAGAAACACAAGTTTTAAAATTGATAAGCCAATTTTTAGTTGTATTCTTGGTTTTAAAACTTCAATCAATGCAAAAGCATGTAGATGAAAGTAGGATAATATACGCCCAACCACAGCTTTTCCTCTCAAGTGCCTGTTAAGAATACTGTTTTTAGGGCTGAGGATTTAGCACAGTGGTTATGCCACCTGCCTTGCAAGTGCAAGGTCCCAAGTTGCATCCCTGGTACAAAAAACAATTTCTGTTTTTGAGATCCAGCCAGGGCCCCACCCCAACCCCAGTGGCTTGAGCCTGTGTGCCTAAGCCAAAGGCTCACCCAGAAAAGAGCTGCAGAGGTGCACAAGCAACAGCCAGAGGCCCATTCTGATACCATCAGTAAGTGCATGCAGATCCCAGGAAGCAGTGGTGTGGACCACAGCAGTGTAGCTGCAGGCAAATCTAGCCAGAGCCTAGCCCCAGTGCATGCCACTTGGGCACACAGGCCCAAGCCAAAGGCCCACCCAGGAGAAAGCTGCAAAGGCACACAAGCATCAGCCAGAGATCCCCACTGATACCATGGGTAAGTGTGTGAAGACCCTAGCCAGAATCCTGCTCAGCCCCCAGCCAGAGGCGTTGCTAGACAACAGCTACATAGCCAGCACTAGCCAGAGGCACACCTAGATACCATCCTAAGTGTACACAGGACCCAGCTAGGAGCCTGCCCAGACAACAGGTCAGCTCAGGGATCCAGAAGGCCACCATTCTGAAACCCAGGAATGAATATACTGGTGAGCAGCAGAGAAAAGGCCACCAGTGGCTTGCTGCGAATTGAAAACCACTGGGTGAGCAAAAAGTTGTCTCAACAAAGGCACAGTAGGCTGCATGTATTGAAATGAGAAGACACGTAAACAAGTCTCCAAACCAGACTTCCCGACTACCAAAGGGAAATGAGATGGAACAATCTGATAGTCAATGACTTGGACTCCCTGAATTGGCAATGAAAGAAGATCTGGAAAAAATAAAACCAGAAATAATTTCTAAGATAACAACAGAGATGGTGTACATAGTGCAAGACATGATTAATAAATCTAGAGCAGACACAGATAAAAAATAGTGGAGCTGTGGAACATGATGGAAGCCCAACATAGGAAACAAATGGAATCCATAAAACAGATGAAAATAAATTGCCAGGAGATTAAAAACTCCATTTGAAGTTTACGCAGCAGAATGAGCCAATGTGAGGACAGAGTATCAGATATAGATGATAGGATTGCAATGAGTGACCAGGAAAAGAAAATTTTCTTAAAAATAGTAAGGTACTACAAGAAATCAATGCAGCAGCTGCTAGGTGATACAAAGAAGAATAACATAAGACTAATCCAAAAGAAAAAGCCCAAATCCATGCAATTAGGAATAAAAAGGGCAAAATTACAATGGACCCAGCAGAAATCCAGAGGATCATCAATTCCTACTTCAACAACTTATACAATAACATGGAAAATAGAAGAAATGGACAGATTCTTAGATATGTATGAATTACCAAAATTGAACGAAGATGACCTAAAAGTTCTAAACAGCCCAATATTAATCGATGAAACTGAAAATGTAATTAAAAACTTACCAACCAAGAAAAGTCCGGGCCATGATGGCTTCACTGCTGAGTTCTACAAGACATTTAGAGAGGAACTATTGCCACTACTCTTTAAACACTTCAATGAAATTGAAAAAGAAGCAGTACTCCCAAATTCATTCCTGGAAGCAAGCATCACCTTGATCCCCAAAGCAGAGAAAGACCCAACTGAAAAAGAGAACTATAGGTCAATCTCACTAATGAACATAGATGCAAAAATTCTTAATAAAATACTGGCAAACAGAATACAGAGGGTCATCAAGAAGATCATGTGTCCTGAACAACTTGGAGTTATCTGATGGATGCAAGGATGGTTCAACATACATAAATCAATAAACACAATACACTATATTGACAGAATCAAGGATGAAAACTGCATGATCATCTCAACAGATGCAGAAAAAGCATTCAACAAAATTCAACACCCATTCATGATAAAAACCCTACAAAAAGATTGGAATAGACAGTCTTTACCTCAATCTGATAAAAGCCATCTATGAAAAACCAACAGCCAATGTCATACTAAATGGTCAAAATGGAAATCCTTCACACTAAAATCAGGAACAAGACAAGGATGTCCACTATCACCACATCTGTTCAATATAGTTTTGGAAACCTTAGCTACCGCAATTAGACAAGAGAAAGAAATAAAAGGATTAAAGATAGGAAATGAAGAAGCCAAATTGTCATTATTTGCAGATGACATGAAATGAATAGACATCTCTCAAAGAAGTAAAATCAATAAAATAAATATAGGAAAAAAATGTTCAACATCACTGATCATTTGAGAGATGCAGATGAAAATAATGCTGAAATTCCACTTTTGAAAGAATGGCTGCTATCACGAAATCAACCAATAACAACTGCTGGTGAGGCTGTGGGGAAAAAGGAACCCTATTTCCACTGCTGCTGGGAGAGTAGACTTGTACAACCGCTGTGAAAATCAGTATGGAGATAGCTCAAAAAACTAGAATTGGAAGTCCCATTTGACCCAGCTATTCTCCTTCTGGGTATCTTCCCAAAGGAATTAAAAGAATCAGAGCACAGTGATATATGTGCCCCCATGTTCATAGAAGCACAGTTTGTAATAGCTAAAGCTTGGAAACAGCCTAATTACCCATCAACTGGAGAATGGATAAAGAAAATGTGTGTGTAGCTATATATGTGTGTATGTATGTATATATATATATATTTGCCTCAGTCTTTTGTTTGATGATATTTTAGGTGCTAGAAATATAGCTAGTGGTGGGCAAAACAATTTCCTACCTCTATAGGTTTTTAAGACTAATGGAATATAAACATTAATAAATGGGTACATAATGTTTATCATAAAGTAAAAGATGTAATGAATTCATGGCAGGATGATTAGGAAAGGAATTGTTTGTTACATTTTCATTCTTCTTAATAAATTCCTTTCTAATTACTCAGGTAATATATACAAATATACCCCTATGGTTTAGTTATTATCTATCCTAGTGTGATAGAATTGAAGTGGGGCTCATATTAAATGATCTGTATCCAGATTATCTTACATTTATTTGTTCATCTGGTGATTATTTTATTCATTTCATGAATATTCATCCAAAGCCCATCATTTGCGAGGGATTCCTCCACATGTTGAGGAACTAGCGATGGAGATACATATTTAGTGATTCATGCAGAAGTAAAAATTCACATTGTGTTGGCATCTAAAGTATTTAATAGTTCTCTGCTGTAAAATATTCATATATTCGTTTCAGTCATTCCTTTATTATAGGCAATTGCCAATTTTATGGACATGAGTTTAGTACATGACTTTCTGTGCCCTCTCTCAGATCATTTATTCCTTTCTTCCCCAAAGCAGAAGCAGAAAGAAAGAGAAGTTGCAGTGTGTATGAAGAATTTAAGACTTCAACATGACCACATTGCTGTCTCCAGTGAGACATATGTATATACATACATATTTGGCATGACAAATAAGATTTTCCATACATCATATCTACCCATTGTAAATGGAAACTGATGCAATTCATTTTCTATGGAGAGTACATCCTTTTGTCTCTATTATACATTGGTTTGTTGAGAATTTTCTTGAGAAAGTGACTTGTGAAAACTTTATGTTATATAAATGAGCCATTTAAAAGAAGCTTTCTGAAGAGACTTAGTTTCATCCTAACAGCATGTAGCATAATGTGAGTGGAAAAATACCATCCTCCATAATACAATAACATAATACAATAGTGAAAGAAAATATAAAACAAACAATATTCTTTTTCTATTTTTCACAAAACTCTACCTTGTATATTCTTTATTTTTATTATCATTTCTGTTTGGGTTCTGTTTTGAACTCAGGACCTTGCACCTGCAAGGCAGGCGTAGAGCCACTGAGGTAAACCCCTGGCCTCATATCTTATATATTCTGAATTAAATATAACATACCTTTAAACTCTGAACAACTTGTAAAAGCATAAAAGACTGGGCACAGGGCCAAGCATTTTGAAAAATGGCCAAATAACAGTAAAAATATTTTTCAGACATGACCTAGGCCTACTTAAATTGTCACTTTTGATATTCATAAGGATCTTGCGGGGTGGATGTTAGTGTTCCTGGTTCTATCAGATACTGAAGCAGTAGATCAGAAGGAATGTGAGTCTCACCAATGGTGCCCACCCCTTACCATTGGATTCCCATCCCATTGTATTTCTATTAAATTATTCTACTTCAATGACTTATCCAAGATCTTTTGGCTTGAGGAAAATCTGAAGAAAAAACAGACTAAATAAAGTGGTGTCTGACAAAATGTTAAATAAATGCATGCATAATCAATATAAACAAGTTCAAATAAAATTGTCTTTTCCAATTATCAATGATTTTCTTTACCCAAATCTCAATTGCCATAGTATTCTTTCCACTTGAATTTAGTCATCTCTCCTCGAGTGCACTATCCTTTAGTCTTTACTTTGCTTTTGCATTTTTATAAGCATTTTTGATAGTGTAAAATTGAAAAGGACCTAAATGTGTCAGCATATGCTTTCAGTTATGGAATTTATCTTATATTTATTTGCTATAAGAACTGTCAAAAATAGGAATAGAGAGCTTTTTCCGCTACCTTTATACTTCATGATTAAAGACTAAATGCTCTACCCCTAAGATCAGGAACAAGTTCAGGATGCAAAAATGTTTACAGCAATTTCTGTCAAATAAAATGTTATACTGTATTTTCACCAATCTTGTTCACTGAATCTGGCATTGTGCAAATTCTGGTTCTTCCCTACAGTCAAAAGTCATGAAAGGTGAACTCAGTGAAATGATTTAGTACCTGTAGCTTAATAGTGCAACTAAAGACACTCATGAAAGAGGACTTCCAGAACTGCTTCAAAACGTGGCAAGAATAATGGGATAAGTGTGCTTGAAGTGTGTGTGTGTGTGTGTGTGTATGTGTGTGTGTGTGTGTGTGTGATCTCATGATGGAGATTAATGGCAAAATGTCTTTTACTGTAATAAAAAATTAAATAGCCGGGCATGGTGGTGCACTCCTGTAATCCCAGCACTTGGGAGGCTGAGACAGGAGGATCACTGTGAGTTCCAGATCAGTCTCAACTACATAGTGAGACCCTGTCTCAACCCCCCACCAAAATTAAATATACACCATATTTGGTGATCACATACCTCATATAATATAACTATAGTAATTAAACTATGGTATTGGTAGAGGGATAGACACATGGATTTCTGGAATACTGTAGAAAACCTAGAAATAGTCTTACAAAAATAAACCCATGTAATTTTGTTGAAGGTGCAAAAACAACGTACATTAGAGAAGATAATGTTTTCAACAAATGTAGAGCAATTGGTCATCCATAGGCAAAAATAAAAGAAAACAAGACAAAACCAAAAACCTTAAACCAAGTCTCAGAAACTTAATTCAAAATGGATCAGAAATTTAAATTTTCAGTTCAAACCATAAAACTTTTAGAAATAAACATATAAAAAAATCTCTTCAGGATATTGATTGAAGCCAAAATTCTTTGACTTGAAACCAAAGTGTTACAAAAGTGAAAGCCTGGATTAGGAATACTTCATTGAAATTTAAAACTTTTTATCTAAAATTCTTATTAAGTGGATGAAAAGAAATAATACTCTATCCTCTTTGTACCTGTGCAGGATTTGACATTTTTAACTTTTTCTTTTCTTCAAAATTATTTTTCTTGACTTTTGTGACACAGTGTTCTTTGATTCCCCTATTACTTTTATCCGTCTCACTTCCTAATACTTTGTCTTTCTAAACTCTAAATATAAATATCACCTAACTTGGTTTTTTGGGGGCTTCCTTTATTTTCTTTGCCTTTATATCATTAATAATTTCAAACATGTTTCTGATCATTTTATTAAGACATCTCAGTAGATGAGTTCCTAATTTTCAGGACCAGGTGACATTTAAATTTTAAAGCTTTTATTTCCAGCTGGTCTGGTGAAAACTGCCTTTTTTACTTTCCCATGGCACCCCTATACTCAACATTCTCCAAGAAGAATATTTGTCATCTTGTTTTCCTTATATCTTTGTTGTTCTGTGTTTCTATTTACTAAGGACCCATCACTGTCACATTATCTGCATATGTTCAGCCTTGAAAATGACCAAGAAAACTTTGAAAGTTTGCCTGGAACATGGTAAACTCTTTTCTGTGCTGGAAAAGGCCTTCACTTTGGTGGTTTCATCTGTATCTCTGGGTGGATTAGAAGTGTGCTTTTGGGATACTTAATTCTGACTTCAACAGAGTGCTTGTACTTCTTTTCACTCAAATCAGATGCCCCTAGTACTCCAGCTCACATGATGTATTGACCCACTTGTCTAATGCTGCAGTGATTGATACAATAACAAGTTACACAAAGAATAACATGATAGAAATGTGTTTCAGTAGCAGCATGGATCTCACACTTCCTGAGTAGGAGCTCCTATGTCACATGGAATTTCCTGCAGAACCTGGGATAAACATTTAGATCAACTTGTGGCCAATAGGAAATTGAGAGGTTATGAATAAATACCATCAGTTTTGCCCATCAGGTAGACATCTGAGGCCTGTTCTCTGTGGTTCCTTGGAGAGCTCAAAACATTTAAATCAAGTCCTAGTTGTCCATAGTAGTAACCTGATCAGTAACAGTTCCTTGAATTGGCACTTCTGCCTTTCTCATTTTGTTCTTCTCATATCATGATTATGTTTTTAAAGATGTCTTCTAAAAGTAGATTACATGCAGGTCAGGGATTTAGCTCAGCAGTTTGGTGACCTGCCTTGCAAGTGCAAAGACCCAAGTTCAATCCCCGCTACCAATAAATAAATAAATAAATAAAAGTAGATTACATGAATTCTAGTCTTTGTCTCAGGTATAACTTTCTGAAATGCTAAGGTAATTGACTTGTATTTTATCAATAGGCAATGAAGAGTTACTGAAAACTTGCTGTAATTTAGGAGGAGGGAGACATTTTCAGGGTTTAGGATAAACTGAGTAGTGGAAATTAGGTTTTGTACTAGTTCAATGTAGGTAAAAGGAACTCGAATTATTGGACAGAATTATGCAAATGATAATATGATGTATAGGAATTAGGGTGATCTCATATTTCTGGGAGTTGAAAAATTGGAGGGATATGAATCAAAAATATTTTTATAGCTTTATTCCTGGGCTTTACTGGTTAAACCATGCCCTCACCATCCCCTAAATTCATACACTGAGGTCTTGACCTCCAGTACTTCAAAATGTGATCTTATTAGATATAAAGTCACTGAAGATGTAGTTACTTAAGATAAATTCATTATGGATTAGTGCTGGCCCTTAATCCACTGTTATTATCTGTATAAAAAGAAAAAAAATGGACACAGATGACACATAGGGAGAACACCATGTAAAGATGAAATTTGATGCGATGCTACTACAAGTTTAGGAATGCCACAGATCATCAGCAACAGTGACAGTCCATCTTGATTGTCAACCTTTGTGGATTGAGAGACTTCTAGGAGATTGGTAAAGCACACTTCTGTATCATGGAGGCATGAATTAGGGACTGTATCTGTTCCATGACCCCTTCCTCTCTATCTCGCTCTCACTTTGCTTCCTGGTTTCCGTGAGGTGATCAGCTTTTCTCTGCAATGTCCTTTCATCATAATGTTCTACCTTGGAGCCAGCCAAGGATAGACTAAAACCTTGAGCCGAAACAATGAGCCAAAATAAGCATTTTCTTCATTACATTGTGTATGTTAGGTAATTTGTCCCAGCAACAGAAAGATAACTAGTAACATAGCCACCCACCAAAAGCTAAGAGCAATACATGGAATGAATTTCTGCCTCAACGACCTTAGATGAATAAACTCTGCCAACACCTTCATTTCGGCCTTTAATTTCCAGAATGGTGAGATAACAAATGCCGACTGTTTGAACCAACCGGAGTATTATACTTTGTTTTGGCAGTTCTACGTAACTAATATACTAGGTGAGTAGACCATAAAGTAAGGAAGGAAGCCAAGTGGGGAACCCTATGAGATGAAGAAGAAAGTTAAAACAGCACAGAGCTTTAGTCTTTGGCGTATCTGATCCATTTAAAGAAAAGTGTAAGAGACATGAGTGCGAAAGAAAATTTTTGTGTGAGAGGGCAAAGAACATGCTCAGTAATTTAGGTGGAAAGGAAAGCATAACGAGAAAAGGGCAAAACACATCTTCGGTGTGAAACTAATGAATCTGTACTCGAAAAACCATGCTCAGTCCCTGAAGCGTGAGGTGGATAGAGAAGAACCAATGAGGTAATTTGAGTGAAATTCAGAGAAGTAATTTATGAAAATGGAAGACTCGTTTTGAGAAAAGATGAAAGGAAAGAAATGTGCTTAGCTAGACCAAATGACAATTCAGTGGAATTTGATGATAAGGTACATGTATTTTAAAAGTGAAGCTCCAAGGAAGTACTAAAGTAATGCAATAGAAAGATGTATTCATGGGTATCAATTTTATTATATAAATAGGAAGATATATTTGTAATACATAGTTGGAAAATACCTTTTAACATATGACAATAAGATAACTTATAAGAGAAAAATGAACAAGTTAAGTAATAGAAATGTTTAAAGTTTAAAAGAAAAATTAAATTTGCTTTAAAAACTATCAAAAATTAAAATAGGAAAAAGTATTGTATCCTTTGTGGCTGATTAAAAGTTAATGTCCAAGAATTATGAAGTGACTCTATTAGAAATAAGTGGTTTAATTTTAAATAGGAAAATTACATGACAAGGTACTATATTAAAGTAGGCATATAAATTACCACTTGTATAAATGAAAAGATACTGCACAGCACTAAATTTCAAAATATGCAAATTAAAAGTATATTTTTCTTATCAGCTTTTTTAGAGACCTACAATATTTTATGTTGGTGAAGGTACAGGGAAATCAGCACTCTTACAAAGTAATATGTCATTGAAATATTTCTAGCTTCTTTTGAGCCAATTTCAAAATTATTTTTAAAAATTTAAATGTGCCTATGCTTTGATTCAGCCAATTAATTTATAAGAATTTATTTTACAGTACATTCTCAAAAATTCATAGAAAAAATATATGTTAAGGATACTTTGCTAGGTAGTTGTTTTGGTATTGGAAATTACTATTAGTAGAGGAAATTATTAAAATGATCTTAACACAGAATACTATGTAGCCATTATAAAGAGGTAGACCTCAGAGTAATTTATATTACTTGGGAAGACATTTGTAACATATTTTTAAAGTGAAAAAAGGAAATAATAAGATGTTGCTAGTAGTAAGCAAACAAACATATAATTATTCCTTAATCATCTCTATGAGTAGATTATTCATGGTATAAAAGACACATCTGTTGATAAAATGTTCATTGATGTAAGGTATTTGGAATAAATGTGAGGTCCTATTTACTTATTTTTTTTTAAGATCAGTAAAATCAGTCTGAAATTTGGGCTTGAAATTTTAGGTCCAATGTATCTTTGGACACTCTGAATTTAACAACCAGAGTTTCTATTAAAATTTTGTGATACAAAAATAATTTTTCATTTTTGCAAAGCACGAGCTTAAATTAGATGCTGAAAAGCTGGTAGAAGGGATGAAAGTTATTAAGAGATGCAAGTTGTTTAGTTATAAGCAAGGCTTACCAAAGGATAAACATCTTAATTTTAGTCAGGCTTTGATTTTTTTTCTAATTTCATAAACTCTAGCCATGTAAAATAAAAATACCAATAACAAAGCATGTCATTTTAAGATGAGCCTGTTCCCTCAAACTCATTATGTTATGTTAGCTTGTAAGTCTTTATAATTGGAAAAAGGCCATATTATCTGTGGTTTAGTTATAGTTTGTGTGTCCAGCCCTTGTCCTTGTTTTCTTGACTTTTAGTAGAAGGCCCTTTTCTTCCTGCTGCTGGTATGAGCATGTGGCCAGGATTTGGACTTTCAAAGCATCTCAATTCTCTGGCAATAGTAATTAGTTAAGGCTTGGGATAATCAAAAACTGTCCTCAATTGAGTTCCCCAGAAATGGACTGTGAAATTGGGAGTGGTGTGAAAGTTATTTACTGGGCAATGTTCCCATAAAAAAATCTAAAGGAGTGCTGAGGCAGAGGAGGACAGTGACCAGAGAAGGGGAGGAAGGCAGACAACGTGCTGTGTGAGAAGGACCCTGTATCACGGGTCCATATAACCACCCCAGGTTCAGTGGTTTACAGGGACGTAACCAGCTCTGCAAACTGGACAGTTAAAAGTTACATTTTTTCCTTTAGAGACAGTGGTTTCTCCATACTTCTTCAGGTATAGGGGTAAATGGCTCTCCTTAGCCTAGGTGATTTGGCAGAATATGCAGATGCTGGTACCAGGAGGACAAGCCCAATTTCATTCCATTCTGACAGGAATGGGAGAGGTCTAGAGGCTAGAAAAGGATGGAACAAATCTGAACAGGTCTGTTATTTCACTGTGTGCCCCCACCACCTGCACTGTTGCTTGTTCTAAAAGACCCCAGCATACCTTTATAGTAGGATATAGTGATTTGAGGCAAATGCAACCCTCCAGTTCTTGAGGAGCTACTTTTGAATAAATCTGTTTTCTTTCTTACCTAAATAAGTGGATTTTGATTTGGCCAGGAGCAATCAAAGGAACCTGAGCATATGAACCCAAGTGGGTGGTAATGAGAGGACTCACAGGATGCAGCATACAGTTGTCTTATAGCTGTTCTTTTTTTGCAGTGGAAGGGTACAAAGCAAAATAAGAAAAGAGAAATGGGACATAAGATTTTAAGGATCATCTCTCAGAGAACTCACACAGCATACTTTTAATTATTATAATGAAGATATTACTATAACAATTCAGGAAATGTTGCTCAACTAGGGAAGCTCACTGTAGGCTCAGTGCTCCGGGTATCCACTCAGGTTTGCTGATGTAGGCACTCTGTGTCTAGCACAAAGTTCCAGGCTCTCTGAAGTAAAGAAGCATAAACCTCATGCTTGTTCAAATGGATCTGGTACTGTGAAGAGAATGATGGAAACTTGCCTCAAAATCCTTTTTCTAAATACCAGCCTGGGGCCAACCTTGCTTGAGCAGGCCTTTCTAAGGCTAACAGTTTTAATTATGCCATATTAGCCCTTCTCTGCACAGACACTTTAGACTCCATCCTATAGGATGCTCTGAAGGCTACAGGCTGCAGTTCATTTTAGAGTAAGGCACCTAACACATATTTTCATACCTGTCCTTTATTGTTTATGGGATACCTGCCAGGACACAGATTTCCAGGCACTTTTAGTGATTTGTGTGTGTAGCCAAGTTGGTTCCAGCTGCCTGAGGGCAAGTCCTATAAGAAAGAGGGGCAGGTGCTGGCTGTTGAAGGTGGCAGCTCATTGGGAGATTCCTGAATGAAAAATGGCCCTGTCCCTAAGGGGTTTCTGGTGAAGTATTGACAGCATCTGTTGCAGCCATCTATGCTGGAGCTCTATACAGTGAAGCAGAAATAGAGAAATCATCCTCTTGAGATAGGCAGGTTGGCCATAATGAGAAACTCAAGCTGTCTATTGTTATATTCTCTTCGATCTGGAGAAGACCTTTAGGCAATGGCTAAGAAAAACATCTGCACTCAGAGCAAAGTTGAGAGAAGATAGAGACAGAAAATTTGGCCTATGCTGCAGATCTCCCTTGAAATCATCACTACCATCAGCTTAACCACTGCTCCTTTTCTTTTAGCCAACGTATATTACCTATTTTATCTTTTGCTTCTATTTAATTTACCTTATGTGACTTATAACCACTAAAGAAAACCTTGACACTGTATAAAATATATCCGATATATGACTAATAAACCTAGCAGTATATAAGTATCCAGTTCAAAATTATTTGATAGTAAATTTTATTTCCTTTTGAAGACAGGAATGTGAATTAATAAACTTGGTTCACTTAAGGTATTCCTTAGTACATATTTTGACAAACAACAATCAAATCTGTCATTCCTACCCCATCACTATCCTTCACTTCCAGTATGTTTTTGTGAGCTAAGAATGGTTTTCACATTTTTTAAATGGTTGGGAATAAGAATATTTTGTGACATATGAAAATCATGTATTCAACTTTCAGTACCAAGGTTTTTAATTATTATTTATTTTATTTTTTTCAGCTTTAATTGACTTTGTTGATACATTTTAGGGATACGGTACAGTTACATTCATTGTTGGGATCTTGTACCTCTACATGACAGGTCTTGGTTCTCATTTTTTCCCCTTGTCCCTGCCTTCCCTTCACCCCCTCCTCCCCTCCCTATCTACAATCAGTTTATTTCCATCTTTTAATTATCTCACATTTTTTTCTTTTCCCTTCTTACCCTTTCCCTACCCATCCCACCTTCCCTACACCTTTAGCCCCTTTCTTCCCATTTCACAATGTCAGTCATCTTATTAGGATCTTATGTATTATTGCAGTTTATCCAGAGAAACTATTTGGTATTTAAACATGTGTGATTTATTTATTTCACTTAGGAGTATATCTTCAATATGTATCCATTTTCCTATGAATGAATCTGTTTTCTCATTCTTTATGGCTGAGTAATATTTCATTTTATAGAAAAACCACATCTTCTTTATCCAGTTTCCAACTGATGGGCAAATGGTCTGTTTCCAAGTTTTAGCTATTACAAACTGTGCCTCTATAAACAAAAATCATATGATCCTCTCAATAGATGCAGCAAAAGCGTTTGACAAAATTCAACACCCATTCATGATAAAAACCCTGCAGAAAATTGGAATAGATGGTCTATATCTCAACTTAATAAAGGCTGTCTATGAAAAACCAACAGCCAACATCATATTAAATGGCTAAAAACTGAAAACCTTCATGGTAAAATCAAGAACAAGACAAGGATGTCCACTGTCACCACTCCTTTTCGATATAGTTCTAGAAACATTAGCCACAGCAATTAGACAAGAGAAAGAAATTAAAGCAACAAAGATAGGAAAGGAAGAAGTTAAACTGTCACTATTTGCTGATGATATGATACTCTACATTGAAGAACCAAAAAACCCCACCAAAAGGCTTCTAGACTTAATTGACAGATTCAGAAGAGTAGCTGGATACAAGGTGAACACCCCAAAAATCAATATCCTTCTTGTACACAACAGACTCACTGAGAGAGAAATTAGGGAAATAATTCCCTTCAAAATAGCATCCAAAAAATGAAGTATCTAGGAATCAATCTAATAAAAGAAGCAAAAGATCTCTACACTGAAAGCTATAGTACTCTGAAAAAAGAAATTGAAGAGGATATAAAAAAAATGGAAAGATATCCCCTGCTCCTGGGTAGGAAGAATCAACATAGTGAAAATGGCCATACTACCAAAACTGCTATACAGACTCAATGCAATGCCAATTGAAATTCCAACACTATATTTCACAGAACTAGAAAAAAGAATCCAAAAATTCAGCTGGAACCATAAGAGACCTAGAACAGCAAAAGCCATCCTAGGCAACAGAGACATGGCAGCGGGTATAACAATTCCCAATCTGAAACTATACTACAAAGCCACTGTGATAAAAACAGCAAGATACTGGCAAATAAACAGGCCTAAGGATCAGTGGAACAGATTGGAAGACACAAAAACAAATCCAGATGTACTCAGCTACCTTGACAAGGGAGCTGACCATCCTCAGTGGAGGAAAGATAGCCTCTTTAATAAATGGTGTTGGAAAAACTGTATTTCAACCTGCCACAGATTAAAACTATACCCTTATCTTTCACCATGCACTAAATTAAAATCCAAGTGGATTAAAGATCTAAATATTAAAACAGAAACACTAAACTTGCTGGAAGGTAAGTTAGGCAGAACTCTGGAAGACATTGGCATAGGAAAATGTTTTTAATCTCATAAATAAAATATGTGTGGAAATTTGTTTTCTCTCTTCTTATATGAGTACCTACACAATCTTCTTAATTTTGCTTCTTGGTCAACAAAGCCTGAAATATTGATAATTTGGACCTTTTCAAAATGTATTTTGTAGTCCCCACCCTAAAAAATAATGAATGTAGAAAACTGAGTAACCCTTCTGTAGTTATTATTATTATTATTAATTATGTTTCACAATCATGTATAACAATACATAGAAAAATTCTCTCTAAATAGAAGCATTTAGGAGATTGAACTGAAAAACTAGATAGCATATAGGAGGAATGGTGATCATTACAATAATTGAAAACAATGCTATTATTGCTTTTCCTTCAAAGCAGAGTAAATGAAAAAAGTCTTCCTTGTAATGAAGTTTAGAGGAACTATTAAGGAGTTACAATATCTGAGATATTCAAATCTAAGATTCTGATAGCTCAAAAGTCAATGATTCAAGTCTTTTAATTAGCTAATATTTTTAAGTTGTTAATTGGTGGTTGCAGAAAATAGCAGAAGTAAGCAAAAGGAGAACAGGAGGATAAATTAGAAACTGTGAGCTGGGACCCTGAAAAACTCTGGAAGAGGCTGTCCCTGTGTGTGGTATTCTACTGGGTTGGCATCCCGATTGTGCTTAATAGTAAGATAGGAAAGTAACCTTTAAGGTGTGGAAAAAGGATCCAAACGATATGTAGAGGGTACCAAGTGAATTAATTTTACTTCCCAATTTTATGTAGGGACCAAACATCCTTATTTATCTATGAACTACTTCCTGTGTATAGATCATATTCCTGTCTCTTCTTTGTGGACACGATACTTCATCCACCCTTACATCAGTTCTACTTTCCAACCTTTACTCTTTCCTTCTAGGTAAAAGTATTTCACTTACTCAATATATCTCTTGACTATTTTGCAAGGCAGACAGTTTTGTGATAATCAAGCATCACCTGGCAATAAGCAGTGATTTTTATAAGGAGTCAATCTATCCCATTAGTATTTAAATATTCAATGAAAGACAGAAGCAAGCTAGTGAAAGAAAAAGTAAACCAAAACTTTAAAGATACATCATCTCTGATTAGTCATTGCCTAGGAAGACCTTTTTGTGATCCACATTGAGGAAGAACTCGATCAGTTTATCAAGGGGCTCTTCTTGGCTTACCAGAAGGTGTCTCTTTGGAAGACTTAACTGGGAGAATTCATTGTTTTATATTTAAATTTCAAATTAGAGGATTATGTATATGTAGTTAATTTAATACATACGTGTGAACAGGCAAACATTTTGTAATCCTTGTGGTCCAGTTTGGACACAAGAGCAAAAGAATCTGCCCTAATGGTACCATCAATCTGCCTGTTGTCCTTTGCCAGCAACTTATCAATATCCATCATTAGCATGTTTTCAGTCTTCAATGCACACTTATTATTATGTTAATTATCATCAGGATCAACCTGTTAAATAAAACCAAACTATGAAATGTATTCAGCAGGATGAAGATAGATCTTTTCAAAAATGATAAGTGACTTTATTGAGTAGTTACTAAGGGGTCAGTCTTTTGCTAAGTAGTTCTTATACATTATTTCCAGTATCCCTCCAATAATCCAGTGTGGTAGACAATCTATTTTTCCCTTTTTACGTATGAATAAATAGGTACCTAGAGAAGTCAGGTAACTTACCCAAAGTGAGTAGCAGAATGAAAGGTTTCATCACAACTCTAACTTTGGAAACCAAGAGCTGAATCGTTGGGATATGACAAACTCCCTATAAAAATCAATGATCATTGCCAGGTGATACGTGTTTAATCACAAAACTGTCCATCTATAAGGCAGTAAGTAGATACATTGATTAGTCGAAGTAGTTGCACCTAGAAGGAAAGAGCAAAAGCTGGAAAGGTAGAACTGATGAGGAGCTGAAGAGCTGACTGAGGGAGAATATCCACAATGAAGAGAATGTCTTTATCACCCATAATGACTCATATGGAAGAATCATGAAAGCCAAGATAATACAGATTAGTGCTATTTATGGAAAGCCTTGAAATTCAAGCCAAAGAGTTTGAATTTGATGCAGTCCACATCGAAATGTCATAGATATTCATACATTAAGGCAGCAGTTTGTAGAATGCACTGGGGCTGTCTTAAGAGATTTTGCTATGTTGGCTTTGGAAAATAGTGTTTGGTAGTAGATGTAGAATACATACACACACACACACACACACACACACACACACGTATATCAGTCACGCTTCTCCAGAGAATCAGAATCAATTGCATAAAGCTAGATAACTAGATGGATAAAAGGCATTTTTCATGAGAGGTTGACTTTATATGATTAAGGAGGTTGAGAAGTACCATGATCAGCTTTCTGTAGGCTAGAGAAAAATGAAAGCTGGTGGAATAGTTTCAGTTCCCTCAAAGGTCTGAGAATTAGGGGAGCTAATTGTGCAAATCTAAGGCACCTAGAAGCAATACTGTCTGAGGATAGTAGATGAATGCTGTTGCTCTGGGAGAGCGAATTTACCCTTTCTATTCTATACAGACCCTTACAGATTGTACAGTGTCCACACATATTGGTGAAAATCATCTTCAGTCTACCAATTCAAATGCTAGTTTATCCCAAATCACCTTCACAGCACTTCTCAATATAATGCTTTATCAACTATCTTGGGGTTTCTTAGCCACATCAAGGAAATACATATCATCACAGTGTATCAAGTAAGAGGAAAGAGGAGAAAATTCATAGACAAACTTTGAGCAAAATGACATTAAGGTGAATTTAAGGTGTCAGTGGCTGCTTATTCAAATAAATATGCTCTGTAGATGATTTAATCTAAGATACTGAAGTTTGAATGAGCAGCATTGGGGTTGGTGGTTGATACACATGTAGGGATGCCAATTAAAAATGAAATGATGGGATAAATATAGATGAAGAAGAATAGAAGCTTAGGTTCAGAGCTTTGTTGGAAACAACCTCTGCTGTGGGAGCAAGAAGAAAATCCAGCAATAAAGACAAAGGATCATTAATCAAGGTAACAGAACAGAAATGCAGTGCTATGGAAACCAAGAGAAGACTAAGAAAGAAGGAGCAGGTGCTCAACATTGTCAAAGCCATAAAGAGGTCAAGAGGATGAAAACTGAGGAGAGATTAAATCTGACAGACTGAAGGTCACTGATGACACTTAAGAAAGAATTCAATAATATGGAAGAGTAGGGGCCGACTTCAGGGAGTACTTAGGTAGGGATGTGACGGCAATTAACAAAGGTCCCTAGCTTAAGAGCTTTGGTGCTAAAAGGAGAAGAATTAAAGTGTTCCAGCACAACACACATCTTATTTAATAAGAAAAGACCATAGAAAGGTGAGATTCATCTATGAATTCCACTTTCTGGCTATATTTTCTGGAATCTCTATAATATTTTGTGGGAAAGAAACCAGTAGTACAAATGTGTCTTTTTACTACTGCAAACTCAACTGTATAATTCTCTAAGTTGCCTTTCCATTGGCATGAACTTTACATTTTCCTTAACTTGTCATCTTTCTGTGATGACAGTAGGAAGAGGGGAAGATACCATGCTAATCGACTGAGATAAAAGCGGAATTTCTAAGACTGTGGATCTACATGATTTTTCTCACAACTTTTCACTGGCAACCAGTGTCTACTGTGCAAGGACAAGGGGATTCAGACCACAGGGTGCCTGCCAGCTCTCCAGAGGACAGCAGCCTATTTTGGCGTGCATATAAATGAGGCCAGAAATAGGTTGTGAAATAAGAAATGTTGTAATGTGATAGAGCTCTGCACTGTGCAAAGGGACCTCAACTCTCCTGTGGGAGGTGGAGTTTGGGTGCTGTATGGCTGGAATAAATAATGACATTAGGAAAGAATCATTCAGCAACATGATATATTTCCTGGTGCACTATGCCAAGGTGGCAGGCTGTTTAATTGTAAAAAAATATAAAACTTCCAAAAATGCTTATGCTTGCAAAGGGAAAGTTTGGCATCTGTTTCGCTTCATTTCAAAGGACAAAAAAGGGTAAGGTAGAGATATATTGATCTTTTGAAAGGTCGGGAGGAGATTCATAGGTCAAGGTGCGACTTCTGAATAGTTAAGATGCTGTGTGAGGGAGGAACTATAGGACGAAGCACTGACATTAGAAAAATAAAACAAGAAATGCTCCATTCATAAAATCAACTACATTTTGCCTTTGTTTATAAAGAACAATGTAACATTTTATGCATGTGTGTATATATACATGTATGAATGTATATACACACACACACATTGTAATTTACTTTAAAATTATAAGAAATGATTGGAAATAAATTTCAGTTTCTTTGTGAAGCCTCAAAGTTGTAATAAAGGGTAAGGAGAGAAGTACGAAGGGTGGGGTGATGGGGATATTAAAAAGAAAGTAGGAATGGGAAGGGAAAATTAAAGAAAATGAGGAAGAGGGACAAAGAAAGAGAAAAGATGCGAATGTGGAGAGGAATGCCTATACCAAAGTTGAACACATATTCAGAGGGCACACATGCTCCCAGAACAGTATAAAGAGCTAAAAGAGGGAAGAAACGTAAAGCAAAGGAAAGAAGACCTGACAATCAATGCTCATACATTCTGCTTGGACATCTGTTGCTTTTTTTACTTACTACTCCTCAGTTGGGGAAGGGAACCAGGATAAGCGTGCTTCTACATTATTAGCTTTCTAACTTTGGACTAGCAGTTTTGAACAGTCCTTTCAGAGTTTGAGAAACATTTTCTTGTTATATTTTCAAAGTTTACAGCAAATAAAATTTTAGTTTTCTTTGGGATCTTTGAGGCTTTTCTTAAGTGTGAAAGAGTGGCAGCATGTTAGAGGAATATTTTGGAGTCTTAGTAACTCCAAATATCATCAAGCCAGCTACCTGCAATCATCATTTCACTATGACGACCTCTCCACCTCTCCTTGTGCATCCATGCTCATTCTGCCACTCTTTTTGTGCTTGATATGTCTCAGTGGGAGCAGTGCTGATGGGATCATTCCATCCTCCCTACAGTAAAACTTACTAGGTAGCCCATAGCTCTTTAATTGCTTTTCTTGAACATGATTCTAGTGCCACAAGATTCTAGAGGAAACATTGGTCTCTGATTTAGCTGCACCTAAATCACCTCATCTGAAACTTGGACTCCATCTGTCAGCATGCTGGATAGCGTATCTCAAATTTAGCCCCTTTGTTAAACGTGGAGGTATGTGTTAGTTTGCACATTACCTGGTACTTCCTTAAAAAATGGTTACATTGAGGTGATCCACAAACTCCTGAATTATTAATAGCTAAATATATTATCCCAATTTTAAAGGCTAATTTATCATAAATCTGAAAGTATAAAGAGTTTGTTCTTTAGTAAGTGAAATTTCAGAGTATATAATATACACATACCCTATTTATCTTTGCATAGCACTGATAGGCTCTAATATTGTGTGCCTGGGAAATGATTTTTAAGAATATTGGATACTAATGGTTTCTTTTGAAGTACAGAAGCTTTTTAGTAAGATGAGATCCCAGTTGTTGATTCTTTCTGCTAGTTCCCGTGCTACTGAGGATTTGTTCATAAAGTCTTTTCCTATACCAATGTCTTCCAGAGTTCTGCCTAACTTACTTTCCAGCAAGTTTAATGTTTCTGTTTTAATATTTAGATCTTTAATCCATTTGGATTTTAATTTAGTGCATGGCGAAAGATAAGGGTCTAATTTT
>NW_022900936.1:59618721-59783052 GCF_012274545.1 Fukomys damarensis
ATCACAGAGAAGTATGTGCACCCATGTTTATAGCGGCACAGTTTGTAATAGCTAAATCTTGGAAACACTATATTTGCCCATCCGTTGGAAACTGGATAAAGAAGTTGTGGTTTTTCTATAAAATGGAATATTACTCAGCCATAAAGAGCGAGAGAATAGATTCATTCATAGGAAAATGGATACATATTGAAGATATACTCCAGTGAAATAATGAATGAAAAGATGAAAATAAAGTGTTTGTAGATGGGGAGGGGAGGAGGGGGTGAAGGGAGGGCAGAGGTAAGGGGAAAAAAATGAGAATCAAGACTTGCCATGTAAAGGTACATGATCCCAACAATGAATGTAACTGTACTGTATCCCTAAATGTACCAATAAACTCAATTAAAAAAAAATAAATAAATAAAAAAGAATATTGGATACTTATAAAACAGTCTAATCATAATACTGCCTATGCTTATGCATGCATATACAAATATATAAATACAAATGCAGTGGCTAAATTTGCTCAATTTTCTCTGGCCACTAAGAGCCAGCACAGTAGTCCTGTGTTTATACTTGGCTGATGAAGTCTGTACTGTATCCCTAAATGTACCAATAAACTCAATTAAAAAAAAATAAATAAATAAAAAAGAATATTGGATACTTATATAACAGTCTAATCATAATACTGCCTATGCTTATGCATGCATATACAAATATATAAATACAAATGCAGTGGCTAAATTTGCTCAATTTTCTCTGGCCACTAAGAGCCAGCACAGTAGTCCTGTGTTTATACTGTTGGCTGATGAAGTTGGTACACTGGATTATAAATGCCCTCATATATACATGTATAAAAGTATATATACACATTGCAATTTACTTTAAAATTATAAGAAATGATTGGAAATAAATTTCAATTTCTTTGTGAAGCCTCAAAGTTGCATAAAGGGGTAAGGAGAGAAGTACAAAGGGTGGGATGAGGCCCCAATGTGGGATTTTTTAAAAACATGGATCTTTTCTCAGCCGTGGCCTCTTCTTCTGGTATTGTTTTATCTTCTGGGTAATAGTTTGAGACTGTCACAGGTGGCAAAACTCTGCACATGAATTCCTCCTTTGCAGTGACTCTAGTACTATTACACAGGACTGCAACATAACATTTTACAGATGCTGTTCTAATCACCTGCAAGGAAAATGATCGAGAACAGAGTAAAGCACAGCAGACATTTGGAATTATTAGGAGAACTTTGACATTATAAAAGACATCATAACTTATCTCTAACCATGTGGAATTGAACCATAATCATATATAGCTGGAAGAAACCATGTAAAGGCCTGAAATGACTTCAGGAGGAGTTTTCAATGACAAATAAAGAGATCCTATCTTCTCAGGAATATGTCTCGCTTAAATACCCCTCACTGACAATTTAAGGGAAGCAAGGTTTATATTGGCCTAAGTTTCCAAAGTTTCAGTCTGTGTTTTGCAGGCTTAAACACAGAGAATGTATGGTGTGAGGCCCTGGGTGGAGAAAATCTGCTCAGTGCCTTGAGCAGGTCAGGAAGCAGAGAGCCAAAGAAGGAGCCAGGAGCCCAGAGGGTTGATGTACTCTCCCTCAGTGGCCTTCCAACCAGCTAGGATTCACCTTGCAGCAGCAGAGTGAGCTGCTGCACTCACCAGTAGGTGATTCCAGTGATGAGTATAGCACCGCGCCATCCAAGCAGAATGCACCAGGCCTTTGGGAGTCATTCTTGATCTAAACTGTAACAGGGACTAAATTATAATGGCATAGCCTTACTTTGCTTGGGTCAGTGTTAATTCAGCACTGCTCGGTCCAGAAATACATCCCTGATCCTAAATAGCTTGTACCTCTACAGTAGATACTAACAAATCATGGCCTGCCAGGCAGCAACAGTCCACCCTCTTGAATTTTGGACATAAAATTTTATTATAATGTGGACATGTCATCACTTTATGTACCTTTTATAATTTTTTTTTTCCTATTATACCAGCAAAGCTGATTAGTTGTGACAAGGAGTGTCTGGGCCATTAAGCCTATACTATTTACTATCTGGTCCTTTATTTTAAAAGTTTACTAATCCTTGCTCTAAAGGGTACAGATTAGTGCCAAAGAAAATGTTTAGTCATTAAAAATATAGAAGAATGCTATAATTTAGACTCTAAGTATTAGTAGAAATTCAAGTTTTGCTGTTTACCTAAAAGCATTTGGAGAGATCCTAGAGGTCATTAAGTCTAATTCTTTATTAACTGCAAAGAATGCAGGTAGGAAATTTTGCCTTTTTTCTTCATGAAAGGTTCAGGTTAGTGAGGAAAGTGAAAAGTGTAAACACTAAGCTGAAGAGTCTGTCCATGGAAGAGGACTGAGAGAAAGCAGCTGAAGAAGGACAAAGCTGCGTCTGCCAGGGTTTGGTACGATAATCACGAAGCATTCTTCAGTCCTCAATGTCATGTTTGTAGCGCCAGTGTTTGGCAGTGTGCTCCAGACTTAGGCTTCTCTGGACAACTGAAGGTGATACAACTTAGTTATTTTTTTTTCCTGTGTTTAATTTATGTTAATTTATGTTCTCCTTCCTCAGATACTTGGAATCACTAAAATTTTACTGATTAGATCCTTGAATATTTTTAAAGAAAAAGTTATTTTTTGACAGTTGTTACAAATTCACTAATTGAGTTTACTTTTGTGAGTTTTCAATTTTTATTACAATGGAATTCTAAAATGGTAATTTCTAAGTTAATGAGGATCTTTTATAGTCTGCCAAGTCATTCACAAAAAAGGAGGTTAACAATCCCCATGTCATTGATTGTGTAGGGAATTTTGCCCCTTTCTGAGTTTAATTATTAACTTTAGTTACTATTTCTCTCCATTCTTTACTGAGTTCTCAATCATCTAAAGTATATTTTCAGTTTCAGCCCTTACTGCAAAATAGATTAATTTCTTCCTTAGTCTGAGATCAAAGACTTCGACGTATAGGAGGAGGGAGAAAAACTTTGTTTTGTTCGGAGATGTGTTTCCTTCACCACTGGCTTAGCTGAGTATCTTTAAGATGTGGTGTTTGGGTCCCAGGTTCTGAACAGGCCATTACATTTGAAGTCTTGGTAAATGTAGCCTCAGTTGTATGGCTACTTTCTATCTTCATAAAAGTTGTTTTCAAATCACTAAGCTGTTGTCAAGATTGTGATGATCCAAGAGACAGAATAAGAAGCAAGAGTGCTAAACTGTCACTGGGTAAATGAGAAATTTTCTTGAAATTAGACTTGCTTTGCCTGGTGTGTGTTAATAAACTCTTTGTGCATCCAAATTTTATGTTGGTATTTTGGCCACAGATGTAGAAAGGTTGATCTCTAATTACACTGAATAGCATAGTGGGCCAGATGATGTATTATATTTCATCTATCTATCTATCTATATGTTGTAACAACATAGTTCCATGTTGTTCATTTTCATTTTTGAGATAAATAAGTTTTCAGCCATATGTATTTACCTTTAAATACAGAAAAATAGGAGGTAAACACCTTTACATATAGTTTTGTTGTCAGTAGAAAACATATTCTCCAAGTTAGTTTGTTTTGTCTAGATTATTCAATGAAAATGTCTGAAAGTCCTACACTGATTTAGATGTTAATGAAAAATCAGTTATAATTTGGGAAATTCTGTGGGTACATCTGAATAACATAGCCACCATCAAATGTTCATTTAAAATAATTATTGGTGTTTCTTATATGCCATATGTTGGTTTAATCCCTGGGAATCCAAACATATTGATTTTGGGCTTTATTATATCTGAGTCTTCTTATACTGATCAACTGCATGACATAACTTAAAAGAGACTGCGCATTCTGTCTGAATCATGTGGAGATTTTAGTCATGGTGGCCTGCTTTCATCTGACTTGTCTACTCAGAAAACTACCCTGATATTTTACATCTCTTTTTCTTGTATAGTACTTCTTGTGTTTTACAGCTACAACATATTCATTCTTTCTTGTCTCACATTCTTTGCTAAAGACTGACTGGGTAGATATCAAAAGTTTTATAATAACATTTTCCCAATCCTCTGTCCATTTGCAGGTACTGTAAGATAAAGTGATTCATCAACTATGCCTGTATAGATTCTATTATTTTTCTTGCTCAAACTTTATAAAACTTTTTCTCAAAGAATCTGGCATAAAATTTATATCAAGATGAGATTTGTTTAAGGCATATACTTGCAGGTTTTAGGAAAAAAGGTCTTGAAGCATATGTTATTTGTGCATGACATGTTCAGAATATTGTGTATATTATAGCCAAAAATTCCCACTTTTATGAAAATTGTATGTCTAGCACTATGCTGGTCACGTTGTAGATGACTAATAGATCTTCACTGACAGAACCAGTGATTTCTTACAATGTCGAACTTATAAGGATATTTATTTCATATTTACTGGCCGTCTCCTCATGTTAATGATAATAGTATAAAATAATTTCTAACTTAAAATGTAGAAATGGCAAACAAAATGTAATGTGTCTATACAATAGAAAACTTTTTTTGTTTTGTTTTGTTTTGTTTTTTGAGATAGGGTCTCACTATGTAGTTGAGACTGAGCTGGAACTCACTATGTAGTCCAGGCTGGTCTTGAACTCAGCAATCCTCCTGGCTCAGCCTCGTGAGTGCTGGGATTACAGGCGCGAGCCACCACACATGGCTTAGAAAACTATTCTTCAAAAAAAGGAATAAAATATGGGAGAACTCAAAATTCAACAAAATAAACAGCCTAATTTAAAATGGGAAGAGAATTTGAATAGACATTTTTCTAAAGAGAAGATACACAAATGGCCAATAAATATAAGAAAGATCCTCAACATCAATAGGAAAATGCAAATCAAAACTACAAAAAAAAAATACTGCCTCATAAACATTAAAGTGGTTAAACTTAAAAAAAACACAGAAAACAATAAATACTGATAAAGCTATAGAGAAGTTTAAACAATTGTGCATTGCGGATAGAAATTTAAAATGATAAATTCACTGTGAAAAATATTTTGGTAATTCTTCAAATATGAATAAATAGAGCGGTAACGATAGCCAGCAAATGCACTTAAAGAATTAGAAGCAAAATCAGAATCTTAAGGAGACATTTTGTACAATTTGTATTAGTCAGCTTTTCATTGCTGGAACATACCACCGAACACCCACAATTTAAAGGAGACGTTTATTTTGACTCACAATGCAGAGGAGTCGCAGTTCAGAGGACTGGAGCCAAATTAAACCTTTACTTCTTCAAGTTGTGAGTGTCGGATATTATGACCAGCAACAGTAAAGTCAACTAATGCAAAATCAAATAATCATGTTCATAGTAGCATTATTTGCAATAAATATAATATAGAAGCAGCTTAGATGTTCCCTGGCAGATGACTAGATAAAGCAAAATGTGGTAAATACAATGAAATACATTTTAGCCTTCAAAGAAAGGAAATTCTGACATGCTACAAACTGTATTAACCTTGAAGACATTATGTTAAGTGAAAAAAGGCAGCCAGGAAAGAAAAACACCTTATGATTCTAGAATGATGATTTCCAGAGGCTGGAGTGGAGGGAAGGAGGACAGAATGGGGAGTTAGTTTTTAATGTGTATTGAGGTTCAGATTTACAAGGTGAAAAAGCTCTGGAGAATTATGGTAGTGATGGTTTCACAACAGTATGGGTTTATTTAATTCTACTGAACTGTGTACTTACATATAGTTCAGATGTTAAGTTTTATATCATGTGTATTTTAAAATTATGAGTGGAAAAATAGGGATGAAGTCTTGCTACATGGTATAATACGAAAAGCATCAAAAACATTATTCTAAATAAAGGAAGGCCATCACACAAGAGCGCATGTTATATGAAGCATCCCAAGTAGGTAAATATAGGCACAGAAAGCTAGTGGTTGCCTTAGTCTGGAGGTGGGATTGTGGGACTTGGGGTTGCTATTAAATAGGTAGGGTGTATGAGGAGTGATGAAAATATTCCAAAATTAGATTATGTTGATAATTGCATAATTCTGTAAGTACATTAGGAGTTTAAATCGTGTTTTAAATGAGTGAGTTTTATGAAATAAATTATTATTAATAAAGCTGCTGCTCTTAAAGAGATTAAAAAGAATAACATGCACTATTTTGTCATGATATTCATCTTCCAGTAAAATTAACTTATTCTATATATGATCTTTATTATAGGCTTTCACACATGGCACTTAGTAGACGATACAAAATGTTCATATAATTATTTTTAGTTTTGCGTTTCATATAAAAGAAGTAGAAACTATTATCAATAGCCTCACAATGAAACTTACTAAAAAAAATGGGTAAACACTGAACTTGTAAATGACACAGTTTAGACTTAAAAATTTATTTCAGACTCTAAAGCCATTAGTTTCCTACTATGTTATACTTCTCAGTCGAGGATGGTTTAAGTTCCCTGGATATTTGTCACATAAAATAGTATCTCTGGTTAAACAGGTACTATTTGCTTTTGGTATATTTCAGGTAGCATTGCAAAATAAATAATTTTTTATTATTACTTTCAGAATAACTTGTTACTTGTGCTTTTCTCCATCCCATGGAAGCTTGGTGATTTCTTGGATGGGTGATATAGAGAGACTTCAGAGAGAATATCAAGGACAGATGGTTAGTGGCCAAGGAGGAGCAGGCAGGACAGAAGTCATGAGGGTTCAGTTACATTAGGTAAGGATTTCAAGCTCAAAAATATTCTCTGGGAGCTAATAGGAACAATTACTTCCCTAGAAGTCTTAAAATGGGGACTTGAATTCATAGAATTTGGGAAGAAGCAAGAAACAATGTTCCCAGAACATTAATAAAAAGAAAGGTTTGGGGAAAAATGAGTAGACCTCATTTTATTAAAATTGTGGTTGAGACTCCATGATGGAGCTGCAAAAAGACTGATTTTATGTTCACACACGCACATGTATGATGCCTACAGAAAAACAGACAAATGAAAATTAAGTTCTCTTTGTTTTGAAGAGAGATACATTGGAGGTGAAGTGATTAGCAAAGGAGGTGCATTAGAGGTACTCAAAAAAGAGTCACCAAAAAAATACAGGTACTCTCAAATGAGGGAGGCAGTCACACCCAGAAATAGAAAATCAATATGAAAGACAATACATGGAAATCAAGCCAAATATCTTAAGTTGTTGAAAAGGGGAAACATTTGTGATTCTGCTTTTTGCCAATCCAAGTTTTTTTTGAAGTTTTCATGTCATGGAGATAAGACAACAACTATAACTCAATTTCTTTTAAATTTATTTTGTTTACTTGGAAGCTTCTTTGAAAGTTGAAAGTGATACCACTGTGTCTCTCATCTTCACAGGAGAAGAAAAGTACTTCATTTTTACTGCCCACTTCTTTCTCAGCCTTTTGAAGCTGGTTAAAAAGAACAGAAACCTCAACCTGCTAGATTTCAAATTTTAATGAGAAAGACAGTAGTCAAGAGAGCTCCTGAATTTTTCTTTTGTGAGGTAGTATCCCACTGCAATAACACATTTCATTATTAGTGGGGGTAGTGAAAGTAATGCTGGTCATGCTAATCATAGGGACCAAAATTATTTAATAACATAAAGAGACCCAAATTCAAGTTCAGTAAAATAGCCCAAGGACAGGAAAACCATAGAGAATAAAAAGAAGAAGAAAGAAAGAAAAAAAAAAAGAAAACAGAAAGAAAAAAAAAAGAAAGAGGGTCCTGAATAATAACCAAAGTGACAAATCCTAGTAAATATGTTAATTCATAACTGACTAGCTGTTTAAAGGTTAGTTTCACATACTTTAAGATTATGCATTGTACATGTATATTCTAATGCACAATTTGTTAATTTCATTTCATTTTTAATTTAGAGTAGCTTTGACATTAGATGATATAATTATTTACTTTCCTCCTCTTTCCCCTTCTATATTTAGTAAAAAATCCTCATCATTTGGTCAGGATTCTGACTCCTTTGTGAAAAGAAGTGCTTGTGCTGAGTTGGAGAATTATCTGAGATCATCCAAGATTTTCATTATATCTCTCCACTCTCAGAGGGAACTTCTAATAAGTAGCTAAACTCTATGCACTAAATAAACACAAAGATATGTATTTATAAGTCATTCCATTTTGGTCAGTAACAAAACTCCATCCAAAAGCTCCTGCAAGAGTCTAGACCAATCATGGTGAACTTTTTAGAAATTTCAATGATACAAATAGCTTGCTGTAGCACGTGTGCCACAGGTTCACCACCACTGGTCTAGACCAATTAAGACCAGAGTAAAGTGCAGCTATTTGGGAAAGTCATAGTTAATTGCCAGTGGTTATGTACTCTTCCTGAAGAGTCTTGAACTGGCTATACTACTTATCCATTACTATGTGATAGGATCACAACAAATTTACCCACTAAAACAACATATATTTGTTATCATATAGATTCTATGGGTGAGAGAGCCAAGATCTATTTTAGCTGGATTATCTACAAGACAGGAATCAAGGTGTCAGCTGAGCTGTGGTCTCCTCTGAGACTCAACTTGGAAAGGATCCACCTGCTGGATCCTGTTATTTTGGGCACATTCAGTTGCTTGTGGACTACTAGAGTGCGTGTCTCTGGTCTTTTCTGGGTGGAGGCTGGATGGCAGCTTCATGTTCTGGTTCCATGTTTCTCTTCAAATGCAGCTCAAACAAAGACATCAAGGTAAAGAGAGTCTTGCAGAAAGACAGGTATAAACTCTTATGCAGTGTAATTGGAACACTCAACTTCCTTGCTGTTTTGCACGGATTAGAGGAAACTCACAGCCCCTATACACACACAAGGAACAGGGAACTACCACAAGGACATGACTACCTTGAGGTTAAAATCATAAGGTCCACCCTGTTTTACTCTTTTTCTGCAGATGATACTTGTGTCTAATGTTTTCTCATTGAATTTTTCCTATATAATGAAGATTAGTGCAGTTCAGAATGTCTTCTACTACTCTGAAACTTCAAAGTAAAATATTCATCACTCAAACTGTGATTTAGTGATGATATAGTACTATAGCTTGATTTTTGCTTCAAGGCATCTATTCATTGTGCATGCTATGTACTTTCCTGTCTATCCAATTGGATATTTCTTCCCTTTAACTATATCTTTTATGTAATCAACAGCTTGCCTTCTTCCAGCATATTTATAAGAATATAAATTTTCATGTGTTTTATTGTAATTTCTTTTCATTTGGAAATCGACAGCCTTCAGTTTGCTCTTCCTTTAGGGCAGAATTCCCTGTTCTTCCTTGTAAAGTTAATTTATCTCAGAAATTACTTCACACTCCTTATAAGTCACAGTCCCATCACTTTGCTCTTTTGCCCTGACTTCTCTCTCCAAGGTTATTTGGACTGTTCCCCTCAAACAGAAGGATGGCGATTATTCTGCTTAGTTCCATAAGGTGGAATGAAGAATAATAGTGGAAAGTAAGAGAGAGAGAAACTGTTAACTCACTCTGTGGAGGACCTTTGTAATAACTGTGACGATGTGACAGTCCCTGGAAAGGCCCAGGTAGGAGCTGGCCACTTGTCAGTGTTCTTGGGCAGAGAACGCCAGAGTTTTAGCGCCGTGACTTAGAGGACTGATTCCTTTCTCATCGCTCCCAACTCCACAAGTCCACTGTTCAGAGAGGGATTTTTGTTTTTCAATTTCTCCAAAGCCTAAGTAAAACAAACAAACAAACAAACAAAATTAAAACCTCCTTAGCATAGCTGCTAAATTAACATCTTCAGAGTAATTGTATTTCTGCCCTCTCACCTTCTTCACCCACTTTGACTTTACATTTTGAAATATTAGACATTGTTCCCATCTTCGCAATGTATAAATCCCTTTCTGTTGTTAGTAGTGCTGCTAGCTCCCTTTGCTATACAGTCTTAACTGTGCCCCTAAATCTTATTTTATTTTCCAGTCTGCTTTATATTTAACATGAACTGATATGAAAAAAAAAAAGATTACGTGGAGACTAAAAGGCACACAAGATTAAAGGGAAATCTTGCTTTAATCCTATAATGCTTTACATTTCTTTTCCCATCTATCATTTCTCAAGTTAAAATATAATTTCTTTCTTATTTTTACAACTCAATTGAAATAATACAGTGTGTCATGCTTTTGTATTGGGAAGAGTAATCCTAATTTGGGGGTTAAAATCTTCTTTTTACTTTACTTAAGCCATGTGAATGTATTCCTGCCTCTTCCTTCGTTTTGCTATACTCAGCTTCCACAAGCAGCCTTTTCTCATTCCTTTAAGACTGCTCAGCATATGGATGTAAACTCTTGTATTCTAGCCAGGTTTTTTACTCTGTGATTAAATTTTTTAAACTGATACCTGATATTGCATAGCAGGAAGACAATAAAAATTCCTCCCAACAGTAGAAAATACAGGAGTAAGGTTGAAGCAGGTTTGAGATTGCCTACATTTGAGAACAGCATTACAATGTGATGATATTACATAGATGAAGAGGATTCAAAGGTGGGAGTTACATTCTCTTACAAAGATTTAATGCCTGGTGTGAGAGAGCATATATGACCTAGGGTAATCCTTATGAGCTGTGAGAAGCTGCTTGCCCACGCAGGGTCAGAATGACCTCACTTGTTAATTAGCCACACAGGACCTGCCCTGGATGTTAAATGTTATTCTCATAAAGGCTTTCATGGCTAATGTCACATTTAAATTGTTATTGCTAGTACATAGTTTGTGGACTTATTCATCAGCCTCATAATTCCAAGATAAAAGATACCAGGCATGCAAATACCAGTGCAATAACTAGTAAATTGTAGGCATTCATGAAAAATCAAGCCCTTCTCCCTTTCATCCCCCATCTGACTCACTGTCTTTCTATTCTGCTTAAGTGTTTCAGCAATAATAATATACATGAAACACAGTAGAAATGACACTTTGGCCATTTTCATTCTTTTAAGGCAGAAATTTGGAATTGAGTTTCTCTCAATAGATTTATCCTATATTATCTGTGTGAATGTAGAGGCAATGAAAGGAACTTAAAAGACAAAAATACTATCCCAGACTTTTAGATCGTCTTATAAAATTATTAAACCTGGAAAAATCTCTGTCTGATCTCTGAAATTTGTCTCACTCTCATTTTTAGAGTTGTTTTCTATCCCAGGAATCCAATTTACTTTCCTCTGATTCCTTAACTTTCTTGAAATGGAAAAGTGACAAACACAAACACAGCACATTCAGTTATCACTGACACACATACTCAGGCACATTTGCATACCTATCTGTGGATTTACAAAGATTATTTCATATTTGATTTCCTTTATGCCCCTAGTAAATCAGCATATTAATTTCTTTTCAAGGCTACTTATATGATTGAATAGGAGCAAGACTGAGAAAAAGTTATGATTTATGTGTACGTGGTAGCAGGGTCTGGGTGAATGGAACAGGAAAGAAATGATGCTATAGTTAGCCTTGAAGGAAACGAATGTCACAAGCCATACTGGTCCACCTAAAGCTCCAACAGCCCATTAAATTTGTAGTCTCATGATGGCTGCAAATCTTGGTGAAACTTTGTCATTTTTTTTTTTACTTTATGTTCATAGTAGGGAAATGTCTTGAAAGTGAACTGAAATTAGAAGAGTAGGATGCTTAATCATCCCAAGAAATAACATAACAAAATATGTCTGCTGCTCAGTTATTTTGAATAAGCTGTTCTCTTATTACCTTTCTATCCAGTGGGGTATGAGTTTACCATCTTGGAAAGAAGAAGATAAAGAAGCTTTGGGGTAAGTTATTTTAGTAAGTATAGAGTGATGAAGTCTGGGAATACAGCAATAAGTCAAGTGAGACTGGTTGTTATGGGGAAGCTGAGGCAAAGAGTAGTAGGGGGTCTCACTCTGGCTATCTGTGCATATCAGTGCTCCATCTCCTTTGAACTTTACTCTTACATGTAGCGGAGAACTGAGCATCAGTAGGACTGACACTAGGCTATGGAGGGCATGGGGGAAAGGGAGAGTAAAATCTCTGCTCTAGTTCTGGTATCTAGGAATAATTTTGAACATTGAACATAGGGAACTTAGATTCTAATGGGTTTAAGAACTTGTGGAAGCTTCTTATTTTGTTTTTGTTTTTGTTTTTGAAAACAGAAATTTTTGTATATTTACTACATATTTTTTGAGCAGTACATTTTTCTAGAATTTTCACTTCTTTCGTGCCTCCCTCATGAGATTCTTCCACAGGTACTCGGTCACCCCCACCAATGTCCAAAGCCCTGAATGAGACAGCTCCCTTTCAGGGTTAATTACAGCTGCCACTAGGATTCAGAATGTAATTCATTGTATTTGTACAAGCATTCAATCATACAAATTCACATTAAATTGTTAAACATGGAATTTAAAAGTTACTGGGATTATTTTCACTGAGGAGAGGGTTTCCTTAAGGTTCTGGCTTCTCGCCTTTACTCCTCTTCCTTTAATAAGCCAACTTTAGAT
Organism: Fukomys damarensis; assembly: GCF_012274545.1. Classification (NCBI taxonomy): domain Eukaryota; kingdom Metazoa; phylum Chordata; class Mammalia; order Rodentia; family Bathyergidae; genus Fukomys; species Fukomys damarensis. Next base: position 59,631,188 of record NW_022900936.1, read on the forward strand.
TGGTTCAGCTTTGTTTCATCGGCCCACCATTCTGAGTCCTTGTTAACTTCTGCATTTCATAGGATTTAGAGACAAGTGTAGGGGTACACATATAATCATTATGCAAATCAGGAATCTAAAAATGAAAAACTTCCTCTTTCTGTAGAATACCTATTAATTTACTAATACATTATAAACTTCAGCTTTTAGAGATGGTAGGGATCCACCAATATGTATTCACTAAATACTCTCTAGGCTGATTTGATATTAAAAATGCAGAAAAGAAGAATTCAGAAGACATTTACATAATAATTTAGTAAATATCACCCAAAACCATTGTCTTTTTTCTTCTATACTTTGTTATAAAAGTATCTGAATATATTTTGTTTTCAAATATATTTTAATAATTAAAACTGTAAATTTATAGTAGACAAAACTACAGAGATTCTGACATGGGTTATACATTTATATACTGGATGCCACACTCGTTATTTTGTGGGATGCACATTCTACTCCTTACTTAGCAGTGACTTAGTCTTAAATGAATGAACATGGAAAGTAGTGTATGCAATTTGTAGATTTGGAAATTATTGTAGAAAAATGTCTTTTATATAGAATAAGTTAAAACAAAACTTGTTCTTTATCATGAATCTCCAAAAGGTCAGGGACAAAACAGTCTACAAATTCCTAATTCACAGTCCACAGTAGATGATGAGTTTTGGCTCATGACTCACAGCTGACCGTATGAAGACAGGCACAGAGGCCAAGAGAAGGACAATAGAGATTTGAGAAAGTTTTTCTCTAGAGAGATATTCCAATCAGATGAATTGCCACTTTCACCCTACACTTACTCTTTTTCCCCCATTAAGTTTATTGGTACATTTAAAGCAAACAATAGTAAACATTTATCATTGGGATCCTTTTACCTGATATGTCTTGGTTCTTATTTTTTCCCCATACCCCTGCCCTTCCTTCACCCTCTTTACCCTTCCTTTCCTATTCACAAAGACTTTGTTTCCATTTTTTCCTTTTTTCACAATTTTTCTTTTCCCATACTTCCTTTCCCCTCCCCTTCCCACTTCCCCTTTAGCTATTTTCTTCCTATTTCACACTCTACACATACTCTCATAAGAAGCAAGCGGAGGTAACTGATGGAAACAGCATGCCCCAAGTTTGGTGGTGCAAAGATGCAGGAGTATTTCCAGTGGATCTGGTATGGACTCAAGAAGAACTTGTGTATGGTCCTCTCACATGCTACTTCAAAGACTTTTCTGGGAGAGCTAGGAGAATTCAGCCAATCGGCCTGGTGGGGGAAGGAATCAATGTCTAGAGATGACAATACATGGGAACTTTAGGTGGGAGATCCTCAGCACTCATTAGGGCACTTGCTGAAAGGAGTCAGCACTACCACAGCTAGTGGAAATCAAGGGCAGATTATAGGGTGACAGCAAAGCAATGCCTTTCTACTCAGCCCAGACCTATGTGCATGGGCACACAGACACACACCCCTGCAACTCAGAGGAGCGAGAGGTCAGACACAATGGTTTTGTAACTCATAAGATAAGCTGAGACATAAAATATAGTAACAAATAAGTGAATTTTTAAAATTGCATATGTCTTAGAAAACCTTTAATTCAGGATAAGCGACCATATAAATGGATTAGAAAATAAATGAACGAATGCTTTTTACTTTCACATACATCACAAGTATCTGGAGTTTTTGGAAAGAGAAAACCTTATTCAATAATTGTTTAATAATGGGGATATAATTTAACATAATATATAAATAAATAATTAGTATGTTTCTGCAAATCAGTTCTCTTGCTAAAAACCAGAATTTGTCATCTCTATTGATTTCCTCAATCACTGAAAAAAAAAAAGTAGAATGCAATGGGCTTTGAAGGTGGTACAGTTTGTAATAGCTAAAACTTGGAAACAGCCCAATTGCCCATCAACTGGTGACTGGATAAAGAAGATAGTTTAAAAAATAAATAAAATGGAGTACTACTCAGCCTTAAAGAAGGAGAAAACAGGGACTTTTATAGCTAAATGGATACACATTGCTGCCATACTCTTACCTGAAATAAATAGGACACACATGTGTAAATACCAAATAGTTTCTCTGGCACGAGAAATTGAAAGTGTAGTGAGGATCAAAATGTATAATAGATAAGGTGAAATAGGAAGAAAAGCTCCAAAGGGGAAGGGGAAGTTGGAGGGTTAGGGGAAAGGAAAGAAGGGAAAGGAAAAAATAGGTGAAAAGGAAAAAATGGAAACAAAGACTTTGCAAATAGGGAGTAGGGGAGGGGTTGAAGGGAGGACTGGGGAATGAGAAAAAAAAAAAAAAGAACCAAGATATATCATGTAAAGGAACAAATTCCCAATGATGAATGTCATCACATCTTATACCTAAAATGTACCAATACACTTTTCTTTCTCTCTCTCTTTTTTTTTTTTTTTTTTTTTTTTTTTTTTTTTTTTTGGTACTGGGGATCGAACTCAGGACCTTGCACTTGTGAGGCAGGTGACAGAACCACTGAGCTAAATCCTCGGCCACCAATAAACTTAATGAATAGAAAAAAAAAGTTTTTGAAAGGAATATCTAGTTGTGAAGAAACCCTGGGTATGTGTCTGGGATGACAGTAAAATCTTTTACCCTGAGATCTCTTTCTATACCCTCAGCAGAAGGCAAAGGAGAGGATGATATCAAAGTTGTTTGGAAGGGATCAGATGTAGCACGCAGCCTGTCATGTTCTCATCCTTGTTCTGGCTTTCCTCATAGTATCCACTTTTAGTTACACAAGAGTACTTTCTTCTCCCCAGCAGTAAATGACTTTTTTTTTTCCTGTGAAATGCTTGTAATTTTCACTGCCTCTAAGAGCATAATTTTTTGATTCAACAATTACTCATTTGGACCATCCAATTAAAGTATGGGCCCCATGTGCTGAGGGGTCCATTACAAGCTCACATCTAAATATGTGACACACATTTTAGCAAGTGGTTTTATAAGTTTATTAGAACAGTAGGATTAGTAAAAGTGAATAATCAATAGAATCTTTTGAGTATAGTACTACCGATTTGATAATTGACCACTCCTGACCAAAAGATTTTCTGTTTTACTCTCTTGCAAGTTTCTGGGTAGAGTTAAATGAGATATAACCTGATGAAGCAGCAATGTATATTTGTATAGTTATTTATTTCTTCTCAACCTCCTAAGTCAGAGTTTTTCACATTACTATGAACCTCACCCCAAATACAGAAATAAAATCTAACTGTAGAAAGTAAGAGTTTATAATTACTAAATTGGGTGTTTTAATATTCATAAAAAGTCTTGTTTTGTTTTCAGTAATGGAACTTATAAGATGTTGTAAATTTGATTTAATGAAATAATTTTACATGAATAGCACATTTCTCCTCCTTTTTCCATGACAATGTGTCACAGTTATTTAGGGGAAAAACAACCCTCCCTTCCTTTTCCTCCTTCTAACTTCCATTTTCCACCATCTCTTGCACCTGCATGCCATTTCCTAAATGGCAGAGTGAGTGATTAATAAGTACCAGAGGTAACAGATGGGAAGGTAGACTTTGCCTATCTGCATACTCACATTAGCCAGGAGGATTTCTTGTTTCTCCCTGTAAAACTCCACTCAGGTGATCGCTGAACGGTTAGACACAATGTGGGAAGCGTGCACTATTTGTTCAATACAAAAATCTGAATCAGAGGTAGCCCAAGACTCAGTGAAAACAGCGTTTATGAATTCTTTTACTAATCTTACCTAAACAGTGGTGTCTTTGGGTTGTTCTTTTCTTATTATTGTAGCTTTCCTTTTGGTCATTTTACTTCTCGCTAGAACTCACTAGGTGATTAGGGAAAACAAGTAAAAATCGATTCTACCTGTTTTGGTGGAAGTAGATAATGAAATAAGCTGTTGTGACAGAGACAAGGGTGTGAAAGTTTGTGGTTATAATGAGGCTTGGGGATTATCTGCAGGACAGTTATCGGCTCACTTTACAGCTGTGAGAAACTGGGAAGCCCGTCGCCTTGACTGTTACCTTTTCTGATTCATAGATGCAGTGGTAATAAAAACGCAAGCATCATATATAGTTATAAAGAACAAATCCTTTCCCTCTCCCACTGTCCCACTCCTAAGAAGTAAACACGCTTTTAGACATTTTCATTTATAGAACTCTGATTAGTGAACTACATTGCTTCAAAGAATACACTTTTATTTCTATTATTTTTGAACTAACTTTAAATTGTCATCTCTTACTCTCAACCAAGAAGCAAATAATTTAGTCCCTTCATACTATTTTGTTTCCTCCTCACTTTCTGCTCATTTTAACTTTTAGCTCTTTTAGTGGCTAATTTTTATAATTTAAATATAGATTTACATACATATATGTACAGGTGTTTATAATATATTTAATATTTTATTGATATTAAATTTAATGTTACATTGGTTTTTTTGGTTTTGGTACCGGGGATGGAACTCAGGCCCTTGCACTTGAAAGGCAGGTGGTGGAACCACTGAGCTAAATCCCCGGCCCCAATGTTACATTAAATTTATATTAAATGTATTAAAGTAGCTGTCATCCACCCACCTATATATAGACATTTTTTTACTCTTCATCATGTAAGATAAAGAATGTGTGTTCATTACCTGTTATGTTTATATAGTAGACTGTAAATTGAAATTTCACAAATCATGCAAATGTTATTTATCCTTTTAAGACAAAGGAGTATAAATGAACCTATGGACAAGGTAATATTTTTTGGATCAATAAACAGAGACATTTGAAGAGCATCTCTAGTGAAAACTCTTATTTTTCACTAATTTTGAAAATCATGCCTTATTTTAACTTGCTTCATATATGTATTATGGCTTTTTTGCTTTCATATATATTTGTTGAAATTTCTAATTTTTTTATTGTTGTAAAAATCATACCATTTTACTTTATCTTTGGATTCCTATTTGTACTGTTTCCTGCAAGAAATTTATTTTATTCTTAAAAACATCTTTTTAAGGTGAGCTATCTCTTCTGACTTGACTTACTTGACATAACTGCTTCTGTCTTATATCTCTGTAGCCATGTCAGGATTTCCCATCTTCTTGTACCCTTAGTTTGATTCTACAGTTCTGGAAGGCCATGGACTGTAGTTTTCCTTTTTGTTTTTTTTTTTTCTTCAGATAAGAGTCTTTCTGTGTAGTCCAGGCTGACCTTGGACTCATAGAAATCCTTCTGCCTCAGCCTCCTTAGTGCTGAGATTACAGGCACATGGCCACCACAGGCATGTGCCTCTATACTCCAACTTCTCTGTTTGCTCTAATATTTCCACAAATAATATTTTTCAGAAATGTTGAATAAAAGGTTAGGAGTATTTACATGTCTAAAATTATTGGGACTTTTGCCTCTTCGCCGGTACCTCTGCTGGATATAGTACTATATGTTTATATTATGTGAGTGTATGTGCATGTATGAACACACAGGGATAGGTGTACAAGTTAGCATCTGCTCTGATTTCTTTTGGTATCCTGTAATATTGACTCAGAGTTGGATGACAATCTTTCTATTGTTCAGAACCTTCTCTTTGCTTCTCAAAAGTTTTACACATATCTTTATCGGGTTTTGAAGTTTGAATTTCTCAGTTTGACTTATTCAGAATTGGTCCAGCCCTAAATCTGAAGACTAGGATCCTCCTTCGGCTCTAATGATATATTACATTTCTTTAAAGCTTATTCTTCTCTTTCACATGTTCTATTTCTTCTGTGTGAAACATGCATTAGATACATGTTGGAAACCCTTCATTGATTTGCTGGCTTTCAAATTTCCTATGATATTTTTTATTCTTCTATACATTGCTTTACATCCTGGGAATTTTTTCAACTTTTTAATCACAATCCTGTCTATTTTCTGTTTCTATAACAAAATAATTGAGTCTGGGAAATTTATAAAGAAATGACATCTGTTTATTTCTTGGTTCTGCAGCTCCAAGAGCATGGTGCTATCTGTTTGGCTCCTGGGGAGGGCCTGGTAGCCATTGGTCACGTAGCATGAGAACCTACAAAGAAGATGTGAACGAGAGAAAGGGCAGGTTGACCTACTTTATGAAAACCCGCTCTGTATTGACTAAACCAGAACCACAGACCTAACTGATTCATTGCTGAGAAACCTGACTCCGGCTTTGGGGAGAAGCGTGAATCTATTCATGAGAGTCATACTTCCATGCTCCACCATGACACTGAGGTCCAAGTTTCCAGCACATGAACTTTTCCATATCCAGATCATAGCAAGCTTTTTATTTCGAAAAAAAAATTAGCAATAATATTTTAAATATTTAAAAATTCTGTCTTGTACTCTGATGTCTTTGTTTTGATATAGCATTCTATTTTTATTTTATGAAATTTCTAACTTCTTGAATTTCCCTTAACATACTAAATAAAATGTTTTCAAGTTTTGAATTATTCCCAGCTATTTTTGGGTGGATGTCTTTAATTCTATTCTGTCTGTAGTTGCAACAGATTCTCTTCAATGTCTGGATTTCATCAGTTCAATTCAAAGATGCCCATTCTCCCCACTATCACCATATTTTAATATCTTTTAAATGAGGAAGTGTCTTACAGTTAAAAGTACCTCAGAGCTTAACTGGCAGTGCTTTATTCTTTAATGCTATAAAAATAATATATGCTACAATTGATACTTTCTTAGTTATAATCAAATAAATTAATTGGCAATTTATAGTTGGTTATTAGTATCCATAAATGTTTCACCAGCTGCCCTGAGTTCTTATACAGATATTTAAGTTTCTTCATCTGGGGAATTGGGCTCTAGGTAGTGAGGATTTTGGTAGGCAAGACTTCATTTTGGCTGCACAAGGATAGCAAACACACAAGAATGTGCTCCTGCACCATCCCAAATACATACACCCCTTACCCTAGAACAAACACTAAGAGAGCTTTGCTCTGTAATGTGAAACTTATATGACAGAGCCTGGCCTTTCTGAGGCAGATGACTCAATATTTAAATGTAGTTTGAGCCTGATAATAAATGCTTCTACTATACTCAGGTCCAGGGAAAGGAAGTTGGTTGTTTATTTTCAGTACTGCTCTTTAGAGCCATCATTATCTTGGTTTTTGCCATACTACTGATACATAATCTACATATAAATTAATTGTCATTGCAGTTTCTAAATTCTGCTAGATCCTGAATGATAGCCTTGTTTTGTTAGTGTTTTTAACTTTGGTTTCCTCCACTTTGATTTATCCATCTGTATGGTTATACTGACCTGTGCTTCTTCTTCGGTTAGGTCTAGACCATTAGTTAACGTTTTCTACACATTGCATTCATCTGGAGGAGCTTTTAAAGGCACTGATCCCTAGATCCTATTCGTGGAGATTCTTATTTCTGGGCGTGCCTAGCTAAATCTTTGCTGCAACAAAGATTGAAAACTATTGGCCTAGAACAGCTCTGTAATTTAAAATGTCAACGGTGAAGCAGAATAATGTATTGGTTACAACTTCTGTAGACGAATCCCTGATTTTAAATGCCAGCTTTACTACTTTACATCTGTTGGAGCATAGGCAACTACATTTCTCTGTGCATCATATTTAAATTGAAACTATAATTAAATTTATTTGTAATTTTTGGCATCTATAAACAAAGTTATGACTATAATAATTGCTATTGAGGTTGTATGGGTTTAATAAATCAATATTAAACAACATTTGGATCATAGTTACATAAATTTAAAAGAAAAACATCAGCTACTGAACATTATTTTTCCTTTCCCTTAATGGTTTTTTCTTATTCTCCAGTACTTTGAATTCTACCTTTTCTTTGAATCCATCATTTCATTCATATCTTTCTTCAGCTCTATAAGTATTCCAGACTCCATAGTCCATTGCTTTATTCCTCTCTTGCTAACATCCTTTATTTTCTAATCCTGTTGTGCTCGTGTTGCAAACCATCCAATGAATCGTCCTTCAGTTTTTCTCCACTCCTCACTTGGACTGTAAAATGCTGTTGAGAAAAATGTTTCCATTAAAAATTTATGGTCTGGTACCCTATTCTACTTAAGTTTTCCACTTAAATCACATCTCTGTGATTTTTCTTCACATATTCTTGATGGAGTCTTACATCCCTCACAGTAACTTCTCTAAACCTCTCTCTCCAGAAACTCTGTATGGATATACTTGCCACCTTAGCAAATATCTTTGCTTCCTATTTCATTAAAAAGTTGGAAACTCTCAATTGTGGACTTAACCTTCCAATACATAGATTGATCATTTCGTATACTCAACCTTACCAGTTTTTCTTCCAGTCTCAAGAAAAAGGTGTATCTGTTATCTACCACCTGTGTTTTCACACATACTTTCCCTGGATTTTCCTCCTTACCTTTTGAGCATGTTTAGGCCTCTCATGAAGAAGTTCTTCTCACTAAAATCCACAATTTCTGAATAGTGTATACTTCTTTCCTTCCCTGCTCAAGGCCTTTCACCCTTCATCCCACCTGTGTTAAATGTCTTTCTGTCAAACCTCAACAAAGTTATCAGATGACATAGATGTCAGATTTAGTGAAATTTTTTTTTTTTTTGCAATTCATTGGTCTAATTGGTCTTCTCTATGGCAGAGGACACAATGCACACGTGCGTCTTAAAATGTACTTGTCCTTTAGCTTATGAAACTTTGCTCCTCTCTGGTTTTCCTCCCTGTATATTTCTTTTCATGGGTGATTTTTTTTTCTTGCGTTTGCCAGCTTTCTCATTTCTGGGAAAAATACTTGACTTCCACAATTTAAAGTAGGAAAGGCATATTTTGGCTCATGGTTTCAGAGATTCTAGAGCATAGTTAGCTGGCTCTGAGGCAGAAATATAATAGCAGAGGAGAGTTGCTAAATTCATAGCCTCCAAGGAAGTGGAGGCCAGAGAAAGAGCTAGACTGGAAGGGACCAGGAATTAAACAAGTCCCCAAGGTCATGCCCCCATCCACTTTCTCTCTCTGAGCTCTTTGTTCTAATAGCTCATTCACCTGTGCATTCATTAATAGATTTACCCATTGATGAGGTCCAATTACCTCTCCACAATCTTAATTCTGTCAAGTTGATGATCAAGATTAGCCAGCATAATACTGTGTCATAATTTACTCTGCTAAAAATGGAGCACTGTCTTCAAATCTGATGAACACTGGTCAGGGGATGGGAAAAGAATAGAATGTAGCTGTTTTGTGAGAAAAATGACAATTGTTGTCTCACCCCATGACGGGGATTGGTAGGGAGGAAAACTATAATAAGAACTGAAAACTTCAACACACAGATTTTTGGAAGTTAGCTGCTACAGTACTGGGCAGCTACTGAGGCAAGTTGATCCCAAAGTCACCAAGATAGAACTTGCTCCTCTCATTCTCCCTGGCATGATGCAGAATATCTGCAGTGGGACTGTGATGAAGTGGAACCCCCGGGCCCAGCACCAATGGGAGAAGCAGAGTCTGTGGGCAGATCAGTAGTCTATCTTGGACAACTTCAGAGAAGGTCCACATTATGTTGTCTTTCAAGCTTCGTTTTCTCCCAGCACTGCTGGGGACTGTGAGTGAAGCTGGTGGAGCAGAGAGAAGAGAATAAGCTTTTTAAGTAGACCATAGAGATCATTATGTTCAAGTAATTCATATGCATTATGGACGCTAATTTAGACTACAATAGGGTGCTGAATGGGCTAGAATTTCTTGAAAAAAGAGTGTCTGGTGGTCAGTCGGTTGTTGGAGTCAGTGAATTAGTAATACCTAGACCTTAAAAACAAGCAGGGCATATGAACATAGTATAACCACTTTGAAATGCCAGGCCTGTACTCTGGGAGGCACACAAACTGGAGGCCTTCCTCATATTTCCTCCTTATAATGCCTACAGAATATCCAAGGCACACAATATGACATCCTCTCTCTTTCCTAGGAGTTGTACCTCCCAGGATCCTCTAACTAAATTCTGAGATCTTTGATTTTTTTTTTAGGAATTTCCCAGTGCCCAATAAATAGAAAGAAATAGAATTGGAACTTTAAGACAAGAGTAAGATTTTTTTTAATCTGCACTGCAATGTGGACTGTATTTAGGGCGAGGATGCAAATGACAGCGAATGACCCTGGGCATTTGAAAATAGATCTAGAAATATCTAAAAATGAAAATGTAAGATTTGCCCAATAGTGAAATAACCTCTGAATCTATGATCCTTTTGTGCTCCCCACCATAAGAAAACGTGAGAACTTAGGCTTGTGGTTTTCTGCTCACAAAGCCTTCAGATATGAAGACTAAAATCCATGCAGAGTATATAAGATTTTCTGAAATCCATACCTTAAGAATCTCTGTAGACTTATCTCTTGTCACATTTGTAGTTTCTCAAATAGCACCGAGACAATGATGAACACTCCATACACAGTGTTCTGTCTGAATCAGACTACATCTTTGAAGAGCCATCCAGGACTACAAAGCCTTGTCTCCTTCCCCAGACATAGCAGTTACTATTTATATTTCTAAAATAGCACCCATGAGTCTTTGCGCTCCTTATGCAGAAACCCCTCGTTCTACTTTTTATCCTACCAACCTAGCATAGTTCCAGGTATTCATGAAGGACACAATAAGTACCAATACATAAGTGAATGAATGAATAAACAAGAAGCTGAAATACAAGAATGTGGAGTGCCTTCCCCAAGGGCATTTTGTAGGGCTGAGACCAGGGCTAATGATTAAATATAGAAAATTTAGCCCCTTCTCTCATCTAACCCCCACCACATATTTTGTGTTAAATGAATCCTTTTTTCTCGGTTTGGCATTGAATATCTATAGCTATATATAAAGTGAACGCCTGGTGAGTGGGAGGATGGTTGTGTTCACTCTTATTTAGTGGAATGTGAATATGTCAGGATCACAGAAAATGGAAAGAAAGAGGTTTATGCAAAGCTGTCAGTTCTCATGCTTGCTTTTAAAAATCTGAGATGGTGCCGAGATGGTTCAAACTTAATATTCACATCCATTTTATCGGATCAAATATGATCATTAGCAAACAGTGTTTGAATGGTCGCTATTTCCTGAATGACAGTAGTTATCCGGTGGTACCCACTTTCCCATATGCTCGGGACTGATACAGTTCTGATATCCTGGGAAACAGTGGGAGGGAGGAAGTAATTAAAAATGAAGGGAAAGCTGGGGGCAGGGGGTAGGCACTAATTTCATCTCGCTCAAGAATATCCTTATATCCTTACATCTATTCTTTTGAATGTTATGGGTGGGGACAGAAACACTATTTTAAAATCTATTTTATATCCTCAATTATGGGCAATCTTGCCCATAGGATGAGTGTCAGGAAACACTGAGGGTGGGCACTAGTGTTCAAAATAAGCTTAGGCTGTAGAATAAGAAAACAGGAAGACATTAGCTCTGAATACCATTCCTACAAAAGAAACGAAAAAATGGACCGTGGAAAAATTCTAAGTTCAGTGTCTCAAGCAACAATTTATAACAGTTTACTCACCTCCCACCCCCTCCAATCAGCACTATGCTGTCACCAGCAATCCCTTTACTTTGTGGGGCAGGGTAGGGACGTGAATGAGTGGGAAGATGTCCTGGCTTTCAGAATCAAGGGCTACTTATTGAGAAGGCAACATCACCCAGAATGATGGAGGAAGAAACGGTGTTCAGCAACAACTGCTGAACACTGACAATCAAAAGTGAGGGAGGGTTTAATTTTATTCTTATTTTTAGGACTATCCAGTTACAATAAGTGACTGGTTGCTCATTAAATTCCTATCTTGTTCTCTCTGAATATTCAGTCCAATTACATTCCAAATTTCAGTCAGTTGGGGGTCAAGACATGAGCTATAAGTTATGGAAAACAGGCAGAAAGGATTGAAGCTATTTTCCAAGACTCACTCATCATTCACTCAAATCTTTGTCTTCATCAAAAGGCTGAATGGAGAGAAACCTAAGCTCCTAAGAAAAGTGCCCCAAGAAGCATGGGGTCAGGGTCTTTGTATGAACTGCTTGTAAGATGGTTTACCGATCCTCCCATCCTCCAGCCTCTAGGATTTTAGATCTTTCTATAAACCCACTGAGATTTGGGAGTTTATCCTGTCCTGGTAGACATACAGCTACTGCTTCCAACTCTCTCAAAAATGTCTCAGGTGATCTCGTATATCATGGCCTCCCATGCTCTCTGTCACTCTTAGGAACATCATCTTGACACCCCCCACCATTGAGGCCTGCAAAAAATTGTTCATTCAGAATGTCAAAAGCCCACTTGTAGCTAGAATAATAATGACATTTAAATAGACAAAAAATCAACGACATGTTTTTTGGGGGAGAGAAAGGATAAAGGAATTGAAAGAATATGATGAGCAATGCTTTTAGTCATTGCAGTATTCTTTTTTATTGATGTGCACCTGTAATTTCAATTAAATTGCCACATCCAAATGCATGTAGTTTTCCCTATGGTTCCTAAAAGCACTGGGGTTTAACTAGAATAATGGAGCAATTTAAGCAGCTTTGGACTCAATTTAAACCTGGGATGTTGAAGCAAGGAATTAAACAAATGCATAGACAAATAATGAGTTTCTATATATCTTTAGTTTAATCACAGAAAGTTGGAAATTGGATAAGGACCAGGGAACACAGAAACCCAGGATGCTGATGGGTGATTTTCCTCAAGAGTTGATTGCATGTTTGAGTCTTAAATACACAGTCGTATTTACCCCAGTGGTAGACTAGGACATTCTACTCGAGTCCAGGGAAAAAGTCACTTCTCAAAGATTGTTTTCCTGGGTACATTCTCAGCATCACTTTCTGTCAGTCTGACTTTTCTACTCTTCTAACCAAGGATAAAAAAGGTTTACTGCATTTACTATATTTCTACTTCCCTTGTGACATATCTAGTAATGTAATAAACATAAAGATTAAAAATGCATTTAAGATCAAAATTATGCAGGGATATGGAATGAAGGAAATACGTATTTGTCCATGCAGTCACAGGATCCAGAATGCTGAATCTTGGGAGCATAGCCAGCAAAGAGATGCCCAGTGGATGGCTCAGTGGGAAAAATGTTGTCTTGGATAGCTGATGATCTATTATGGACAGAAAAACAAATTTTAGGTGCCTTTTCCCTGTCTGATTCTGAATGACCCAACTTGTAGGATGCTGTGACCATGATAGACAACTGTTAAACTATGCCTTTGACCTGTACATCTTCTCTATTTCAATTTTTAACTTGCTATTGGATTAGAATCCTTCTTTCCCTCGTATACTCACTCTTTCTATTGTTTTGCTGCATTTTCCCACTAGATTTTTTTCTCCCCATCCTGGAAACAGTGGTTCTGCCATAGACAGTGGTTCTACCATATGATGGAGAAAAGAACTCAAATGATAGAGAAAATTGCTACTTATTTATTATATTACTGTAATTCTCTTCCTTGTACAAACCTCTGCCTGTTGTTGTTAAATTCATCTGTGTGGTGTGCTTGAGCTAATGGAGTGTGCACACACGTGATATAATTTATGTCACTACCTTCCAGATTCTTTGGGAGACATTGTGAGGTTCTGCCAGTTATTCTGCTATGAAAATGGTACATCCCACACAGAAATTTCATCTTTATTTTAGCCCAGAAATTAAAACACCATGAAACAAAACCAAAAGGAGACAAGCAGAGATAAGGCATTTACAACCATCACTATATGATGTGATATGCTGCCACTAAGATTTGAGTTTGTTTGTAGATGCAGCAAAACCAATTAAAATACACTTGATCAGGGACATTAGGGATAGGTTTTGTGAATGAGAGATGAACTTTATTGAGTTAAGTCCTTCAAGTTTTTAGTTACAACTCTATTTTCATTCACATAATAATTCCTTCCCCTCTTTCAATATCTTAGGACACTCATTAGTCTATGAAACAGAAGGCCCATGTGATGTAGAGGGGACAGTTTCTGCAATTTCAAACTGGGTAGGATTTTTCTTTTTTTGGCCTTTTCTTTTATCTCATCACAACTGACTCCAGATTGGTTATTTTGTAGCAGCATAATGTTGTAAGGAACAAGGTTCTCAAGATGATGCTGCAACCTGAAGATGTTTTTCCTCTATATTCTCTGAGAATATGTATGATTCTCATACATCCTTTAGTTTTTATTAGAAAATCTTTGGTTTATTCTCCTTACATGATTCAAACTTAGTCAATCTCTCTCCTGCTTTTCTCTAGCTCCTGCTCTTTCTTAATCAGATCTAGGATTTCTAATAGCTTCATCAGCTTTATTTATTACCAGGAATTGAACTTGGGACCTTGCGCTTGTGAGGCAGGCAGTGGCAACACTGAGCTAAATCCCTGGCCCCTGCATCAGCTTCATTTTATAGCATCTCCATTTAATTTATTCTTCTAGTCTTTCTCCTCATAAGCAAATTATCACTAACTTACGCCATTATATTATTGGAAGTCGGTTCAGTTATCCATAAATCCCTTGTTTTGGCATTTTTTGTGAGCATGAGAACTGACGGATATTTGTTCTAGACCATCTTTTCAAAGATGCTTGGATAGTAAACAGTCTTGGGAAAAAACAGTGTTTTTCTCTAGAGCCAATGGCAGGTTTATTTGCTGCCATTATAATAAAGAAAATTTCAGTGCACTATAAAAGATTGAAGTTTCTCAAATTTAAAGTTCCTTGGCTGTGATAAAAACCAATTATGTCCCCTCCATAATATTTATCTATGCCTACCTGTATCATTCCAGGGATGCTGGAGGACATGGGGAACAGGGATGCCTACTGTGCTGTGCATAATAAAATATCCCCTGTTGTCTGCCAGCATTCATGAAACTATATAAGCTAACTTTCTAGTTGGTTAGCAGGGCAAAATCTTGCACCCTTCACAGTTCTTGGTATGTAACACTTCCTGTGAATGATCATTAATTTATCATAAATTAATTTTTTTTTGAGACAGAGTCTCACTATGTAGTTGAGATTAGCCTCAAACTCACTATGTAGTCCAGGATGGTCTCAAACTCACAGTGATCCTGCCTTAGCCTCCTGAGTGCTGGATTTATAGGCATACACCACCACATCCAGCTTACACTGTCATTTCTAACATACCTCTTCTTTAGAAAATAAACTGTAATTTATCCACAACACACAAAAACACTATCACTGTAAATTCCTTGTTTAATAAAAGGTTGTTGAATGATTGGATGGATTAAATTTGGAAAAGGATTATATAGTATGTACTATAAAATTATCAATGTTTTTAAACCTCTAGTTACCACTAATACTGTCAACATACTGGAGCAACATCAGCATTGACTTCAAGTCTCCAAAACAACAAACTAAATCTAGTCAATAGCTCTCAGAATAATTGTGTTGGTTTTGCTAAGAATGTACAAGGCATCTCCTTCTTGCTTGTCAAAGATTAGGTTTGGAGTTTTGACATTCTTAGCAAACATTTGTGACATGTGGTCCTGGAGACAGTCTCATCTACACCACCTTTATTCCACATCAGCTACTTTATTCCACACTTTTTTATATGCAAATTACTCTGTGTAAAAAAAAAACTAGGCACTTGGAATTTAAATATATAAATGGGAAAGTAAACAAGTAGTGAATGATATAATACAATTAAAAGCTGCAGAATCACAGAAAAGGTCAACCAAGCCTAAGGATTAGGGTATAGGATATGTACACTTTCAACATATGTATTCCAACCAAATTTGGGAGCCTCATGCTGTATTATTTTACTTCTTTCTAGCTTTTCAGTCCCTGATTTTACCATGTTAATGGTCCATTCATTTTTCTGTATCCATAAATTCTACTTCAGTTTTTCTCTCTACCTTTTGCTCCTACAAAAGCTCTTGGTTTTGTCTTACAGAATTTCATTCCAGGCATTTTATTTCCATTTTTGGCTTTAGCTGTTTTGCAGGACATATGTGGTAATCCTAATTATCTCTAACATTGTCTGAGGCAAGGCATTCATGATTCCAAAAGCCCGCAATCTGGCTCTGAGGTACATGTTTGAGAATCCCTGCTCTAGGTTTTTCCATCACTCCACCAATGCTAAATTGAAGTGTATTCCATGAAACTATCAATACATCCTAATATATGATGTTTTCCAAGTGAGTTTTCTCTCCACCTCAGCATAGTTTCTTTTTTCTCTTACCTTGCATTTTTACTTTTTAGAAAATTGAGGAGACCTGGCTAAGATTATATGTGTCCTGCTTAATAGCTGACATCATAATTTCAAACAACTAGAATCCAGTTGGTTTGTTTCTCTATCAGTGAAATTTACAGACACAGAATTATTGAGCTTGGAAAATCACAAGCAACAGTTAGTGCTAACCTCTGTCCATCTTAACTTAGGGAAGAAGAAAAGGCAACAAAAGGGATGATTAGAGTTTTCAACCTCTCCTGGTAGAATAGCTTACACTGAAGATGGAGAAAGGAACAGGAATTGCAAAGGTAGCCTGAAGTCCCTCACAGAATCTAAATTCTGCCTTGTCCAGAAATGAAAGAGAGAGTGCCTTTCTCAGTGAGTCTCAGCAGCTATCATGTGGCTTTATGGACTAGAGATGCACCCCTAGAGCCATAGGTGTGGAGATGTCCTATTTATGCAGAAAGCAGCACATTTCTACTGAATGTGACTAGTCATGCAGTGACTAGGGTTCTCAAGCAGAAGAAAGCCACCCCTGTCTTAAGATATGTAATTATAAGTCAACCATGACCCTTATGCTTTAAACATTTAAAAATATAAAGCCAAGCAGCTAAATTATAGATAATACTGCATTAGCCAGACATACCTTCAAGTTCTTTAATCTTTTAGCTAATTTAGGAGATAGTCTCCAAATGAGAAGTATCATTGCACAATGCAGTGGTATTTATTTAGCTAACCAAGTACAGGGGTATAGAGACAAATAATAGGGGCAGTGTATAGAGACAAATAATAAGAAAAAAGCTACCATCTCTGTGAACTTTTGATGTAAATGGGAGACATGTGGCTACAATTTCAAAACAGGTTGATAAGTCTAACCATCAGAGTAATGTATGTATGTATAGAAGAGGGAACACCTGTATCTGGAGGGATGAGGAGAGATTAGAGTCAGGAAAAAGATATAATGTCACTCAGGATCAAAGAGTCTAGTAAGAGTTTATCAGTTGCAATATGTTAGGGAAAGCATCAAGCAGCAGAAGCTACACAAGCTGATGGAATGTAAAGCTATGTGGTATAAATGTTTCATTCAATACATATATGGGAAGGGTGGTACTGGTGGAAAAGAAACCAGAAAGAGAGTCAGAGACCAAATCTAAGAGGCTTTTGTCACTATACGGAAGAGTTAGGACACTATTCTACACATGATAGGAAAGTTTTAAAACTAGACTGTTTTGATCAAGTGGTGTTGTGCGTGTGAGTTCAGAAACATTCAGAAACCTTTCAAACATGGGAGTGATGGTGGTTGAAGAGCTCTTGTGTAATTGCCAATAGGGACAACCATTTAAGAGGCAATATATGACATAATCACAACATAAATCATAGACAGGTGTTAGAGTTTGGAAAATGTTTTTTAAAAAACACATCAAAAACAGAGTGTGACTGTGTGAATAAAAAAAGGAAGGAATTTTCATATTCTGGTAGAGGTATTCAGATGAAGAAGTTGTTTTTCACCAAAATAGAGTATGAGGAGCTTAGAGGTGATGAGTTAATTTTGCATAGGATGAAGTTAAAATACCTGGGAAACATCTAGAGGAAGAGTTCTGATTGATAGTTACATATATATGAGCCAAACCTCAAAAAGTGAAAGAGACTGAAGACATAAATGTGGGACATGAGGATAGAGTAGTAGATTAGATCTTTCAGAAGGTAGTTTAAAAATCAAGTACAAATATCTAGATGTATATCTCAAGCTTTACTGTCACCCAGGGATCCTGATAAATTGTTCATTCTGCTTTAGTAGTTCTGCAATCAGGTCTAATGTTTACCATTTCTAGCAAGATTCCAGGTGCTGCTGATTCTGTAGGTGCGGAGACCAAATTGAACAGCAAGCCTCTAGAAAACACTGGTATTCAACAATGGGAAAATGAAGAAGTGTCCACAAAAAGGATGGAGTGAAACAAGTTAGAGATATAAGAGAGAGTGGGTAAAAGAGGAGATGTTGGAATCAAACAGAAGAGAGATTTTCATAAAGAAGACAATGTTCAACAAAGTTGAAATTGTTGAAAAATAGAGTAAGAGTAGATTAGAAAATGTCATTTGAGATTGGCAATTTGAAGATAATTTTAAACTTTTACAGGACAATTTTTGAACCATGAAGAAGATAGAAGCAAATTGCAGTTCACAGCTAAATAAATGGTAGTTAAGGAAATAGAGATGGTAATTCTGGACTATTTTTTTAATAAAATGTGTCTGTCAAGAAAAAAGAGATGAATAGGGTTATATTTTAAGAACAAAAGGTTGAAAAGTTTCATAACTTTTCAGTTAGAAAAGATGCGAAGTTTGTAGTAATTGTTGTAATTGCCAAAAAGACTTAAGATTTACAATTAAATTAAGGATTTTGAGATGGCAGGATTACACTGGATTATCCAAGTATGCTCCACATAATCAGAAGTATCCTTAAAGGACACAGAAGTGTCAGGGCCAGAGAAGAAGTAACAACAAAGGGTGAAGTGATGCTATTACTGGTTTTAAAGAAAAAAGAAAGCAGAAATCCCAGGAATCTGAGGTGTCTCTAAGAGATGGAAAAGGCAAAGGAGAGATTTTTGTCTTAGAAACTCCAGAAGTGGAGCAGAGTGAGAGGACCAGTGAGGAGCAGAGCTGCATGGAACAGAGCTGCCACCCACTGCACCTCCCTGGGCCTCCAAGCAGAACCTGCAGCACTAACCCCAGCCCACTTCCACCACTGCCTCTGTCTCTGGCCTCCTGGCTGCATGGGTACCTAGATCCACACCACAGAGGCACAGGGGGTCATAAAGCCCTGAGCTCCAAAACATAGAGCAGAAGTGAACAATAGAAAGAAGGCCTCTCTCAGGCTTGATGAAAATTGAAGCCCACCAAACAAGTGAAGGGAATCTCTGAAATAAAGGCACACCAGACCACCATGGTTTGTAAGTTGGAGGGATCACCTCCTCTTATTGGAACCTGAACTATCCTCAGGGGAAGGGCAGCTTGAACCTGCAGTAGAATCTTGTGGAGTTCAACCCTGCAGGAGGGCAGGGAGCTTAACTTGGGCCTTTAAGCCAGGAATCAGTCTGAATCTCAGGGGTCTGCTGCTGGCTTACTGAGACTAATTGACTTATATCTGCACACTGCTGCCCACATTGTCCATTGTGAAAGCAGAAACATACCCTGAAAAGGGCCCTTCATTTTTATTTTTTATTTTTAATTATTACTATTTTTTATTTTTGTCTTATTTTTTTATTCTTTTTAAATTTTTATTTTTTTCTTTATTTTTTTCTTTTCTTTCTCTCTCACTTGATCTTTCCTTTTCCCACATTGTTCCTGTTCCCACTCTAATATGGATTTCTTCTTTCTTTTTCTTTTTTTCTCTCTTTTTCCTTCTCTTGATTGCCATTAATTTCAAAGCCAAGTGAATACAATTTCTAGCTTCCCTACTGCTGTTAGATTGTTCTATTCTTGTCTTTGTTCTTTAATTCTGTCTTTTCTTCTTGTCTTTAACAGTTTCTTAGAGTTTGTGTGATCTTCCTATGTCCTCTGGCCTCACTTCTAATCTTACCCTATCCTACTACCTATGTATCCCTCCCTCTCTAACTCCTTCTAAGTCCCCATTCAGAAGTGTAAAGTTGCCAAATTGAAGTGTTCTTTCAGTATAAATATATTTTGGCTTGGTCCTCAATTTTGATTTAATCCACATGGTTAAAGGTGATAGATTAATAACTACCACAAATCATCATTTTCTAAGCTGTGCTTGATGCTGTTGTGTTGCTGATTATATCAATTGGGCTAATGTGCGGTGATTGATCTACTTAGTTGTCCTTCCTGGTATAACGAAAATGAGATTGCAGAACCTAAAGACCAGCTATATTTGGAAGATCAAAATATCAACCCAGGAATTAAACCAAGGACAGTACCAACAACAAAAATAGAATTGAGAAGACATTTAAGCAAGGCACAAACCCAGACCTCCAGCTCACCAAAGGCAAGTTCTCAGGAAAACGAGGTGGAAAAGTCTGATAATCAGCCAACTGGACACCATGAACTGATAGTACACAAAATAACAAAACAGATGAATGAGGCTCTAGAAAAATTGAAAACAAATAATTTTCCAGATAACTACAGAGATGGTGAGCAGAATGACAGACATGATTAGAGACTCTAGAACAGAAACAGATAAAAACAATACATGAATTCAGGACCATGATAGAAGCCATGAATTCCCAGCATAGGAAAGAAATGTAATCAATGAGACAGATTCAAGCAGATATCCTGAAGATTAAAAACTCTATTTAAAGTATGCACAACAGACTGAGCCAATCTGAAGACAGAATATCAGCTATAGAAGACAGGATGGTAGTCAGTGATCATGAAAAGAGAAATCTCTTAGAAACAGTAAGGGACCGTGAGAAATCAATCCAGTAGCTCCTAGATGATGCAAAGAAGAATAATATGAGACTGATAAGAGTCCATGAAAAAGCAAGAGAAAGCACAAATGACATAAAAAAAATTGTTCACAGAATGAATGACAGAAAATGTCCCAAACAGAGCAAAAGAATTTGACATACAGATAAGTGAGGCTTATAGGACTCCAACTAGCCATGATCATAAAAAACCTATACCTAGATATATAATAATTAAGATCCTGGAAACCCAATAGAAGAACAAAATACTATAAGCATTTAGAGAAAAGAAACACCAGAATGAAAAATCCACTACAGATACCTTGCTTTTAGTCTGGTGAGACTTTTCATGGTCTTCCAGAATTGCACAATAAAAAATTTGTGTTGTCTGTAAGCAAATGAGTCTGTGACAATTCATTACAGCAGCAAAAGAAATTATTAGCAAATTAGTACAAGGATATTTAACATACATAGAAAAGAACTGTAGGGGACAAAATAATTTTTTCTCACTCACCACAAAGGTCATGATTGCCATTCTTTTACATGTTAAAAAGAGAAAACTGTAAAAAATATATATATTTAATTAAAATTCTGGGTTATACGAGAACCTATAGAAATAAAAGCACAAAGATTCAGAGAAAACTTTGTTTTTAGGAACAGCTGTGTAGAAATGTGATTGAAAGGTAGGTAATAAACTGGGGGAACTATGCAAGATCTGTTTAGATTCTTGTTGGCCCAAGGTCTAGGTCAGGACCCCTCTTGAATCAAAGCTGACTTTCAGAGGAGGGAGGTCAGAGAACTTTTTACCATAACATGTTAGGGAAGAAAGGCAGGGAAAGTCAGAGCATGACTTCCAAGATGCCATATATTTGGGTAGCATATTCTGCTTCCTGACAGGACCAGGAAAGAAGGAGGACATCTCTCAAACAGGACAACGTGTAATAAACACCCTATCTATTTGGATGTGCAAATTTTTCTTAGGCTTCACATCAAGTGTGAGACTTGGACAGCATGAGTAGGCCCCACTTTCTCATAAACTACTTCCATGAAGATGAATAAGATGACATGTAGAATGCCTAGGCACACAGGAAGAACACAGTGATAGCTCCTTACCCATTTTAAGTGCTTTTAGAAAAAATATTTTGCCTGAGTGGGGTGTGGCAACTGCTTTATTGCAATGAAATATGGAAACAGGGATCCCTAAGTAATCTCCACAAGAAGCTGAGCTCTGTTGAGTCCACGAGAAACTGAAGGTGGAAGGACCCAGACTTTGGAATTTCTTGGACTGTTTCACAGCTGAAGTGTTCTTAGGCTGAAGTCAAAACTGAGAGGCGATCTGGTCCTCAGCCCCCTCTCTTTCTCTCTCAAAGTTCTCTGCCTAAATGTTCTCTCATCATCTGGGTCAGGTTGAAAAGCAGAAGATGATCTCCTGTAACCTCCCCAGACCCTGACTCACTTGCACATCTCTGGTTCCCAGGGAGACCTTTGGATATCAATGGCGGCTCCCAGCTGGAGGAAATCTTGAACATTTGTATTTAAATGAGGGAAGTGGGGGAGGGGAAGTAAAAGAGAAGAAAGGAAATAGGAGTGAGGAGGATGCTGGAGGTGTGTTCAAGGACTCAAACAGGGAGATAGAAAAATCAGGTTGGATTATTCAATCACATCAGGTTTCCTGGAAAAATCAAAAAGAAGGCAGCAGGTGACAGAGGGGTGTTTATTTTCTGCGTGAGAAATAGCTCCCAAAGACTCATTTCCAATGTCAGGGTGTAGGGGCCCGAATTATCCCAAATAAGTGGGAGCCCCTATCCCTGTGAGTGGCTCCCGGCTGACTGTGCATTCCTTTCCAAGTAGCCAGGGCCAGTTTTTCCTTCACCCAGGTCTCGAGTCTTACAGTTTCATTGCTGTAGTTGGAGGGGTCACATTCTGATCCCCCTTTGTAAGACTTGAATAGGCTAAAGTGACTCCATGCTAATAGGCCAGACTGTGCTTCTTCATATGCTAATTGCTACCTTGGTTAACAGCCCGCCCATAGGCAAATGGTTTGACCAAAGGTGACCCTAGAACATTTCCTGCATAAGATGAGCAATGTGTTTGCAGTCTTGTTCTGTGAATTCCCTGACTCTTTGTTTAGAAAAAACTTATAAAAAGTACCTCAGCCCCTGAGCAGTTGCCTCTCTGAGCCACCTGGCTTGGGGAGTGCCGTCTGGCCAGACTAATAAAGGTCTATTTACCATCTAACCTGGTGTGTTCCTTCCTGGGTTTCTCATTTCTCCGTCAAGCTCCCGGAGCCTCGCTGGGTGTTAGGGCCCAGCATCGTGGAGGCCTTTTTCGCTGTTCACGCTCCGTGGAGTGGAAGTGAGACTTTAGGTCTTACACCTTTCCCCTAGCAACTAAATAAAATCCCTGAAAAGACAAGTTCCAAAGCTGAGAGTTTTGGATTAACTGTTATTTAGTAGTTGAATCCATTGTGAGAGGAGAGAAGCAGGGGAGGAGGTGGTTGGGCAGAATATCTGCCAAGATTGAATTACACAAGGATTCGATGATGTCAGCTTTGATAAAGGTCTAACCCAGTGAATGTGGAATGCAACTGAGTGACTGAATCCTCTCAGGAGATCGATTGCAGAAACCTCTATGAAAGGACCACAGCACTTCTTTAAAATATTAAGTGTGTGGCTCTGCTCATCTCAAGCTGCAATTCCCAGAGCGCTGGTGGAATCTGAGTTTTCTGCTATAATCACTTGAACATTACTTACTGCCCTACATAACTGTGGGTCACGTGACGTTTACGCCAAAAAAGGAAACCTTTGGGGGGAAAACAGCCATCACAAGCCATCAGAGTGCTGATCTTACAAACTGAAGCTTATTCAATTTTAATAAACACTTTCTAAGGTCTGCTACGAGCCACTGTGCGCAAAATGAATGAAATAGATTTTCCTTCCAGGTGCGTACACTCTGCTGAGGAGGCAGATGGTTTACAGATGTCCAGTACTGCCTGGCAGTGGTTATTAATACTGTGGGCACAACAAAGAAGACAAAATTAATGAAAATACAGATAAGAAAAGAGCATCTTATAGTAGGTGGATATGAAATTTAGGCTTTTATAATAGACCTATAAGAAAAAAATATAGGGAAATCCTGTAGGGATGGACTAGAAAAAGAATTTTAACATATTGCCTGCTTGGTATAAAAGGCCAGTTCTGCACAATGATCTGTCAGGTGACAGTTTGAAATAACTTTCTTATTTTTTTTCTCTCTGATATATTTCTATTGCTGTTCTCATAAGGAACTTCAGCTTGGCCACCTGCCTAATCTGCCATATTTTGATATTAGAGTTTTAAGGCTTATATCACTTCATAATAAACCTAGAAGCTAGAATTGTGAGAAAAAAATGTTTTAAAAATATGTAAGTTCAGACCAAGTAAGAAACTTACAAATATGAAGAACATTGCAAATTTTTGTAATTGAGATAGGACTGGAATAGAAGAAATATTTGTGCTAGTGAGACCTCATTTTCAGAGTCGTGGCATGTAGGAATGAAGAGGTGAGTACCAGTGTCACAAACTGGAGAAAATTTCAAAGTATCTGTCACTTCATAAACCTCTTAGTTTTCACTGAAAAATTAGGAAAAGTTCAGTAATAAATGGAAGACATGGAAGTCAAAGATTAATTTGTGACTTTAGGCTTTGAATGGACGGTATCTGGAGGTAATGCAATTAAAGCAGGGCACTTACTTCTAGAAAGCAGAAGAAGAGAAAGATGTGTTCAAATGAGTCATAGTTTCTATATCACTAAGATATTAGGTACTAAGGTTTTGTTTTCAAATCTCACTTTGTTAAGGGACGTATTTGTAAAAATTGCAAAAATATTTCCCCAGAGTTTTGGCAATGTAGCGGACTATTAGCAATTTTTAGATGAAAATAAATAAAAGTGCATAACGCTAAGAGTCAACTCATTTTAATTCTTTTAACTTTTTCATCTTTGCTCACATTGTTTACCACAGATTCTTTGGACTCTGAAGTTACTTTCTTTAAGGCCATTCTGTCAAGCTTATAAATGATTGAACAAATTCCTCTGGCTTCTTAACTGCAAATAAATACCCCCACTCACAGGCATCTCATTCATCCAACAGAGTTAAGTTAGGTATATATATATTTTTATTGAGTTTATTGGTACATTCTAGGTACACAGTACAGTTACATTCATTACTGGGGTTGTGTACCTTTACATGACAGGTCTTGGTTCTCATTAAGGTATGTATTTAGATAGTACAATGTTGTAATGATAGTATTGTATGATAATTTCTGGAAATTTGTGACACTACTAGTAGCTTGAGGAAGAGTCAGAGAAGATAAAATAAAAGAGAGAAAAATGTGTTGTAAACAACAGGAAGAAAAAGAAGTGAAGAAAGAGGTTAAGGAAAAACCTAAATACAAAAGAATATCTTAAACATTTGAGCAATAGGCTACAAGCCTCTAGTGTACTTGCCTCTTCATTTCAGTACTTTTCATAGGTAGAAGCCTTCTGGTAATATGCAGTCTACCTTTTCAACCCACAGATGAGAAAGCAAAGGTCAAGGGGAGACGTGTGACTTGATATTAGTACCAAAGTTGACTAGAGATGAAGCTAACAGTAGGACACAGGTTTCCTAAGTGCTGCTTCGGTAGTAGCTCTGTTACATCATTTCTTCTCCTTGCCAAACTTACTGAATCCAAAGATTCTTTGAAATGTAAATGCCCTTCCATTTTTCCTTTAATATCTAAAGTAACTGTACATTTATCTTGCTTTTTTATAGTTTACCAAGTGCTTTATTTTATTAAATCCATTCTGAGAGAAGTAAATTTCAGCTATAAAATGGCCTACATGGGACTTATCTAATTTGATTTATGATACATTTTCTCTACAGATACTCCAATTCTTATTTGCAAGTACTGAGGTGAATTAAAAATAAGAAGATTGTATTGGCCTCATTCCTTTGTGCCGTACCACCAACTTGGAACTCACTGTGCTTTAAGAAAAGGAAGCATGGGAGACGAAGGATGGACAGGCTGACAAGTAAGGCAACCAAGAGACAAGTAATAGTGTGGATGGAAAGAAATTTGCAAGTCTCTCACGGATAAAGGTTACATTTACTCATGCTTCTAGACACTGATGATAGAGAAGATGCTAACTCCAGTTGCTTCTGTAATAGTGATCCATTTACTTCAAGAAAGTTCCTTTAAAACTGATAAATTCAGTTCTCAGAAAAAGACCTGGGGCTGATGTTGAGGATAAGAGGACCCCCCCTCCCCACCATGAGCTCACTTTCCCAGGTCCAGGCACCCAGGGCAGGATGATTTCAATCACTCTGCCCTCCAGTCATGGCTGACACTTCTTGGCATCCAGCCTGCCTGTAATGGAATGTGTCCTGCATCTGGGAATTAGGTCATCAGTAATTCACTTAATAGCATTTTATGAGCTGGGCTCTGACACAAGAGAGCGATCTGGCCTTACCAGCATGAGCTCTCCTTGATGTGAGGGGAAGAAGGGAAGACAGGATAGCATCATGACTAATCACACATTATATTTTCAGAGAGTATGAGCAAGAGTAAGAAAACCTGGTTGTTTTTTAGACTTTCTATGGCAGTGGGCCAGATATGCGATCTTGGGCAAGTCACTTCTTGTTTCTCAACTTCAGCACATCCGTAGTCTCATCCAAAGTTAACATTGTATAGAAGATCCAAGCCTTGTTAGGTCACTGCTTTTTTCCCTGACTGCTTTGTTGAAAGGAAGCTAGATTACCTTTCTTTTTGCCACTAATATGCTCTGAAACGGAAAGCCATGATTTGTAGAGTTTGCTGTTTGCCCTGGTGTAAGTATTCTTAGCATGGCTGACTCCAAGATATCAATGGTTTAACAACTACTTAACAAAATTTCTGAAAATTAAACAATTGCCTCTGATGAGTGATATGAGTCACTCTAGCACATGTTTAGTTCACCCTACCTAGAAAGAGCTGTAACAGTGAAAGATTTTTTTCACATACAAACACATAGCTCAATTGTCCATAAGCTAAGATATGAAGGATATATATATATATATGTATGCAGATATATATATATATGCAGATGTATATGATGTATATGTATATCTTAGTGTGAAGTAAAAGTATTCACAGATTTTCTTCTTTGGTTCTTTATCAATGCCTGCCTTAATTTATCTGAAGCCTTCTCAGTACAAAAATGTCCATAATCATATAGTTGTTTAGTTGAATTCCTAGTTTTGCCACCACAGCTTTGACTGTTCCCAAGGATGGTCAGGGAGCCAATAGAATTCTTTTCTTTTCTTAGAACCCTGTGTTCTTCCCTTTCAAAAATCCAATATGTATCTCATGCACTCTGTAGAAGGTTCACTGCTGTATGGGATTTTCAAGTTGAAAGAATCACCAGAGTCCTTTTTTCTTTTCATCTCTTCAACTGATTTGTGAGAGCCCTTCTTCTGGGTCCTGGAATGTTAATGTAAAAATCTTCCAGTGCAAGGAGATTGGGGAGTTTATGGCTGAGATCAGCACCTGGAATGGTGATAAGGAAAACAATAAATCAGTTACATTTTATCCCCTCAAGTGAAGAATATATAGAGAAAATATTCAATTAACAACTATCTAATGAGCTTTTACTGCATAGACTTTGCACTGCAAACTATTGTGAAAAATGAGAGAAAGCATAAACTATGATACCAGCCCTCAAATTTATAATCTGATCAGGAGCTAAAATTAACATACACAAATTAATGAAAATCAGTTAAAACTCATTTTATAATTAAGTGTTTAATGATGGGACACAAATTCTAAATGAAGCAGGCATTTGGATAAAGGTAAAATTACTTGAAGCAAGCATTGTGCACTACAGCTTATGGACAGCAACAGAGCCTAAGCTGTCCTCAATAAGGGGATAGTGTCCCATTAGACAGGTTAAGGTTCAGATCAAGCATGAAGGGGGAATTGCATTTTAAAAGTTGGTGGCAAGAAACAAGTGATTAAAACAGGAAGTAGTGAGGGGGAAGAAAATAAGTAAAACCTCTGACCTGAAACTGGGTTCTCATATATGCATAGGAGCAGAGGGAATGGAAGGTTGAGAAGCTGTAAACAAATGACCATGGCCAGAGCACATGTGACAGTGAAACTCTGACCTATGACCTCTACAACCACCACCATCTCAGGAAGGCAAACCATAACTTCTGCTGCAGTCAGCCTAGAATAGTCAGGACTTAGCGCTATCATTTGAGTGGCCTTTATTTATTTCCACAGTGGTAAAGGAACACACCAATAATAGTGTTTCTTATCTCTTATTACTACATGAGGAAACACACACACATGCACACACATTGTCTTTCTCCTACCATCCTTCCTCTTTCCCTCCCACTATACACTTTGCATAAGCTTTCCTACCAATCTTCTTAGAAAGCCCATATAAAAGAGGATCTACTTCTTCCATTTCACAAATGAATCAAATGAGGTAGTCAGAGAAGTCTGTGTTGAAGATATTTTTATATATTTGAATCTAAAGCAGTTCATGAATACCTCAGGCCTATCTTTAATTTTGACTCTGTCTGGTTAACTTTTTATCAACAAGAAACCTTTTGTTAGTATGCTTTTAATAATGATTCCATAAATTTTAAAAATTGGTCTAACTTTATTAAATAATAACTAATGCTTTTCTAAGATATTTTAAGATATCTAAAAATGATTGATCAGATTTGCTAACAAACGTAAAGTAACTTGCATTACTGTACACTAGGCAATATAATTCCAGTCTAATCAAAGAGTACAATTCATTTATATATTATCTGACCTCATATAAATATATGGATTCTATTAGGGCTTTTTCAGATTCTGAAAATAACACATCAGTTTTCAGCTCCATTCATACTTTTCAGGATTTATTATGACATTAAGAATTTCAAATTGGGAATGTCTGATATGATATCATAATAATTTTGTAATGGTTTTATCTTTTTATGGAGTCTAGCCCTTTATTCTATGTTCCAAAACCCTAGGGTAAATTACTTTTTGGACTTTACTGGTAGAATCTGATCATATGGAGTATTTAGGAAATTTGAAATCCCTACCTCAATTACATTAAGGGACATCTAGAAATGAATTTTCCTGATTTAGTGTCCTCTGTCCTCTTTTCCTCTGTGATCATCATATGATGAAAGGATTGTAGACTTAGCATCATTGTGCTGGAGTCCTTTGTGTTTTTAGTCTCTTGGGCATGATTCTAAGATTTATAGATTTAGAAACTCAGTTTTTCAGATCATCGATGGACACATGCTTTGATAAATTTAATCACCTCCCTCTCCCCCTTTTTATTCTTATCCAACTTTGAATATTTTCTTCACTGCCCTTATTCCCAACACCCTGATAACCTAAGCAATATCCCCAACAATTCTTGGAAAGGGGTGATATGACGTGAGAAAATGTTTCTTGTTGATTATGACCTTTTCATAGCATGGATGATGTTGTAAAATGCAGTCATAGGGGCTGAGTCTCCTTCATTTAGGAATTTTGTTGAGCTTTGCTTAGTTACCTGTTGTAAGTCTGTGGAATATATATTTGGCGGCACATATTAATAAGGTGAGCCAGTCTGTTGTAACAAATACGTATGAATTTCACAGTAACTCTACATAATGAGAGTATTTCTTGTTCACGCAACAGAACAAGATTGCTATTCCTTATTAGCAAATTATTGTCTATCTGTAGTAATTGAAGAACATAGACTTCTTGGTATCTCATCTTTGCCATCCTCTAGGATGTCATTCCGTTGCCTCTATGGTGTATTCCTCCATCATTTTATCGCTAAATACAGGTGGGAGAGAGGATCGACGAAATACATTTGCTTCTTGGAGTGCTGTGGCCCTTCCATTCACATGCTATCCTTGAGGACTAGTGCCACAGAGGCTAAGAAATTTGATCAGCCTCTGGATCAACGTCACGAAGAAAATCCATTTACTGAATAGTTAATAGTCTCCATCTTAGGTATCTGTAGCTTCTGTCTACTTCTTATTATTCATTGAATGTATGCAGAATATGATTGGAACTACAAAGAAACTATTATAAACAGTATCTTCTTTTTCCTGATCTCCTTTGTTCCACAGTTGTCATTGTCATTTTGGGGGAGGAAGATAGCAGTTGATAAATTATCTTATTTTCTCTAGCTTACTTGGTTAAAAAGAGGATTGATAACTCTGATATAAAATGATCCCAGCGATTCTCTCCGGTACATCCTCTCAGTGGTTGCTCTCTGCTACTATGACAGTTGCTCTGGGTAGTTCTTTTTAGATCAAACTTATGCCCCCCCCAGCAGTGAAGCAGTACAGGGTTATGATTTCAGCTATACTCCTTGAGGGCCAACTCATGACCTCTGTGCTTTTAGATTCTCCCAGGACCTGACCTATAGATTAAGGTTCTACTTCAGTGAATAACAATATATCAGTGTAGGTGGAGCATCTGTCCCTGCTTCTCTTTCTAACCTTAGAATCATAGGCCTACCTCTACCACTTGATGTAAACTCTCTGTTACTAGTCATGCCTCAGCTAGCAGTTTGGGAAGAAAGGGATTTGATAACTAAAGTTTTTCTAGGTTCTAAATTATTGTCAAGAGCTAATATGCCTTTGCTAATAAGAGAGATATTTTGGTACTTAAAATAGACGCTCTCTATAAAGAATGAGAAATTAGAGTCATTCATAGGAAAATGGATACATATTGAAGATATACTCCTAAGTGAAATAAATAAGTCTTACATGTATAAATACTGAATAGTTTCTCTGGTGTGAAAAACTATAATGTTACATAAGATCCTAATGATATAATTGACAATATGAAATAGGAAGAAAAGGGCTAAAGATATAGGGGAAATGGGAAGGATAGGGGAAAGGTAATAAGGAAAAGAAAAAAAAAACATGAGAAAATGAAAAAATGGAAATAAAGTATTTGTAAATAGGGAAGGGAGGAGGGGGTGAAGGGAGGGCAGGGATAAGGGGAAAAAATGAAAACTAAGACCTGTCATGTAAAGGTACAAGATCCCAATGATAAATGTAACTGTACTGTATACCTAAAATGTACCAATAAACTCAATGAGAAAAAAAAAATAGATACTCTCTAGTGATGGGATACAGGTGACATGAAAAATATATAGTATGCTATACTTGGGCAACAGTCATTTCTCTTTATTTGCAGGTTAATGATTTGATGGTAAATCTTGATTATCAACTTGATTGGCTTGAAGGATTCCCTTAAGAGATTAGTAAAGCACACCTCTGAATATGTCAGTGTGGCTAAATGGGGAATGGGCACATGATCTTTGAGACTGTCCCAGTCCTTTTCTTCTCTAAGTTATAGGTGTTAAGTAGTTTTTCCCAGTGATGGATAGGTGACTAGTAGAAGTAGCTTAGGATATCATTCATGTTTTCTCTACATTAGGAAGACCTTATGTATAATTTTTTAATCTAATGATTCCTGTAGTCATTCTACATATATTTTTGACCACCTCTTGTATTTCAGGTACTGGAGATATAATAAGAGGTCAGATACAGTCCTAGATAGTATGTAGAATGCAATCCACAGGGAACTTTGGATCCCAATAAAATAAAAAGCTTGTCAAGTACTTGTGAATTATCTGAGGGGTTTTGAACAGCTTTATCTCTAGACTGCATAGGTTGTCTCTGTCCTCTTTGAATTCCTCTATATGTCACTTTATGGACATATGGTCACCAAGAGGAATCTGGTTTAAGCTTTAAATAAGCCAACATATTTGAAGCACTTTGCAAGCTCTCAAAATAGTAGATAAAAAATTAAATGGTAGCTTTCACTAATAGTAGCACTAAGCTTTTTAGAAACTCATGGGGAGAAAACTGGTCCAGCTAAAATTTTTGAATTGCTTTTGTCTGGAAAAGCATGTAAGGCATCAGTAATTCTCATGTGCTTCTGATGATGTCTTCAAATCACTTACCTAATTTATCTCAAGCAGTATTCATCAGCTGCTTCTCGACAAAGGCATGACATCAGCAGACTTGACTTAGCCGAGTGTCATGATGCAGCTCTTTCATGGCTTGGTTATTTAATGAATTGCATATAGGAAATTGAACCTATGGCAGGAACACTGGCTGCAAAGTAGAAGAGAGGCCTAGCTTCTGGAAATTGCAGCAAGCAATACTCCTCAGCATTCCCCTTTGAAGCTGTAGAACATGGAGCAGAACAAAGGCTCCAAGTTTAGGAGATGGTATGTTTGGAGAATAAAATTGATCGTTTTTCTACTACTTCTACATGTTCCATCTTCTCCTGTGTTATGCCTGTCACCATACCCAAGGAAAAGGAGGCCTCTAAATGAATAATTTGTGATGATTATAATCTCAACATGAACATGCTATGCAATTATCACCAGGGACAAGATCATAAATCAGTTTATATATTCACTGAGGCCTCCTCTGCATTCAACGTCTCATGAGGTGCTGCAGAAGAGGATGGGAGAAATTTATAATGCTGTCTCTACTATTAAAGAATTTATAATCTTCATGTGGTGACAAAACAAACATATACCAAAAAAATTTGCAAAGAAATTCAACTCTAAACTTTCTGACTCTGACAGGAATGGGGATTTTAAGCTCTAGTCTGGTCTCATAGTAGTCATGTTTGGAGGCCACAGACCTATATTCAAGTTCTCTTTCTGATGCTTAATGAACTATATGACCTTAGGCAATTTACTTCATCTCCAAGTTTCAAAGACTTCATCTGCAAAATAAAGAAAATGCTTTCACCTAGCATTTTTGTGATGCTTCAGTGAGTTAAACATATCAATATTTGATGGTGGTAGACTCTCAAAAAATAGAGGAATCTACCCTATATTTATGTGAGTGTCTATCCCACAGCAATTGCAGAGGTAAGTTTTTAAAAACTAGACACATCATCTTCTCCCCACCTCCTAAATGGTAAGACTAGCTTTGCTATTTAACTTCCATTTAGAGTCATCTGGGGGGTTGGAGGAGCATAGTTTTGAGTTGTTTGAGTGAATCAGGAAGGCATGATCTTGAGTGCCATATATGGTCCCCGGCTCCTTCTTTTCTTATACTATTCCCCTGTTTTGCTTCCCAGCCAGCATGACAGCTTCACTCCACAATGCCCTTCTGACAATGATGTTTATTTCTAAATTCCCTGAAATCACGAAGTTAATTAAACTTCTTCTCTTTTAAATTGTGGGTGCTGTATATTGTGTCTGAGCAACAGGAATATGACTAGTTCAGGAAATGAATATTAGAGGAGTGAGGTTATTATTATTACTGTACCCAATCATGTAGTTTAGAAGCCTGTTGGTTTGTAGAAGGAGTTTGGAAAGGTTTGGAGATGTGGTCTAGAGAAGACCTAGAATGCTGTAAACAGATCCTGTTGGATGATTCTGGTCAGAGCTTAGAAGACCAGAATTCCACTAGGAATGCAGACAGTAAAGACCAGACTCAGTAGGTTTCAGTTGGGAACAAGGATTCATTTGCATTTGTACTAAAGGTCATGTATGCTATGCTTTGGCAGAAAATTTGTCAACATTTTGCCCATGTCCTGAGACTTTGTGGGAGACTGAAATTAAAGCAGGTGGCAAGTTAACCAAGTGCAGGAAATTTCAAGGAAGCCTAGCATTCAGGAATTGTCAAGGTATTATAGTCTGCTTTCAAACAGATTTACTGCAAGGATCAAGAGCAAAAAGCAGAGTTGAATGATGTGAAGCTCGGACAGAAAAAAGTGTCTGTAAAGTTCAGGCAAAGGAAAGTATGATTCTTGTAAAGATAAGCATTCAGAAAGTATATATCAAGGAAGGAGGATGCTTTAGTCCATTGGGGCTACTATAACAAAATACCATACATTGGGTAACATATAAACAACAGAAATGTATTTCTCACAGTTCTGGAAGCTGAGAAGTCAAAGACCAAGGTGCCAGTAGATACAGGGTCCAATGAGGGTCTTTCTGATTCAAAGCTGATGCTTCTCGTTGTGTCTTTACATCATGAAAGGAGAAAAAGGAGAACTAGGAGCCTCTTTTATAAGGACACTCATGAGAGGTCCAACCTCATTACCTACTTACTTCCCAAAGGCCACACTTTCTAATACCATGACCTTGGGACTAAGAGATCAACATATGAATTTTCAACATGTGAACTTTTCAATCTATGGTGGGTGATAAATGCATCATATTAATCAGTTTCATATCATAAATTATAACTTAAATATTTATACCTATGACATGTAAGCCTCCATCTGTGTCCTTTCTCTGGGTCCTACCAATGTTGGAGGGGAACTGTGGCACTCTTGGCTGACTTCCCCAACTGTGGCCTTTACACCACTCACATGGTAGGCACAGCATGGGGACTGGAGATTTTCCTGTGCTCCCTCATTTATAGGCAAAGCAATGAATCCTCCTACCTAGATAGATACACTTTCCTGACAACAAAGTCAAAATATAAGTGTGAAGCCATGGATTTCTTTTAGTATTATTGAAAGTTGACAAATATCAAACATAAATGAATTTGTTATTGCACATGTTTGGGTGCTGACAATGTTTGGGTGAGTAATGAAACAAAGACAGAATAATACAAAAACTATTACATATTTACTCCAAAATCCTTTTTTAAAATAGAATCTCTAATGGTGTTGTCATAATCAAGAAGTTTATATAATTTGTTTTCTATTAAAATCAATGCCAACATAGAAAACAACAACAACAACAAGATAACCATTAGGAAGAAGCCAAGTACTTTGCATCAGAACAATTGGAATGATGTCTTCAGGGCATTACAGTAATCAGAAAGCCTCCACCAATCACAGGCTTCAAAATGTAAAAATTCAAGCCTTTCATTTCAGAAGAGCTTCGCAAGAAGTGCTATCTAATTAATTTTCTCTCTAGGGTTCATTCCACTGTGCTCAGCCATCAGGTATTTAGAAGCCACTGCAGCAACAAATGATCCAAGGGGCCCTGACTATTGTTTCCACTGACATCAGACTTTGGCATATTCCAGATGATTCTGGTTTTACTGGCATGCAGAATGCAAGAGTAGTGCCAACCATGGATTAAACCCTCTAAAAGGATGGCCTGAAAGACCAGTTAAGAAGCCCTTGAGAGGGCAGTAGGTGAAGCTGTGGGAATGAAGCCCAAACTGAAAAGAAGATCCCAGGAAAATGTCAATGTCAGAAACAGAACATCTGCCAAGGAAAGCTTCCACCCAATAGGGAAGTCAGCTGAAGAGAAAGGCTGTATGGGTTGCACTAACAAGGCCATAGGAGTGGAGCTGCACAAGCCCTTTCGTTGCTGGGTTTTGGAGTTCTGGGGACTCTGGATATTTATGAACAAAGAATTGGACAAAACAAGCTCAAAAGTTAGCAAAGTTTTACATTTATTAAATAAACATGTTTTGCAGAGCGATTGTGGGTCAATTAAAATTAGGAAAAGAAATACACCCTACAGAGTTAGGACCACTGTGAAAGAGAGAACACACTGGCCAAGAGCTTAACAGTAGTCATCTTTTGTTGCTCCCACTCCTCACACTGACATCAGATCTAGGACATCCATCAGAAACCTGCTTAAATTATCCTGCAAATAATTGAAAATAACACTTTCTGATGGTTTCAGGTGTAGAGCTTGGAAGCATATCTCCTGGATCTCCATGACTGCTAGGTCATTACCTACTTGCCCAGCCAGCTGGCCATGTCTTAGTCTCCTGATTCACTTTGCAACTCACATTTTACCACCATGTGCCCAGATTCTGGAATGGAGCTATAGGTCTTAATGTTTGCCCTACAGTGTTTCAGTTTTGCTTTGGTTCTATGTTTTTGGGGTTTTTTTTAAATCCCCATATTCCTCCCTTTGGGAATGAGAAAGTTTGTCCTGTGCCATTGAATTTTGGGATTATGTAATTCATTTCTTAGTTTTACAGTTTCACAGTTAAGAGTTGCCTTGGGTCTCAGAAAACACTTAGAGTTGGACTTATGAAAAATGCCAGGAATACTGACAATTTGGGAAGAGATTATTGTGTTTACAATGTACACAAGACAGTTGTATCATGCTAGGTGAAATTATGACCTTGTGTTTATTTCAGGATTAGGTATGGCTTAGGGAGTTATGTTTGAGTGTGAAACTGTCAGAAAGTGGAAAATGATCATTAAGTTTAATTGTGTCAACTTGATTGGCTTGAAAGCTGCACAGATGATTAGTGGAGGATGTTTTTGAGTGTGTCAGGGTATCCGGGTGGGTCATGAAAGTGTGACTCTGAGTACTATATCTGGCCTATGACAACTTCCTCTCTGATATTATTTCCTAATATACTTCTGAGCTGCTATGACTATACACCTTTGGCATGAGGTTTCTGCCTTGAAGCCATCTTACCATATATTGAATCCTCTGAAACCATGAGGCAAATTAAACTTGTCCTCCTTTACCTTGTGGAATTTGGATATTGTGTCCTAGCAACAGAAAAGCTAATGTATCATCTTTAACTCAAACTTCTTAATCTCCACATCAAATCTACTTCAATATTCTTTCCTTTTTTGTCATTATTGTGGGAAGTATGCTGTGAGGCCATGACCTTTGGGTCTCTATCTGGTTCCTGGCCCAGCCCCTTCCTCTCTGTACTCTGCTTCCAAGATGCTATAAAGTGAGCAGCATTTTTCTGCCACACCCTTCTTCCATGTTGTTTCTGCCTTGAAGTCTGCCAACCATAGACTTAAACCTCTGAAACTATGAATTCAAATAAACTTCTCTTCCTTAAGCTGTGGTGTCAGACATTTTGCCCAGCAACAGAACAGCTAATATATAGCCTTTAAAAATCATTTGTTTCCCAAGTGTAACAGCCTCCTAACTCATAATCTTCTAGTCTGATTCATTCTTTATACCACTGCCATAGCAATCTTAAAAGGTAATTTCCATCAGGCCATTTCCCCAGTTAGCAATTTTCAATACTTTTTCATTTCTTTCAAAAACACTAAAGATTCTTAACTTAGCTCTATAGATTATCTTTGAAATTTTCATATTCTGCTATTTTTTTCTCTTACTCTATGCTCCAGAAAATCAGTTTTTCACTATTCTTTTGAAAAATGTTTTCTATTTCAAATTTTATTTTTATTAATATATGCTTACAATACATGATGATTACATTCCTCCTGGGGAGTTGCTACATTTACATAATTCATTTTACTTCTTTTTCTTCTCCCCTTCCCATGTCCTAGCCCTTGCTCCATATCTTGGTCCCTTTCCATTTTGCAAAAAGATATATGTCCCTGTTTCCTATTATCTATCTTTTATTTTGTTCTCTATGTATGTTTTGGGATTCTTATATAAGAGAAACCATACAATATTTAAACTTGGGTATCTGTTTTATTTCACTTAATGTCATGGTCTCAAGGGTTACGGTGCATCTAATATCCTACAAATGACTCAGATTTCTCCTTCTTTATGTCAGAGTAGTATATATGCTCTTTGAAAATACTTAAAAATTAGGACTTTTGTAATATAGACCATTAGAGAAGAAGGCTGAGTAACTTAGTGGACATAACACACAGATTTTCTAAAGATCAATTACAAAGTTTCTCTCCAAGAAGTTCCTCCACACACATTTATATTCACTTTCCACAGTGTTTCATCATAAACCAAATTAGAGAATGGATGTTTAGGGTTGGTCTACTCTAGGCTAACCATAATATAAGAAAAAGGAAAGAAAGAATGATTTTTCTTACTGTCTCAAAATAAAACTGCCAAAATTGTCTTTAGAATTCACGCTTATTGACCAAATATCCCTGGCATTTGGCATTTGGCAGTTCCCAGCATTGTTCAGCAGATTTGACAGCCTGTAGTAGATCATGTCTGTTCCATTCTGGATCATTCCCCCTTTTCTGAGAATACCCTCATCTCTCTCATGTTGTGGGGTAAACTGCATGTCTACACCATGCCTCTCCCTCCTTCTTGATTTTGAGGAACCGGATAGTGGCTGATTCCTCACTTGCTTTGGTTTCTCACACATTTCTTTGGATAATTGGAATTGGAATAGAAAGATCAGGAGACAGTCACAAACAAGCAGCTGGAACTCTACGATGTAAAGGCATGGTTGATACAGGAATAAAGAAAGCTATCCAGCAGTCAGAAAGAACAAAGTTGATAAGCTGAAAAAATAAAGAAAAAGTAAACAAATGAAAACAGAGTAGAAATGTCTTTAGGTCTTTTTAGTTCCTGAGTTTAGACCTTCTAGAAACTAGAGTTAGTGTCTCACACTGGCAACAAGAGTTCTAACTAGTGTTATAATTTGATTCCAGACTGGATGTTCTCTATCACTCCTTCCCTCCCTCCCTCCCTTCCTCCTTCCTTTTTTCCTTTAATATACAACTGGTCATCATATGCTGAATGCTCCTCTCTTAGCCTCCTTGAGAGAGCTTGTGAGAGACAAAGGGTTAATCACAATATGAGGTGTCTTCTGTTGGACATGTGAACAAAATAAATAGAAATAGCACATAAATGAAGGATAAAGGGAGGGGACACAGTCATTTTGAAAATGAATGATGTCTTAACTAAATTGATCCAAGGCTTTGTCATGTGAAGGAAGGAAGGATGCCCAGGCAGCGGGAAGAGTATATGCAAAAGTATGGAAAGGAGCAGGGCATGATATGTTCTGGGATCTACAAGCAGCTTCTTACAATGCATAGATGTTAGATTTCTTCTGCAGTGAAGGAAGGAATGAATTTAAAACCAGGGCTAGATGTAGAAAGTATGATCTGCCATTCTATAGACTCATTCTATAGACCTTTAGGTGACTGAGAAAGCATTAGAAATTTTAAGAAGCACCTTTAAAACATATTCACAATAATCTCAACACACCAACTTTGAAAAGCATGTTCCAATATTTTATAAATACTATCATGTAAGACTTTAGGATTGAGGTAAAATAGTCCCTATGTCTTTCTGGAGTGATCACTTTTGTTTCTGTTCTGTACTTTTCTAATTGTTTAGATTATGATTCTCTTTCCCACTGTCTCTCTCTCCTTTCATGCACATACATATCATTTTTGTCATTTAAAAAATAGTTCTGAATTTTAATATCTTTTATAATTTACTTATTGATATGAATCTTTTTCTAACTTATTTTACAGTAATTATTATAATGAAACTTTAATAGTAACTACATAGAAACTAATCTCATTACAATTAAAATTAATATAGAGCTTGGAGGGATATAAAATATTTTATATAATAGATCAAGACCTAAAAGACATCCATAAAACTGAGTGACTACTGGCTGTAAGAGAAATCCAGATGACAGTAATAAAATGTAGCTTCTCATGCATGTGTTCTAAAAATGATATAGTATATCCTACAATAATAAAATATATGACCCAAGTGGGGAACTTGTAGATATCCATAAGTCAATAGAAGTCAGAAATTTACTGTAGCCTTTCCCCAAAGCAGCCATGCTCTTGGAGTACAGTAATAGACATGTAACAGTCTTACAAATAAGAGCTACTACTCTTACACACACACACACACACACACACACACACACCCCACACAACCCAGTTTTTCAGTACTGACAATTGAACCCAGGTTCTACACACTAAGCTACATCCCTCAAACTTTTTATATTTTATTTTGAGACATGGTGGCACAAATTCACTAAGTTGGCCAGGCTGGACTTGAATTTGTGATTCTTCAATCTTAGCCTCCCAGAGTGCTGTGATTATAGGAATGGTCTGACTTATCTCACTAGTCCTACCATTCTTGTTTCTTTCCAGGTGACATGAAAAATGTTAGCTCATTTAGGCTCACCATACTCTAAGAAAGATATAGCAAAGTCTTTACGTATTCAGAGAGCTTTGACTAAGAGAGAAGTTAAAAGAAAATGGGTATGCAGTGTCCCTGTAATATGATTTTAAATACCTAAAAGAGAGATTGCTGGGTAATATATATGCTGATGGCTTTCATTTATACTATTAGTTTATTTTAATTGTTTGAAAAGAAAAATTTTGTGTTATCTGTTTCTTTTTTGTAAGAATCTTTTTGTTTATGTCTTGTGCTCTGAGTAACTACTTTGATGATAATAATACATTGTTATTCTCTTCTTTATGAAAAATTTTTAAATTTTCCAATGATAAAAAATATAATTAAAACTAAAAAAAGTGGGAATTTAAAATATATAGGTTCGGAAAGACTCAGATGTTTTAAAATATTCAGAAAATTGTCATGTGGAAGAGCAAAAAGGATAATGCTTCTCCGTTTTGGCCCGAAAGAGAAGCAGTATGACCAGTGGGGTATTAGTGGGAGGATACATATAGTTGGATTTTGGTTTAGAATACAGAACAATTTTCTGAAGGTTGAATCTGCCTGGTGACACTGAGTTTTCTCAGAGAGGGAATGGTTTTTGTGTTCCAGAAGTGTTCAAGTTCAGAATGTATGGCTACCTGTGAGATTCCTAGAGAAGGGATCTGAGCTTTATTTTTTTGCTTTGATTCTTGAAGTTTCTTAAGGGATACTATTGTCACTGAGAAGAATAATTTCCTGCATTATCTCCATTTTCAGAGATATTCTTTATCCTTTGAAATAAGGACAAAATCCTCCAAATAATTTTTCTCTCTATGAAATATAAAATCACCCTTATGTGATTTTATTCACATTGTATTTATTATCCTTTTGGCCATCTGATGGAAAATTGGAAATAGTACTCCTTTTCACTTATAAATTCCCTATTTTATCAAAAATAATAATAGTCTAGAAATATAAATATCATACTTTTGTCTAAAATATAGATTGTATTAAATTTTTCAAATTGTCCCACAATTTTTGGCATTTTTTTCTCTGGTCCAGGATACTATCTGGGGCCTCACTGCATTAACATTTCTTTTCTCTTTAGGCTCTTTCAATCAGTGATCAGCTTTATGCTCTGCATATGACACTCTGCTATCCCAACAAAGCACAAACATCAGTTTTTGATATCGAATAACTGGTCAGGGGGAAGCTGTGTAGAAGATGTATAACTGTGTACAAGTATATAAACAGAGCTTTAGCTGCAGAGAGAGCCACATTAATTCCAATGCTACCATTTTACCGAAGAATTTCCCTGGTCAAAAAGTGTGTATGCATCAGTTAGATACATGCAGGCCACTGCAAGATATAAGTTTCTTGAAGTCGGAGACCATGACTTTCTTGGTTTCTTGTATAACACCTATGTTAGGTGGGCCATCCAGTAACAGGGGATTGATATGATGGAAGAATCCACAAATACTGTGCTGATTCAAGGGCTATACGTCAAGATTGACCATACATGAAGTTCAGAAAAGCTGTGTTATGTTAAATTTTATGCTAATTTTAAAGGAAAGCTGTGTATTAATAGAAAGAATCATAATGAACCTATCAATCCTGCCTGTAGACCTATACTTAGTGCTTGCTGGCTATGCTCACCTGGAAGCACCCAAATCATCCATATCTTTTAAGGGCTGTAATTATGTAGAATCCAAATCAGGTTGTGTTTGAAAATGCTAAATCCGTAGTCAAACTCACTCTCTGAACTTGCCCCAGTTACTCAAACTCCTTGCACCTTTATTCAGTCATTTATGATACAGGGTAGGCAATAGTTTCTAAATCATAGGCTTATAGCAAGGGTTGCATTAAAAAATTAAATGTAAGAGACCTGTGGGGAAAGAAATGTTCCCTGTACTCTCTGAGGGTTTGATGTTTGAGTTTATGAATAAACAGGTTACTATAGGTTAATCAGAGCAAAGGCATACAAGTATGTGTAGGGCATCACGTGCAAGATGAGCAAATATTCTCAAACCCAGTGATCTGGATGCTTACGTATCCTCCTCATCAGGTAGGAGGGCCATGAGAAGAACAGAGGAAAGAGCCTGTCTGTCTGGGCATGTTGCTGACCTCCAGTCTCCTCTCCTTTGGTGAGGTCTTGGGATGGAGATCATGACAATTGAATTCCTTTTGGAATATTCATATTTAGGTGAATAATAAAAATTCATAGAACAACCCTCCCACACACATTTGCAGTTACCCAAGTGTCCTCAGTTTGAAGTCCTAAACAACATATCGTCAAGTTGCATTTCTTGAACCCCTTCAGACCTTTCTTAGTAAACTTCCAGGTATGTGGTAAGGTTTTAATACACATTTAATGTTAACTGATATGCTGTACTTACTTTATGATCTGTTAACAGCCTGCCTCTTTCCTGCACCAATACTCGTATTTACATAAATTCATAGAACCATAGAACCAAAAGTATTGTTATAAGTCAATCTAGTTATGTCCTCCCCCTTGTTTTTTCAAAGAGTAAATAGAAATCTAGCCTATTATTGCATGGGCTAGTTAAATCTGCTGCTCAGGGATGGAGCCAAGGAAAGAACCACTTTCTATTACAACTTGCTGACAGAGAACAACAGCAATATTATTTATCGCATGTATTTATCAAGTACTATTATATGCTTAGTACTAGACTAAGCCCTGGGATCAAAAGCAACAACATAAAATGATGTGGAAGCTCCTTCTTGAGAAGCCTTCCCATAGTGTGACTCTACTGAAATGCAGGAAGATACAGTGGTGGATGCAGAAGTAAGCAAAGGAAGCAGCGAGACAACTTGACCCTTTGGAAATTTGGGGTATTAACAAATCTTTCTCACAGATTCCAGGAATTCAGTCAATTTCCAGCTGTACTAGCTAGGCCTCAATACGTCTAATACTATGCCCCTATCATCAGAGCTTTTCAGTTAGAGATCACCAACATGTATCTGTACTGTCCTCATTTTCAACACGGATAGGGCTTATAATTTAAGAGAGGAAACATAAATAATGGCTCAGAGAACATCTTGGTTTGGGTTAAATCAGTGGCCTCCTGACAGGTTGTATGATTTCGTAGGAATCACTTGTTTTTGCTGCTTTTCCCTACCTTTTTTTTTTATCAAAATCTCTAGCTCCAGGGTAACTGAGGGAAAGATGTTACTCAAGTGATGCACGATGCTTGTAATTATCAAAAATTTTTTACATAAAATATTAATTGCCTATATATCTGTCTATTCTATTTGATACAGTTATGGTATTTTCTAAAATGAAAATTTACCAGAAAGGAAAGACAAAATAGTATTTGAAGAAACTCCAATATCTCTTTTGTGTCTCCAAAAATATGTTTAATCTGTCTTCTGCAACTTGATTAAGAGTTTTCCTCACAAAACGTTTGGAATGTAGTATATTCATCATGCAAACAGCTTCACTATTGAGGCAAGAAAAGTTAGTATTTCTGGAATTTCCTGAGAATATGAACAAGACTGATTTTTAAGGAGTTGTCACCCTGAGTCCTATGATGAAGTGCTGAATTCATCTCTTTCATTCATTCAAAACTGTTACATTGAATTCTTATATGTCAGTTGCTGGGCCAGGAGCCAACCATGTATGGTTGAATCAACACCTTATCTAGCATTTAGTGAATGAAAGAATAAATGAATATATAAATATTTATTTATTTTTGTCCTATAGAGGCCCTCACATTGTTTTAGAAGAAACAGAAATATAGATAGCTAACCATAATTTATTGTAATAAATGCTATCATAAAATGATGCTCCAAGTGCCACGGAAAGAGAGACGTTAGTACCGCCTGATGGCTGTGTTTGGAAATATATGTGATATTTAAAATTTAGCCAATTCAGCTCCAAAGGCAATTATGAAAAATGCACAACATTCAGACTTATTTTATGTCAACATTTTAAAAAATTAGTTACTTATAGTATTATGGTTCGAAATGCAAAAGTCTAAGGGAGTATACATAAAACGTCCCTATACCAAACTTGATACCCAGCAATTCACCAATTTATCCATTACCTTTGCTGAAGGATCCAATATTAACATGACCCAGGGTGCTCTCTCACTTCCTTCCTCCCTCCATTTTGGGTCTGGTATGATACAATGGATGTTGACTTGTTTACCAAATGCTGACCTACATGAATTACATTACTACAGTTTTGACACTCAGAATCGGTGTATTCTCTAGTAACAACATGGAATTTGTTTACACCACGAGATGGTTTGTGCTGAAACTACTGATGTGTGTGTGTGTGTTTTAAGGATTTTACATGTATGCATGTGAAGTGCGTAATAATTAAATCAGCTGCAGAAGTTCACTGACCTAAGTTACAGTTCAGCTCTACAGTTTTTTACCTACTTAAATTTTCTGAATAGTTTTCTACATCTGTAAAGTAAAGATGACTATGGTAGCTATGATATTAACTGTAATAGTTAAAAGAAAAATGCACTTGAAGAAGTTTGCACAATGTCTGGCATATAGTATATGCTTAATAAACATTATATGCTGTTATTGATTGAAGGAGTTATTAGGAGAAAACTGAAAATGCTCAGAATACTTGGCTCATTACAATTTGATTACATGAAGAGCTGCTATGAGTTTCTATAGACATTGTGCTATGACTCTGAAATATGAACAGTACACAAAATGGGCCATTTGACTTTAGGATAGCATGTCTCATATTCCTATATTCCATATAACCCTTTTTGTTGCCATGTTGGTGAACAGTTTAAAAAGTTCTTTACCAAACTACATGACTCAATTATTCCAGCTAGATACTAATTTAACCTGTAATAAAGGTAAGTATGCAAGTAAGCAAAAAAGATGGACCCAAACAGAAAGAGGTAGTGAGATTAGAGGCAGGAAAATAAAGAAAAAAACCAAGACCAAATGCAGTAAATTCGAAGGAATGACCAGAAAGAATCACTGGGTTAAACTGCTGTTTCAGTGAAAAGGTGGTGAGTGTCCTTCCCTGGAATATTCTAGGAAGCAGTGTGATGTCAATGTCTTTAAAGATAAA
This sequence comes from Fukomys damarensis, assembly GCF_012274545.1. Lineage (NCBI taxonomy): Eukaryota > Metazoa > Chordata > Mammalia > Rodentia > Bathyergidae > Fukomys > Fukomys damarensis. The sequence goes on from NW_022900936.1 coordinate 59,675,600, forward strand.
AATGAAAAAGCTAATGTAGGCCATTCCTGGTGTAGGTAACCAAGATGGTGATGCATAAACTACTATTAGATGGTACGTTCATGGTATGGTGAAGCTATATTTTTCTGAGGAAGACATGTTGCTACTAGCAAGAAATATTAGTTTTTATGCCTATGGAACATTCATTGTATATTGGAAGATTTTCAACCTTATACTTACATGTTTGTCTAAGATTCTGTGGTCCTTGGTACTTTGTCCAGTTAGTTGTGTCTCTGGCTTATTATGCTGTCTCTGAAATAATAATTGAGAGAAAGAGGAGACACAAACCATGGAACTACTTCTAAGTCTTGATTTTTGATGGTGTGTTGCTAAAATGATCTTATCTGATCATCTCTCAATCTAAAATACTTGGTTTCTACTAAACTAAAATAAAGTTTTTTCTAACTAAAATACTTAGTTTCTACTAGGGTTTATGGGAAAAAGTGATAAACTGGAAATGGACAGAACTATTTTCTAGTCATGTTTCTACCAGCTGACCTGAGGTAAGTCCCCTAACCTCTTCAAAACTCCACTTCCCATATCTGTAAATTTATTTTATTCATCTAGCCATATGGTTCTTGGCCTTTGGGTCAAGTTTTCCATAAGAATCTGATAAAAACCACAGATTCTTTCCACAGAATTATACATGTTAAAATATTATGGAAGATCGAGAAGTGACTGCACCCTATGCAAAGCTAGATTGGATTTCTAATTTATTTAGCCAAAAATACAAAATATTTGAGAAGTAGTGTGGCCATATGCAACAAGAAAAGATATGATCAATTTCAATGTAGCTTCTTGAAAATGTTGAGAATGGGATGACATTTGTGCCAATTAGGATCTCACCTGATCCGAGAGAGAGAATACTGGCTCTGTCACTTTCCTTATAGTCATTGCATGTATTAACTATTGATGAGCTTATACTAACAATCTGTGAACTTCCCCTCAAGGAAATTTTTACAAAGAGGTGCTTCTTTATTCATGAATTAGATGACATTAGCTCAGCTGCATTCTTATCCAAGGAAAGCATAGTCAATCCTGATTTCCTCTTTAAGTTTTCTAGTATTTTAGTAGGTTATTGATGTTCCTCCATATACATTTTGGCATATAATTCCATGGGGTTCACAGACATGCCCACCAAATTACCCCATGCTCTCCAGTTAAAACCTTTTGGAACTAGATACAATTTGTGATGTTTTTGACCTCTAATATTATTTTATTTTTTTAAATTTATTTTTAAAAGAAAGCATTGCGTAGTCATTACCAGCATTCCTTCAGACCACAGTGGGAAAACTTGGGAGTGGGTGGATATTTTGAGTGATTTTCATCTTTGCGGCTTTCAGACAAACAGTATAACATTTTCTTTTTGATCTGTTTTTCCCATTTTAATAGTAAATTTGACAGAGTCATGCAGCTATCATGAAAAGTTCAGAACAATTTCACCTCTCCCTCTTGTTCACATTAAAGATTATTATGTTCCAGAATAATATTTCTAAAATCTAAGGTGAAAGATCTGAGTGGGTGGTGGGTTGGTCATTATGTGCTGATTGCAGCTAAGAGTGAAATAAATGTCTGCAATGTGGTTTACATCTACATTTAATTTTACCTACCACTCTGTCTTGGGAAAAGTGAGATATGCCACTCTTCATGTTTCATCTAAAATTTCATCTCTGCACATTCCTATTTAACCAGAACTAGTTTCATGTTCATGGTCACCATCATTATCAGTTCATTTAATACCATTCAAAACTAAGCATCCAGTCATGCTCTTATTGACCTATTTAGCCATTCATTTAAAAAATAATTTATGGGAATGGCTAAAGTTCAGTGAGCATTTACTGTGTGTTCTGTGCTGTGCACTGTGCTAAGACTCTGTAAATACTGTCTCCTTATAATCCAATTTTGATTGTTTTCTTTTCAAGGATCAGGAAGTCATATTGTATTTGTCATGATGTTGAACCATCAGGTTATAACTGTTTGTGAAAAGGAAAGGCATTTCTTTTTGTTGAAGCTTTGTGATCACCCTGGTTGCCACTGTTCTACTCCTCTGGTTAGTAAGAAAATGGAGCTGAGGATGAAGAACAAGACAGCAGTGTGTGGGAGGGAGGGTCACTGGTTCCTGAATGACACCAGGAGGTGACTAGTTTAATCTCTGTCTGAGGATCCTTGAAAACCTTAAAAGTAGGAAAAGATCAAGGAAATATCATTTGTGAGTGCCTACTAAGTATCTTGATGAATAATATATACCTGACTACCTTTCCTCCTCATTTTATCATGTGAAGTGGGTGGCTTTATCTCTCTCTGCAGAGAAACCAGAGGTTCAGACAGGTCACATGAGTAATGCGTGTGCAGCTGGGCTTCTAGGTAGCTTCTTTATCCTCAAAGCTAGTCTCTTTCCCCTGTCTCCTAGTAAAGCAGACAGAGGAGAGAAAGCCAAAATGGAAAGGCAAATCAAGGCTATATTAACGCAACACAGACATCAGCATTTGAAAATAGACAGAAAATGAACCACTACTCAGAAGTCCTGACTACATTTGAGTCTTTTTTTTTTGTCTTAGAAAAATCACATATATCCAAGGGATTGTAAAACCCAAATAAGCACGTTTGTGAAAATTCCTTTGCCCTTTTCAAAGGAAATCTTTTCAGGGAGGGAAACTTCCTATTACAGTTTAGAGTCTTTAAGTCAGAAGGATGAGGAATCATTTTAATTAAGGAAAACCCCCAAATCTTCCCCAACAGCTGGTTTGCTCACAAGTAGGAAACTAAAAATGAACCACAGCAAAAGGGTTTGCACAATTTCTAAAATAACTTGATATTTTTAGAAGCGTGACTTTATGTGTTTGCTTGTGCAAATGTCGAAAACAAGAAATCCCATGTGAGAGAATTTTAACTCTGCTGTAATTTTCACAATCATCGACTATCAGGTGAAATACAAGTCATAGTAGCATAGCTCTATATTCTATTATTCCTATTGTGAGCTCCAGATTGGCATAGCAATGTGTGAAAATAAAGATTTGATATTTTAAATCAAGAAATACAACTGCTGTATGTGCATAGAGAATGCAGATGTATATGACACTGTGTTATTTTAGGTACACGATAGTGTGTGGCTACATATTGTGGAGAAATAGTACCTTAGGGAAGTATTATTTTAGATAGGTATACACTCTCTTTCTTTTTGTAAATGGTGATGTTATTTAGAGGTTTATCCACAGAACAACAGGTGTTGCCTAATGTTAAACGTTGAAAGGCAGTTACTATGGAGACTAGATGCAAATTTAGAGCTCTGAGTCCACTCTGTGCTTCCTATAGAAAAAAGTGTTATAATAGAAATGAAAGTACTGAATTATGATTCACATTCATGCCTCCTGAGTCTTAAAATATCTACCAATACTGTGAGATGCTGAATAAACTACTACTTCTCAGCCTTAGCTTCCAGTAAAATTTACAAAGATGATAGAATTAGAGAATATTTCTAAGATTCTTTACATTCCCTCATTATTAAAATTATCTTTTCTAAGTATATGTCTCAAATAGTGGCAAATCTATTTTTGGGGGGATATAAAATTCTAAAAATGTATAGATAGTGAAAAATATTATAATATAGAGTGCTTGTTGTATATAATTTATGAAACACAGAAAAAATAGAGTCATTCATGTCCAAAGACACAGACTAAGCAGATGCTAATGTCTTTGTGTATTTCTTTACAGTTTCTTTTATTTAATGATATTATACTGTGTGTACAAAAACTAGAAATACATATGGTAAGATAATGTGTCAAAATACTTACTAGGAAGAATCTAATGACATATAATATATGACTACAGAGATAGTACTTAAAGTATTTAATCTTTCTATTTATTTTTAAAAACAGATTAGAGATTTGGGCTTTTTTAGCATATATAATACAACAATGGCTGATATTTGTTCATAAACTTCATTCATCTTTCAGATAATGCCTGCTGGTACAATATCTAGTTAAAGAATACAAATTCTGGGGTATAATTTATTTTGGGATATTTTATATTTATATAAATAAAATACATACATATACACTGCACACATACCACACACTATATATATACATGTGTGTGTGTGTATTATGTATTTCATATATATATATATGTGTGTGTGTATATATACACACACACACACACACACACACACACACATATAGGGGGGCAGATAAAGAAACTTTCAGTTACAAATGGTGGATGTAAAGGAGGGATAGGAGAACAATTTTGGCCTAGATAATTGGATAAAACAGGGATTAATCCCCCCCAGCATAAATTTTGCTTTTTTCTGCTTGCTCAGGCAAATGTTCCAAAATTAATTGGCCTTGACTCCTGGGTTGGCTTTAGCCTTTTATCATTGATCTAACATAAGTTCACCTTCTGTCCATCCCTCGCCTGGGAATGGCAACTATGTGGGGTCAGAGTGGGGATGGAATAATTCTCTTAAAATTAAACCAGGTATTGTTTTCAATAGCAGAGGAAATAGAACCCAGGCAGCCAATTCCACAGCAACAGTACATTTCACTGTGATAAAGGTTAAGAAATTTTTGGTTGTATGTAGTGAATGAAGCAGTTAAAACAAGATATGTGTAATAAAAATATATTCCTGGTTCAAGTCTCTGAGTACTGATTACTATTTTTTGCATTTACATTACACAGAACTAGTTTTAGTCTGAGAACTACTCCAATATGAGCCCCACCTTCATAAATGTACTCATTCTACATGTGAGATCTAAACACACGGCAAGAAAGAAATATAAAGTAATTCTTTGGATTCACTGTTTCTAGCTTAAAATACACACTATTCTTTTTCTAAACCTATGTGATATGTATTAAAAGGTTTATATAAAATTCCCTTTCCCCAATGATAGAACAAAACATAAGGCTTTTTTGCTATTCTGACTATGGTTGAGACTGTGATTCTTGTACCATTAGAGTAATAAGCCACAACAATGGCTGCAGTTCCACATTACATTTACCCAGTATTTCTGTTTATAAATCTGATGCTCTCTGCTATGCAATATGGCTAAGGCAGGATAGGAGAGAGAGGAAAAAATTTCTGAGCTGTACATAGATTGCTATGGAAACAGCAACTGACCAATCAGTGTAGAATACTCAGAACATCTCCTCTGCTGACTTGATGAATTCATGCTCCTGATATTGCAGTCCGTTTGGCAATGATGCCACTTGTAGTGAAAGTTTTCCGACTAAGTATTTGATACACATCTATTATTTTAAAAAATAAGATCTATAAATTCTTGGTCTTTAAAATCTCAGCCTTCATGCATGGGCATTCACAGACTGTTTTTCTCCTTCCAAAATATTCTCTACATTTTTTCACACATCTTCCACTCCTAATTCTCTTACTTACCACTTGCTCGCACCATCCAGCTTATTTGTACTCCTTTCCTATACTATCCTGAACTACCTTAGTCTAGTGGGCATGTTCCACTACATGAAGACATACATAAGTCCAAATTAATTTAAGGCTCTATCCAATTTTCTAGATAATAAAAAGGCCAGTTGAAAAATATGCTGTATTCAGAAGAACAAGAGAATTCCAGCACCAGAAACATGAAGATAATTTCATATATATCTATTGAGAAATACTATATATGTGTGTGTGTGTGTGTGTGTGTGTGTGTGTGTAGAATTCAGGAGATGAAAGTAGCTCTGTTTCTCAAGAAAGTGTAAGGGAAATTAACGAGTAAAGAAGTTAAAGCCTTTGAAAGTAATCTAATTTATAAAAAGGAAAACATCATATTTTTGCAGTAATCTTCTAGTTGTGAGATTACTCTTAATGACCGACAGAGGCATAGATTTCTCTCTGGTGTTGAAGCCCAGATCTAAAGAAAACTTCAGGCTCTCTTGGTTTGAAATGAACACCTCATGGATGGAGTGAACATTCTTAGGTTCAGTGAGCAGGAAGGAGTCTGTGCCACAACTGTCTAGACAAAACTGGGCTTGCTGTTCTTCACTACTGTCATTGCATAAAAAGATTTAAAGGATTGCCTTTCACAGTGTAGATTGTATTCTTGCTGACTTTTAAACCTGTCTCCATTTTCTTCAGATCACATGGCATATCTGAGAGGATGATTCACATGTCCAGCTGATTCACTGGGGTAACAATGGGTTGATTTGATAACACAGTGATGCTCTTGTTGTCTGGCTCACTAAACAATTGAGCACTCAAAGATAATTCTTTCGTGATAATCTGTGGCTTAAATGATCTGATACTCATCTCCATGACTTTTTTAGATATCATTCTGGGAGCTTGAGATAACAACAATGTACAAAGAAAAATGTCTTACAACATTTATTAAAGAGAGTATCTTTCCTCCACTGAGTATGGTCAGCTCCTTTATCAAAGATGATGTAGCTGAGTACATCTGGATTTGTTTTTGTGTCTTCCAATCTGTTACACTGATTCTCAGGTCTGTTTCTTTGCCAGTACCATGCTGTTTTTATCACAGTGGCTTTGTAGTATAGCTTCAAATTGGGAATTGTTATACCCGCTGCCAAGTCTCTGTTGCCTGGGATGGCTTTTGCTACTCTACGTCTCTTATGGTTCCAAATGAATTTTTGGATTATTTTTTCTAGTTCTGTGAAATATAGTGTTGGAATTTCAATTGGCATTGCATTGAATCTGTATAACAGTTTTGGTAGTATGGCCATTTTCACTATGTTGATTCTTCCTACCCAGGAGCAGGGGATATCTTTCCATTTTCTTATATCCTCTTCGATCTCTTTTTTCAGAGTGCTGTAGTTTTCAGTGTAGAGGTCTTTTGTTTCTTTTGTTAGATTGATTCCTAGATACTTCATTTTTTTGGATGCTATTATGATAAGAATTATTTCCCTAATTTCTCTCTCAGTGAGTCTGTTATTTGTGTACAAGAAGGCTATTGATTGTGGGATATTGATCTTGTATCCAGCTACTCAGCTAAAAGTGTCAATTAAGTCTAGAAGTCTTTTGGTGGAGTTCTTTGGGTCTGCAATGTAGAGTATAAATGGTGTTGGGCAAACTGAATATCAACCTGCCAAAGATTAAAACTGGACCCTTATCTTTCACCATGCAATTAATTAAAATCAAAGTGGATTAAAGATCTAAATATTAAAACAGAAACACTAAACTTGCTGGAAGATAAGTTAGGAAGAACTCTTGAAGACATTGGTGTAGGAAAAGACTTTATGAACAAATCCTCAGCACGGGAACTAGCAGAAAGAATCAACAACTGGGATCTCATCTTAGTAAAAAGTTTCTGTACTGCAAAAGATACCATCAACAGAACTAAGAGACAACCTACAATGTGGGAAAAAATTTTTACCAACTGCTCCTCAGACAAAGGACTATTATTTAGAATATATAAAAAACTCAAAACAGTCAGTCCCCCAAAATATAAGACCCAATTCAAAAATGGGCATCTGAAATGAACAGACATTTCTCAGACAAAGAAATAAAAACAGCAAGTAAATATATGAAAAAATGTCCTACATCACTGATCATTCGAGAGATGCAGATGAAAACAATACTGAGATTCCACCTCACCCCACAAAGAATGGCTGCTATCAAGAAATCAACCAATAACAAATGTTGGCGGGGTTGTGGGGAGAAAGGAACCCTTCTCCATTGGTGGTGGGAGTGCAGACTGGTGCAACTACTATGGAAACCAATATGGAGATACCTCAAAGAGTTGAAACTAGAGGTTCCATTTGACCCAGCCATCCCTCTGCTGGGTATCTTTCCAAAAGAATTAAAAGAATCATATCACAGAGATATATGCACACCTATGTTTATAGCGTCACAGCTTGTAATAGCTAAAACAGCCCATTTGCATATCATTGGAAAATGGATAAAGATGTGGTTTTTCCATAAAATGGAATATTACTCAGCCATAAAGAATGAGAAATTAGATTCATTCACAGGCAAATGGATACATATTGAAGATATACTCCTAAGTAAAATAAATAAGTAAATGCCGAAAAGTTTCTCTGGTGTGAATAAACTATAATAGTACATAAGATCCTAATGAGATAATTGACAATGTGAAATAGGAAGAAAGGGGCTAAAGGTGTCGGGAAAGTGGGAAGGGTAGGGGAAAGCTAATAAGGGAAAAGAAAAAATATGAGAAAATGAAAAAATTGAAATGAAGTGTTTTAAAGGGGGAGGGAAGGAGGGGGTGAAGGGAGGGCAGGGACAAAATGAAAACCAAGACCTGTCATGTAAAGGCACAATATTCCAATAATGAATGTAATTGTACTGTATACCTAAAATGTACCAATAAACTCAATGAGAAAGAAATAATGTCCTGACCTCACAGGATATCCATTCTAGCAGGATAAGTAAATAATAGGAATCAACAGATTAAGCAGATTAATTGTATAATTTGTTAAGAAGTAAATATTTTTGCTAAGGTGGCCAGCAACATTTTAACTACAAAAAAAATTTACCTTTGCAGAGTGTATAGTTTTCCCTTTATTCTTTTATCTTTCATTGCAAATATGTGCACTTTTGTTGAGTGTCCATTAAATAGTGGGCATCGTGCTGGGTACTGGGATCTAACAGAGCATGTGATAGATTTTATTTATCTTCTCTTCTATCAGTCCTCTCTCCTTACTAAACCTACATAGGGCTTTTCTCTCCTCACCCTCTAGCAAACTTTTCTCTTGTGTGTACACCACAAACATTAAGGTTGTATATCTACAATTTTTTTCCACAGTCCTCTCCTGGGTCCTTTTGCTTTTCTGTGATCTCATAGACTTCTGAGGCTTCAACAATTATTGATATGTTAATGACTTTATATCTGCATCCTGTCTCAATAATTCATTTATTTAAAAATATCTAGCCGGGGATTTAGCTCAGAGGTTCGGTGGCCTGCCTTGCAAGCACAAGGACCCGAGTTCAATCCCCGATACCAAAAAAAAAAACAAACAAAAAAAAAAAAAAACCCAAAAAGTATCTAGTGAGCATTTAGTCTTTTCCGAGCACTACATGAGGAGTTTGGAATTCAAGAATATGCTCTCATGAAGATTACAGTTACATGGAGAAACACATGCACACACAAAACAAGCAAGCGAATAAAAATAGTTAAACACTGTAATGATTTCCATGTGTGAAGCAAACAAGAGGATGAGAATGAGTGTAGAGGAGATCTGTTATTGGATAGAATGATCAAGGTGGACTCCTGAGGAGGGTACATTTAGGCAGAAATTGAATGATGAAATAAGCCTCGTACAAGTCTTCTAAAGAAAACTGTTCCACGTGAAGGGCAGAGCATGAGCAAAGGCCCTGAGGTGGGAAAATATTGCTGACCACTGTGACTAGATATAGGTAAACACAGGAGAGAGTGTTATGAGATAAGTTTAGAGAGAAGCACAGTAGCAAGATGACATAAGATCTTGAAGTCTTACATTTTATTCTTGGCAGAGTTTGAAGTCATTCAGTTATTTTAAAAGATTGCTGTAATCAGGTTCATTTTATGGTATTACTCTTGCTTCTAAGATGAAAGTAAAATTAAATAACAGGCTGTTGAAGTTCAAATGAGGGATGCTTCTAACTGAGCTGGCTGGGGGAAGTAGATGTGAATGGAAGTGCTTTGCTTTGAACTAGATTGTGGATGGAAGTAGAGAGAGAGAGAGAGAGGGAGAGAGAGAGAGAGGGCTCAGAACTCCTTTAAGGTACTAAAATCTGTGAGTGTTCAATTTCTTCAGAAATATTTGCTTAGAGTCTATTTTCATCTTGCCTTGTACTTTAAGTCACCTTTAGATTGCTTATGATACCACATTATACTTGTATACTATCTTTTACATTTTATGAGCTGTACATGAGTTGCTATGGTAACAGCAGCTGACCAATCAGTGGAGAATACTCAGAACATATGTCTCTTCTCCTCTGCAGACTTGATGAATTGATGTCCTGATATTGCAGTCCTTTTGGCACTGATGCCATGTGTAGTGACAGTTTTTCAATATCTAAGTATGTGATACACATCCATTATTCAAAAAATCAAATGAAAGTACAATATAAATAGTTGTTATACTGTATTCTTTAGGAAATAATGTCAAGAAAATCTATACATGTTTAGTGCATTTGCAATTTTTCCCTGATTTTTTCCTGTTGGTCAAATTCACAAATGTGAAACCCATAGATACCAGAGGCTGACTGTATACATTTGCATATAAGCAGTAGGACTTGATTTTTGATAATGTGTAGTGGGTAGGAAAATGGAAAATGGAGGAATCAGGAATGACTTATACATTTTTGGCTTGAGTAAGAGGTGAATGGGGTGCTGTTTCAGGTTGGAAGCTAAAACTGCGAAGTCAAGATCTAAGTAGCAAATTAACTCCTGTCTGTCAACATTTCCTCCTGGTATCTGAAACTTAGCATATGGAAATGACATTCATCATTCTTCTGAACTCACCTCACTTTCAATACCAGTATTCTAGACTTAGTATATGGTTACATTTACTTTGTAGGACTAGAATGTTTTGTGTCATTTGCAAAAATCCCTTCTCTCATTGTAACTATCTCCAGATGCTATACTGGATGTCTCTGAACTCCCTGAAGTTCTTTCATCCACACGATCCCAGTGTAACCCACTTCATGCATTACTGTCACAGTTCTGTATCTTCCCCCAGGTGCCAGATTCTTTTTTCCAGTCCATTTTTATCAGTCGGATGTATAAATTTGGCTCCAAAACCTAATTTTATCATTTCAGTCTCCTAATTACAAATCTCTTTTCCTTATCAATGGATTCAGTTTTAAATATATAAACACCATTGATTGAAATCCAACCTAATTTTCAGTTTCACTTTGTTGCTGCTCTTTACACACTGGGTCATTCTTTTCATAGCAACTCTCATGCTGTTCTCTAGATACTATCATCATATTTACAACATTTTACTTGCACAAAATCCAAACCCCCTTCCTCCTCTTCACCTGGAAAACTCTGATTCACCTTTTAGGACCCTGCTCCAGTGTTTTCTCGCTAAGGAACCCTTCCTGACTTTTTCATACAGTGGTACTTGATGGGTCTGTATTACATTCTTTTGGTTATAGCATTTACAACATTTTATAATTTGCTTGTTCACTAATTTGTCTTGTTAGATTTGAACTTGTCAAAGCTTAGTCACAGGACCAGAACTTTTCTTAATGGAGCCTGAGGATATCTATTTTAGCTAACCTCCAAGTGATTCCTATTATACTAAACTATCAGAATCTCTACAATGAGGCATGAGCAACTCAGGGATGGAATTAAAACTAGGGCTTTCCCACAGAACTTAGCCCTTTTGTATTTGAGACAGGATCTGGTTAAGTCACTAAGTTTCCCAGATTAGGTTCAATTTACAATCTTCCTTATATTACTGGTTCAGCCTCCAAGAGTGCTGAGAACACTTGGTGTTTCTCTTATCTTCATTACTTAATACAGGGCATGCTCAGCTTTCTGGGGGATGGTTACTGGTTTCAAACCAATAAACATTTATATAACTTACAGTTTATTTATTGATTATGTTTAGCACTGTGTTACTAGCCAGTTCCTAACAATTTTATTTTCATGCACACTGTGTGAAAATGTTTAAACACATGATTTAGAAAAATTAGTGGTTTTTTTTCATTTTATCAAACAATCTTAAAAACGATGAAGTCAGAATGATGGTACTGAAGTTCCAGCACTCTAGGAGGCTGAGCCAGGAGGATCGCAAGTCTGAGCCCAGCCCGGGCAACTTAGTGATTTAGCAAGACGTGCCTAAAAATAAAACAGCTTTGAAAAGGTGTGGGGATGAAGCTCAGTTATGCCCTAAATGCAATCCCTAGTACTGCAGTTAAAAAGAAACCCACAAACCTCAATTTCCAGTTAGAAATGATGTTTACAGTGCTTGCTGTAGTGTTGGCTGAGATATGCACAAATAGTTAAAATGTCTGTAGCAAGAACACGTCTAGAAAATTCACAAGAGGTTAACCTTCTTTTAGAAGCCAAGCTCATAGCGAATTATTATTACATGCAAATGAGATTTGTCTCTTCTCACGTTGTTGGTGTTCATGCATGCATTTCTGTGACAATTTTCTCTAAGATCATATTTTCTTTATTCACCACCATTTTCTACAAAAACTGATGGCATTCTCATTTTCTCTGGGATTACTTTCATCTGGTAATTTTGCAACAGGATTCTTGCCCTCATTTTCATGCCCAGCCCAGTCTTCCATGCATTCCCTACCTCTTACTTCCTACTGGAGGCTATCTTTAGCTAGTCAGTCTTCCACATCTAATTAGCTGAATTTCTGAATGGCACAGAATGGCCAGTAAAGCTGGAGTTAGACTGTAGGAAAAGTCTGAGCTATGAATACTATGGAATGATAGAACCACATGTAAAGAGGCTTGGGAGGGGACAGCATATACTCTGACTCAGAGCATCTTGGGACAAGAGCAAGGTAAAGATGGAGAAGCAATACTTAAGTAACACCTCACTGACCAAAATCTACTTTTAAGGCAGATATACTGGAATCAATCAAATCTATATGAGGAAAGATATATAACAATCACTGAAAATACAAATATGTTTGGTCCTTAAGATAAAAGTCACCTATGAGCTCATATTCTGTTTGGAAAAGAAGATAAATAAGATGACTATACCAACAAAACCTTTCAGTTTGACAAAATTGTCCTCCAAGTCTCCAACATACCCCTCATAATATATCCCACATCTTTATGAGTCCAGATCTTCCTGCTATTTTCTAACAAAAAGCCTAAAATAGGAAGAAAATTATCCATTTCCTTGGACAAATCAAGTAGGCAAACTCTTCCAGGGCAACAGCATAATTCTCCAAGACTAACATGAATATAGTGACAAGAAAGGTTGTTACTGAAAATAAGGCCAATTGAAATTCTCTCCTACCTGATATTATTGCCTGAAACTCTTACAAAGAAACACAATTAATTTGCTCCATCAATAGCATTGAAATAATTGCAAAAACTTAAAAATATTCAAGGAAGGAGGAAAAATGATCTTCTAAATTTCTAGCAGTAAGTTGGGCATGCTCTTAACTTGTCCTCATATTATTTTCACAAATACAATGTGGATATTTTACCCCCCAATTTATGTAGAATACAGTGAGACACAAATACATGAGGCACATAGATATTTCTTGTCTTGAAGGATTGAACACATTTGTGTTATTATTAACTACTATGAATATGAATTGATATAGAATTGATTGATTAGATTTGCTTGCAATTTACAGAAAGTGAATTTTCACATTGGATCCAATTTTCCAAGGTTCTGTTTTCTATTTTTTAATGAAAGATGTGTTCTAATGGGGTTACAGCCTAGCTAGTAGTATAATGACATAAATTTTGTCACCTGGAATGCAGTTATCCAAAAAGCATTCTAATTCCTAAAGGAAGATACTAAAGAATGGTAGGTTATTTGGGTGGATGTCTGTGGGCAATTACAACATCTGGATACCCAGCTGCATAGCTCTTATCTCATTATTATGTTTCAGTGTGATGTTAGATTGATGGCCTCAAAATTTTCTTGCAAAAGCGCCTGCAGTTGAAAATTTCTTTTATTCTATATTCTTTCAAAAAAATATAAATATTGGATTTTACATAATCACTCAATAAATACTGATTAGAGATCAAGAATTTTAGTCCTGGGTATACAATAGTGAACAAAGAGGGAAAATGCCAGCTTTTATAGAATTTATATTGGAATGCAGAGATAATAAATAAAAGAATAATAAAATGTATCAAATGGTAAGAAATATCTTTAAGGGGGAAAAGAAGGAGCAGAAAAATAGAGAGATCATGGTTTAAATCTGGGTCAGAGATGGCCTAAGAAGGAAATATAGGAAATTAGATCTTCAAAAAAGATAAAGAAGTTAATCATGTTGCTGTATAGAAGGAAGACTATTCTATGTAGAAAAAACAAACAGAATAAACATCCTCAAGTGAGATGTGCCTGGAATGCATACTAAAAGGAATAGCTGAGTAAAATAATTTGGAAAAAAGTAAGAAAGAAAGTCAACAAAGAACTAAGGAAACTTGTCGCTATTGATAGCTTTTTCTTTTATTTGGAATGAGATGAGAAGAAATCAAGAGTTATAGGCAAGGTGAAATGACCTGACTTCTATTTTTAAATGATTACTTGGCTATTGAGAATAGAATATTGTGGGTGAAAAGGTGAAGTGGGGAGGCCAGAGTTAAGAGGCAGCTAGAACAAAATACCATAAACTGGGTGTGTTACAAAGGACAGATTTTTATTTCTCCCAGTTCATGATTCTGGGATGTCTAAGATGAAGGCATTGGCAGATTTGGGGTTTGATGAGAGCCCACTCTGGCTTAGAGATGGCAATCTTCTCCATAAAACCTTACATATTGCATGGAGCAGGGAGCTTCCTGGCACTCTTATAGGAGAGCAAATTCTTTTTTTTTTTTTTATTTAAGGTAAACAATACAGTTACATTCATCATTGGGATCTTGTACCTTTACATGATGTATCTTGGTTCTTATTTTTCCCCAGTCCCCTGCCCTCCTGTCACCTGCTTCATCCTTCCCTGTTTACAAAGACTTTGTTTCCATTTTTTCCTTTTCTCATATTTTTTCTTTTCCCTTATTTCCTTCTGGAATGAGTTTAAAAGAGGAAGGTAGCTGGAAAGGGAATCAGGGACAGAAAATTTTCATTGTCATGTAACAGATCAGCTCATTTTTTATGCTGGAGTTTTACCTCAGTACAGATAATGTCTTTTGATTTTTTGTTTTAAAAAGGGAGGACTAACATCATTTTTGTAAAGTAGTTGGATTAACTTAATAGAAAAAATAAATTTGATCTTTCAATAAAGGGGGAAATGTTTGTCTAATGTACAAATATAAAATCCAATTTAGAATCATAGACTACAGTAACAAAAAGAATGCAAGTTTATTGGTGTAGACTTTTCATTAGGCTGGTTAAACAAGGTGGTGGAAACTTTAGAAATTCTCTTCTGATTACTTCTAAATTTTATCAATTAAATGGGAAGCATAACCAGAAAATGAGACTGAGGATTTGTGAGGAGTTGGCAGAGATTTTAGGAATAATAAAGCTATGAAACACAGATGGTCCTCAACTTACAATGATTTCATTTACAGTTTTGTTTTGTTTTGTTTTTTGCATGAGATGGAAGTAAAATACATTTGTAGAAGGTGCACTTTAAATTCTAATCTTTTCCCAAGACAGCAATATGGATACTCTTCCAATGTGCGGCAGTGGTGGTGAGGCACATCTCTGATCCAGTCATGAGATTGCTAGGAGAAATGACCAATAGTCCACATTACTGTATGCTCAGTAAGTTAGGTGTTTTAAATGCACCCATTTTACTTGCAATATTTTCAACTGATGATTGGTTTCCTGGGATGCAATCTCGTTGTAAATTGAGAAGCATCTGTAACCATCTTGGAGCAGCGGGGAGGAGGAGGAGAAGGCGAAGGAGGAAAAGGAGAAGGAGAAGTAGAGAAGAGAAGAGAAAAAGAAAACAGAGCAGAGAAATAAGGGCTGTTCGAAGAGATGTTAAAGCATTCTAGGCATCTTTCTCCAATTGTACTCAGCTACAGGAACGCAGGTAAGAAACAAATGGAGAGTTAGAATTAACAAAGGATAAAGATTTGTTAAATTGCTACCATGACACACAGAGGAAAAGAATTTGAGGATGTATGCAGGTGGATGTATTGTAACAATGGAAAATGGAATTTAAGCAGTGTAAGGAGAGAACTAAGGACCCAAGAGAGGTGAATAGCAGATAAACGGTGACTTGATCCAGTGATGGCCAAGCACTGTTGCAGTCATGGTTCCATAGACAATGACCTGTAAAGATAATGTGATGGTGACAAAACCTGAGAATGAGATCCTTGAAACTGAAAACAGGACAAGGGATTGGGATAGACAAATAGGATTGTCTATGAGAATATGGAAATTATAAAGAATTATGGACAGGAGTAAGATCACAGACACTAACTGTTATCTAAGAACAGAAATCTCCAAGATATTTGTTTTGAAAGTTAAAGTAGATGGAAGAAAGTGGAAGCTGCATTGCTTTTTTTGTTTGTTTTTTTCTTATGTATAAGCCTCAGTCTACTCCATAATGTTCGAGGCATACTACAATGTAGTTTATTTATCTTCCTTATTTTTCTTTCCTTTTACCCAAAGTCAACATACTCTTTTTTTAAACATATATTCTGCCATTTACATAAAATTCAAAAGCATACAAAATTAACATTTCATTTAAGGTTACATACAAAAGCTACAAAACCAAAAGCAAGAGAATGACAAAACAGAATAATAATTACTTGGGAGAAAGGGCACATACAGGACTCCTAAAATACAGGAAATGTTCTTGTTCTTAAACTGTCTAATAAACACACAGACATTCATATTTATTATTATTTAAACCTTATATACACAGATTTATGCATTCTTGCAGAATAAAATACTTCATTTAAAAGACAAGAGTTTAAGGCTAGGGATTTAGCTTAGTAGCACCAAGCCTGCCTCACAAGCTCAGGACAAGGTCCTGGGTTCAATCCCCAGTACTAAAAAAAACAAAACAAAACAAAATTAAAAAATCCAAAGACCAAAAACCAAAACACAAACAAAAGAGTCTAAATGTGAAAGATGCTGAAAATGAATATTACCATTTACATAAATAATATTAGTGTAAAGAAAGAATACACAGAAAATGTTCAATTCATTATCATTCAGTGCCCTATATTATCAGTATTAATCTTAAAGAGCCAAAATCCTAGTATGAAGAAAAAAAAAAAAAAAAACAAGCAAAGTCTTTAACTTCTCTAACACAAAATCTAACCTGCTTTCCTGATACTCTAAATTAGGTGGGGGTAAATATGTTACCCGCTCATTTCTGGTTCAACTTTTATCTGTACTTGAATTTGTCTTAGGATTTCTTTGGGCTTCTGCTTCAGTCTCTCTTTTTACTCCTTTCTCTTTCATAAACATCTTTTTGGTATCTGGATTTGTGACTATTACTGTAGTGCCCATTTCTTTCCCAAGACGGGTTATAACTTTGGTTAACACACTCTTTGTTGAATCATGGAATCCATAGTTTTCTTATGTCTCATCTCTTCTTGTTCTTTTTCTTTATTTTCCCTTTGATACCACTCTCTTGACACCCCAATGCTCTCTTCGTCTCTTTTCTCTGTAATTTTGTATCCATAGCATAACACTCATTATCAGGAGAGTGAAGATTGGGATAATGAAGACCAGAAAGACAGGGCCAGAAAACAGATGAAAATGAAGATGACGTATCTAATTTGTATCAGCTTCTGAAATGTTCTGTATTTAACTATCTACTGAGCTGTCTTCTGCCACCGTCATGGTGTATTTATATCTTGGACACAGGAGAAGGCAGCATGCATAAGGCTAAATATCAAAGCACTACCTGAATAGATGCAAAATGCTCCGTGATGTGTGTAAATGGGTAAATTTGATTATGCATTCTGAAAATGTACTCAGCTTCTAAAATAGACAACTTTCTACAGATTAACAGCAATAATGATGATTACTATGGCATCTAGTGCAATAATAACAAATGAAAAATCAGTTCCTTTCATGACCGAATGGAGCCCTTAGACTTTTGACTAAAATATAGAACTGCTTAATAATCAGTAAAACCTATTATTATCTATCTTACCCATAGTTTGCAAAGCATGGTGCTTGCCAATTAGCATTTTAAAATATTTAGGGTATAGATAGTGACCCTAATTGCAAAACAATAGTTTGTGAGAGGAGACAGAAGATGATCAAGTGACAGCTAATAACACTTCTCTAAATGCTGGGTATGATGAGCTATAGGTCTGTCTTGGTACTTAAAATACCTGAAAAATAAAATATATTTTTAAATTGTTATCTATTCTATAGCATGATTACAGCTAGGCATTTACATTAGACTTTTCCTTGGCCCAAGACTTTAAGTAAATTTAGTTCGATATTCTTGGTATCAGCATTATGGTATTTTCAAAAAGGAATTCTGAGCTGATCTCTCTTATGTCACTGAAAGGGTTTATTTGTTTTGCCCCTTTTCAGTAGCTAGAAATCTTGATTCCCACTGACAATCTCCCTGTATAATTTTTTCTGGCATTGTTATTTCCTCTTTGTCGCACACACACACACACACACACACACACACACACACACACACACTTGTGGCAACATCATTAGTTGAACATTAAATGTCAGCCGTTGTGTGTTTTACTTTACATTTACAGCTATATTCTGATCAGAGCTAATACTGAGCAGGATTAGTTTTGATCAATACTTATTTGGCAGATCTAGATGACTGGATATTGGTAGCAGTGCTTCAATAACTATAATTCTCATCTTTGTGCATATAGATTTAGTGCTCAAGGAAATCTTGCCCTAGATCCTGGAAAATGAGGATCTTAAAATATATTTTATGAAAGATATGTGCTAATATTCAGAGATAGGGTTAAATTTAATAGAGGAAGCCCTATATTTCTCACAGGCTTGTTTATATTCTGCTACTGAAAATGTAATCTGCAGGCTACCTGTGTAACATCTAGGACCTAGATAGAAATGTCTTGCCTACAATTATGGAAACTGGCTCCATCCCCAGTGTACTGAAACAGAATCTGCATGTTAATAAGATCTCCAAGTGATTTGTATGCATGAACATTATAATTTGGGAACTGCTCCATATCTATCTGATTTGCTCTGTACATGAGGTGAAATGAAAGGGGGATGCATAGAAACTAAGAAATAAACATTCATAATATCCATTAATTTACTCAATGTATAATTATTAAGTACCTTTAATGAACTATTCACTGTGTTAAGAGCTAGAGACACAGCAAAGAATAATTCAAATTGTATATATGGGGTCCATGGGGATCACCATAGGCAAGAGCAGACTGATTAGGGCTGGCATTTTTGATTTCTAGTCTTCAAGGCTGATTATCTTCAGGTTAGATCCTATTTTTGGAGAAAGATGTTGGCAAAATGCATTCCTATATCTTATAATCCAACTAAGTCAACAAGATTCATACTCAAAAAAAGCAACCTCAAATAATATGAGCACAATAGTATGATATGAATTAGAAATAACATTGCAATTAGAAGAGGGTAAGAATGGTACTTAAAGAACTTTTTGGGTTAGTCTTCAGGATGAACTCTGAAACCTATTGAAAAATACAAGGGAGATTCATGGCGAATTTCAGGAAAGAGGTATTTCCTAATGGTTTATTTAGAAAATAAAATTGTAAAATAAAATAATCCATTTCTTAGTGGATTATTTAGGAAAATAAAAATTTTAAATTCAGAAAATAAAATTTTATTTACTTAGAAAATAAAATTTCCAGAGCTAGATTAGGAAATTTGAAAGCCATAAAGTTTTTTATAAGAATATTTAAAGTTAAATATATTAGAAAACATGTTGATGTGCTTCTATTTAGATTATAGTTTCAATGATCAACATAAAGGAACATAAAAGTGCTTTAAATTTAAAGGCATATACTATAGCAGTGCCAATGACTAACTTTTATCACATCCATGAAAAAGTCTGACCCATGTATGCAGGTGCAGGAAGGGCTAGCTCACTGGAAAAGCAGAGGGTTAGAGGTCAAAGGACCCAAAGCTTTTCATTCCTAATACTTTGTTCACGTTGTAATGTGATAGTGGCCATCGTAGCTCTCACTTTCTTCCCTGGTAAGGGAATAAATGATTTCATTTGTCTGTGTTTCAGCAAGCATATGATGATTCTGGAGCAGTACCCCTTACTCTTTTATTCATCCCAACAGAATTTCACATGTACAGCATAAGGGGTTTTGCTAGAGGGAGGGAATCAGAGTAGTATGTTTCTCTGGTATGGTTGCTTATGAAATCCCACAAAGTGCCTATAGCAACAAATAGGAAATAGGGAGATAGTTCTTTTGTAAATAGGGAGGAACTAAGTGATTGAAGGAGTGGGGAGAAAGCGGAAGAAAAATGGAATCAAGGTGGATTATGTACATGTACCAACTTACATAATATGTATTTCAAACATGTACTAATAAAAATTAAAATTGAAAAAGAAACCAACAAGGCACCTAAAATCCTGAATTTTCCAGGATTATTCTATTTTGAAACATTTTGTTACAACATCTCCCTAAGCATATTATTTGTCCTATGTGATGTGGTGGGAACAAATTGAGCTTTGAAGTCAGAAAGATGTGAGTTCAAATCATCAGATAATTCAAATATCCTCTCTAAGACTAATTTCCTGCTCTTTATAGGAATTGTTGTAAAGATTGTGGATAACATACAAAGTTCAACAGTACTAGACAAGGAGTAACCCTAACAAAAGATAGAAAATATAGCCATATTTATAAACATATATATGTTTCATTTATATGTTCACTTAATTTTCCCTTTAACCTCTTTATCTACATAATTTTCCATTTCATTGTGCTCAGTGCCTATTAACCTTCATAGAACTCTTTACTCACTTTTCAACACCTTTTTTTTTTTGTCTGTCCTTATTTTATCCTTTATAATCAAATTTTTCACAGGGATTAAATGAAAAGTTGACACAAACCATAGAATATAAGTAAAAGTGACTGTGTTGCATATCCTCCCTCCTCTCCTACCTATCACTATCTGTGTCCTAAAGAAAGACACTGAAGTCTAAATATAATTAAATCAACTTCCACTCTCCAGTCTTTTCTGTTTATTGGATAGGTGGGTAAAATTATATTTAAAGCAGGTGATCTGTAAGTTGAACATGTGGATGATTAAGTATTAGTAACATCATCTTCACATCCTAATTTATCAAGCAAACTATATCTCCTATTGTAGGTCAGTCATTGAAATATACATGAGATAACCAAAAAATTTTTTTTGAAACGTTTAAGGTGCAATGTAAGTGAAGACATTTTGAGTACATACATTCTACCAGTAATGATAGCACACATTAATTAGAATCTGCTGCTGCCTTCAAGGAATTTATAGTCTAGCATCTTGGACCAGCAGCTCTGGCTCAAGATAGGGGATTACTGGCAAACCAAACCTACTGAATCAGTCTTCATGATTCACCTGTACGTGAAAAATTGTGAAGCACTAGTCCCCAGCGTTTCACAGGCATCCCTATCAGAGAACATTGTTCTGAGGCCCATGAATTTGAAAGAGCTTTAAATTCCACAAGGAGGCAAGCCTGAAGAAGGAGGTTAGAGAGCATGGCATGGAACTGCTGGAGAGACAGGCCCTAAACTGGGACCCTGGGGTAGATCATTCACGTGACATAGCTTTTGTCCATGGTTCTTGACTTGTAACTTATGACTCCCTCCACTAAGTCAGGCCATAGAAACTAGAAGTTTTCTCCCCCAAAGTAGACTGTAGAAACTCTAATCTTTACCCATCTTTCTGGCTTAGAGCTGGCCAAACAATATTCTCTGACTTATCCTTGTCTGAGAGTAGGTCCTTCCTGAGGGATCCTGCCTGCACCCCGGCAGGAGGAGTGGTGCACAGAGAGGCCAAGAAGAACTGAAGCAGACAGACCTTGCTGGATTTCCCCATCTAGCCTATTAGCATTAGCTCACCAGGAAAACCCAAACAATAGCTTTGGAGAAATTCTGAACAGCAAAACACTTGGAAATTTATACAAGGTGAATAAGAACTCACTCACGCACTGGAAGGGTAGCACACTCAACTCTGTGCGGGCAAAACCCCCTGCCCTCAAGATGAGTCCAGGCGCTTCTTGCCCCATATATCTCTTCATCTGGCTGTGTGTTGATAGGCGGGTCCTTATTTATTCTATCTCCAGCAAGGATGCATAAATATATATGCACCTGGTGTAAAGTAGGGGGCAGTGTTGGGAACTGCGCTCTTAACCAGGTAGGCAGTATGGGAACTGAGTTAAATAAGAGGGCATTCATCTGGAATTTGTGGTAGAATTTGCTTCCTAGTAGGGAGAAATCTCTGTACCTTTTGAGACTGCAGAAATCTGAGTGGATTGTGGTTTGAGGGGAGAGGGAGAAAAGCACTGTGCTTTCTCATGAAGCACGACTTCAACGGGGGTTTCTGGGCAGGGCATGGATATCTATCTACTTTCTTCCACACTGAGAGACTCATCAACTTCTCTATGAAGATGCATGCTAAGTATCTCTATACCCTTCCCCATGGCTGTCACCATGTTCCCAGATGGAACAGTATAGCTAAACTTACGCACTTGAAGGTTACAAACTAATGAAACTATCAAACACACTATTTTCTGTATACGGGGGTGGAACTGACGCCAAGCAGTTACTCAGAAGTTCTGCCCTGTGTATTTTGACTCTGAATTGAAATAAAGCTGCAAATATTAGACCAAGTCTCATACTTTTATTTATATATATATATATATATACATATGTATAGAATTTGGGGTGGGTGGGTACCAGGGATCGAATTCTTGCCCTTGTGTTTGCAAGGCAGGTGGTGAAACCACTGAACTAAATCCCCAGGTCTGTGCATAGAATTTTTCAATCTGTACCCACAAAACTACACATATGTATGCATTTCAAAATTTACAAGTACTATATATTTATGCTAAGCCCTTCTTAGACTAGGAATTAGGACTTTACTTGTCTCAGAAATGTGTTATGCTTTTAAGCCACTTTGCTAATATCCATTCTACTCCCAAGATTTCTATTTTTTTTCTCTTTCTCTCTCCCTCCTGGAAAGCTCTCTTGCTATTTTGATATTGGGAATATTCGCTTGGTAAACAGAGTGACTGAAAGATTGAGAGCAATGCAGGCAGAATACCCGGCCTAACAGGAGGTGGCTTAGAATTTATAGTTAGAAGCTTATTTCAGCTTCCTTCTTAGAACTGTTGAAATACCTTTCAGGGGTGTCTTGACTGCCTTGAAATTGAATGTCATTGAGGATTTTTTGCCCTCTCTTGTTTCCTTGGCAACAGGTTGGTGATGCAGTAGCAGAAATCCACTGTCTCCTTGGAGATGCTGGTGTGGGCAGGTGGCAAACCACTGGTAATGACTGTGATGGATACTGAACTTGACCAAGTCTTTTCATTTGAGTCCTTCTACATTCATTACACAAAGAGATCAATCCAACAGAAGAAGGACTTTACATAATTATCAGTGAGGGAAGTATTCATCCTGCTTTTTAAAATAGCTTTCATTTGCATATCTAATTTAATAGTGAGTCTTAGCATGTTGAACTTTCAAGTAATTGTAAATATCAATTATATGTCAGAGGAGTACATTGAAAAAATTATTCTGTGTTAATGTAGTCTGATAAAAGAGGACAAAGGATTTTGGACCTTTCCTCTGGATTTAGGTCAGGTTTATGGTTCTCTTTGGACAGACACATTCAACAACCATACGTTATCCCCCCAGGTTTCTGAAACAAATCATGCCTTCAATCTGCAGAGAAAACTGTAGAGAGACCGTAAGTGAGTCTCATCTGTTCGTGCACTCTTCTGTCAGACAAAGACAAATGAGCACCTAGAAAAGAAAGGTCAGCTGGAGTGGGAGCACCAGTTAGAGAAAACATAAGATGGCTGGAGGAATAGACAGACATGGCTGTTGGAATTGCAGATGGGAAGGACAAGGCTGCTGGGATGCAGATGGACCTACTACAGAGGACAGGATGGTTTAGACACCCACAAACAGGTGAATGAAGGCTCTGCATAAATATGACAGGTGGAAAGATTTCCATAATGCAGCCATAAGGCAGCCATTGCAACAGGTAACTGAGAAAGTCAGAATTAGACCAGGGAAAAAATAACAGGTGGATTCATTTTAAAAATACATTTTAGATTGAATTAATTTCTCTTTAAAATAACAGAATCGAAACAATTTGTTGAATTTATGTTGAGAACAAATTCAGAGAAAAAGCAATAAAGTGAATGTTTAACCTGAAGGGTGTGCAAGCAATTTTTTATAGCAAAACATTTATTGGTACATTTTAAGCATACATAATGATAACACTCATCGTAGGGAATTTGCACCTGCACATGATACACTCTGCCTCTTTTTCTGTTTCTCCCTCCCCTCAAGCCACCTCCTCTCCCTATGTACAAAAGCTTTGTTTCCATTTTTCCTCCTGTTTTCTCTTTTTTATTATTCCTACCTTCCTTCCTCCCTCCTCCCTTGATCCTCCTCCCGTTTGAACATTTTCTTCACATTTCCCAATATTTGTTATAATTTTGGTCCTTATTTCCACTTTCAGTTTCTCACACCAGAGAAACAATGCAGTGTTTAAACATGCAGCAATTTTTAAAAGCTTGCTGAGAAAACATAATGAAAGTAGAGGCTATGTAGTATCACAGCGATAGATGGGGAAGATTATGTAAAAAAGAAAACAAGAAAAGGAAAGGTCATATGGTCAGGAATGCTGATAATAAACCATGAAAGGAAAGAGTGCTTATTATGTGCAATTCGGCTGAAAAAAGTTACACCAAGCAGGTACACTACCTAATAGGTATCATGAAGCATGCTATGAATTATAAAAGTATGAATTCTTCATTGTCTTTATTATGGCTTGTGAATATTCTGGCTGTTGTATTCTTTGTGGAGTCTAAACAATGCACAGGTAACTTCTTTTTGAGAAATAAATATTCTGGGAAAAGACATTTTTTGTACAGTGCTTTTTTTTTAACTGACTTAAACTTTTGATCCTTCAATTGATGTAAAAAGAATAGTGCAAATGAATCAAAAGGGTAGTTCCCATTCAAGTTAAGGTAAGAAGATACAGTGTAGGAATGTGAAGAATAAAGGACCAATCAGAGAACACTCTCATAGGCAAACTCATTGACTAACTGCACTAGATTTAGAGTTCCATAGCCTGATTTGGAATCAGTAATCTAGGTTTTACAGGGAGCTGACCTTGAGGGAGCTAACTTATTGAAGCATCAGCATTCCTATCTCTAAAATGGAATAACAATACCTACCTAACTTAACTTTTATTTTTTTATTTTTTGTGCCAGGGATTGAACTTGGGTCCTTGCGTTTGTGAGGCAGGCGGTGGAACCACTGAACTAAATCCCTGGCCCCTACCTAATTTAACTTAACCTTTTTAGGATTAAATTGGGAAACACCTGTAAAACTTTTAACACAGTTCGTGGCACAAAATGGAAATCTAGCTATTATATTTTGTAGCTGACAACATATTTGACTAATCAATTTAGTTTTGAAATCCAAATTCACTAGATTGAGAACTGATTCAAGCAGCTATGTTGAACAAAATCTCATTTTCTATTATTTATCTGATAGTATATTTGATACCACATAATATGTAAAACTGGATTGCTGATGCATTCAAAATCAGTCAATTTATTAATATTAAAATATCATCCAACAGTAGATTGAAATTATTTTTCTTCAATTCTCTCCTGAGTATTTCCTCCATAAAAATAGTGTTTGAGGGCCGAGGATTTAGCTCAGTGGTTCCACCCACCTGCCTTGCAAACGCAAGGACCTGAGTTCAATCCCTGGTGCAAAAAAAAGTGTTTGAATTTACTTAATTCAGTGAATTTAAATTATGATAGATTTACAGCGACTGTATCTTTTTAATCAAATGATGTTTTTTTATACAGATTCACTAACAATTTTCATAGTCATTTTTAAATCATCATTCTCTCTCTCTCTCTCTCTGTCCCAAACTAACCTATATGAATTTTGCTGAAATAAAGTGGGAATACAAAAAGGAATATATTTAAACTCATCTTGTTCAGGTGTGTGTGTGTGTGTGTGTGTGTGTGTGTGTGTGTGTGTGTGTGTATTGTTTCTGTTTTCCTTTAGTTACATGTTTCACATTTCCCAGAAAAGGAAGGACAGAGCCTAATATTAGCTTGTGAGTTACATGGATCCTAAACAGGAACCCATGCAGACACACAGGTGTAAGGAACCCAGGAGAGGGCATCCTAAGAGAGCTAGGAGAAGCCAAACAGACAAGGCAACAGCAACCAAGGAACCATTGGCCCCTTCTCACTGCAGCAATGTTCTGTACAACATAGGAATTTCTTTGAGATTTTGGTTGGAAAAGAAATCTGTGGTGAATAAGTCAGAACTGGCTGGTTTGAGAAAAATCAGTCACCTGACAGGAGAGAAAGAAACGACAGTTCGTGGTTTTAGACACATGCAGCTAAAGCATGTTTAATGAGCTAAGTGAGGTGAATCACCAACATCAGATAGTATCCACCCAATGATGTGCAAGAAATTCGAGGCTGTGACTTTGGAATTCATCTCTAAAATGTATCGTCTGTCTCTAGAAATCAACTTTGTGAGGAGAATTTCTGTTCACTCCCCCACCTCTGAGAAAAGTGTCTTAAAGTTTCACTTGGCCATTTTCAAATATTTTTCAGTCCTAAGAGAACTCTGGGGGAAACAATGCTTGTTAGCTAGAATTGAAGGGAATTGATGTACTCCACGTTCGGGGGTCCCCAGGACGGCAGCGCCAACCTCAGCTGCATTAATGGAAGTGGATCACTGGAGGCAGAGAACTGGGGCTATGGAGAAGAAGGCCCAAGGAATATAAGGACAAAGAGGAGCTAAACAGAGCCAGGTGACCTGGGAGGACACATCTATAAAATCCATTCAACACACAACGAGGTAGCTAACCTTCTTCAAGGTCTAGTTACTAACACATACACTTTATATCTTCTGTCTCCCTTCTATTGAAGTAGAGTTGACTTTGCATTTTAAATAGATGGTTAAGCATGTCCTAAGTGAAAGGAGTCTGGAGGAAAAGAAAAGAAGATCATTTCAGAGCTAAAACCTTCACTTAGTGAAGAAATTGTTGGAGAGTGATCAGTTTAGGGATGACAGAAATGGTTTAATCGCATGTGAGGTTTTTGTTGTTTTTATATGTGTCAACTCTTTAATACTTTTAATGTGCTTTTAGTCCTTTGGGTTGCTGCATTTGACTCTAAACCCATTCAGCAAAATTGATTTGCTTTGGCATTTTACAATATGTTCAAGTTGAAAAATCAATTCAATTTTAAATTACCTAAGGAAATTCTCATCTTAATGTAAATGCAAACGTTCATCTGAAGAGGTACAGCTTTTTAGAAGCAAGAAACAACTTTATAGAGGATCAACTGTTAAATAATCTTTTTTCTATGCCTTGAAAGAGCTAAAATAGTTTTAGGACAAATTCATTTTTTTGATCAACAAAAACCACCTAAATAATTCTGCAGTTTCAGAAATGCTAAGCAAATATCTACACATTGTTCTTTTAAAAAATAAATTCTGTAAAGGAAGCATTCATCTAAATGCAGACACTTCTCAGTGAGAAACCAACGGTGAATTATAGTGTGATTCTAAGCCAGATAAATATTTCTTCCAAGGGCTTTTCTGGGCCCAGGCAGGGGTAGGGATGAGAAAGATATATTTATTTTCTCTATAGGAATGTGGCCTATGTCATATCTACACTGTATATCCTTGCTTTATGTTACTAGTAAATGTCTATGCATGTAACTGTGTGTAACTGTGTGGGTTTGAATGCATATGTGCCTTGCATTTCCAGGTTATGGAGCTTGTAGATGCTGGTAGGGACTTCAGGCTGGATTTTTCACCTCCTACAGTAAAAACCATTTCAAGGAAGTCACTAACTACAGAAAACTGGAAAGTCCATCAAGATTCTGCTATGTTTTAGATACTTTAAAACTGATAAACATGGAGTTACCAGAAAGTCTTCTACTGAGTATACACCCAGGAGAAATGCAAATATAAAGTCACACAAAATCTTGTACGTGAATGTTCGTAGCAGCATTAGTCATAATATTCAGAAAGGGAAATAACCCAAATGTCTATCATCTGATGAATGGGTAAAGAATATATGGTATATCCACAAAGTGAAATATAATATGACAATAAAAATAATCAAGTTCTGATATCTTCTACACCAGTGAACCTTGCTAACTGCTGAGTTAAGCTAGTCACAAAGAACAGCATTATTAGTGTGCATGTATGTGAAAGGTCCAGAAAGGCAAATCTATGGATACATAATTTTAATTGCTAGTGAGTAAATGAGGCGGGGGAAGAATGGGGAATGACTGCTAATTGATATGAGGGTTTTTTTTTTTTATTGGGAGGAATATGTTGTAAAACCTTGAATGGTACATTTCACATGGGTTACTCATGGGGAATGTGAATGAAATCTTTAAAAAGTGAATGACGAAAAATTGGGTGATGAAGTTCTCCCAAATGTGAGTCAGTATGATGTACTAGGTAACCAGTATTTGGCTCTGAAACCAGGCTTCCTGGATTCAAAGATCAACTCTGTTACTTAACAGCTGTGTGACTTTGGGAAAGTTAATTCCGTGTTTTGTGCCTCAATTTCCTCACCTATAAATGCAGAAATTGATACAATTTAACTGATACAATTTAAAGATTAAATTAGTCAATAATGAAAGTGTTCAGAGCACTACCTGACTGGTCGCCACAATAAAACACATTTACTGTTATTATCATCTTTTGCTGAAATTTTGCCTTGTTGGAATACTCCAGTGGCCAGGAGATGATAATTCCCTTCAAGAAATTTGTCATTTCCTTGGAAGTCATGTTGGCAAGGTTCTGACCTCTAGAGAGGTAGCAGGAACTAGACAACTAGGATATAAAACCTCACAAGTCCAGTATCATCTTTGCCATGAGCCTTGTAGTTGCTGAAACCAGAATTCTAGAGATTATAGATTTGCTTGAACAGATTCCAGTGATAGTTATATTGCACCCTACTTCAGAAGAAGGCTTCAAAGAAATGAGGAAGCCAGACAGCTCACCAAGAACCACCTAATACCTGGAAATGTGCTCTTGAGCTCTGAAAGTAGACACCTCCTGAAGCAGTTCTGTGTCTCCATGGTACATGATTCTCTCCTGTCACCAAAGAACTTCAGTAAAGTCTAATAAAACACACATCCTGCATTCAACTCTGCCATGAGAATGTAGATGAGAATGCATTTTATGTTTTCCATAGAGTGTTCCACAGCAGGGTAAACTCTGCCCTATACCTTCCCTACCCCAAGAGTAGTGAAGTGGTTATAGAATTCACTAGAGAAGCCAGGTTCTGAGAGCACAAGGAGGAAATCAGCAGAAGTGTAAGGGGCCATTTGATGGAGTTAAGATGGGTAAGTCCAGAGCACTAATGACTGACAACCAGGTCTGGCTGGACACTAGCATCCTGGACATTAGGTCACTAAGGCAAGGGAATCGTACCCTACCATACTTGCAGGTGTACTTAGAGCCAGAAAAAATGGGTGCTTGGGTTACCAAAATATCACTCATGCTCTCAGATTAATGAGGCTTAATATTTACGATATGTGCATCAAACTTTTAAAGTTCAAGTTTTACTGAGGTTAAAGCTTCCAAAATAGCTGTACCTCATCTTCGATACAAATAAAATTTCCACGATCCTTTAGGATTCTATGTACACTGACCTACACTATCCTTTGTCCTTGTTTTATCTACTGGTAAGTTCCAAACACTGAGTTTTTCTTTAATTTCATTTATTTTCCTTGTTAATTTCTAGGTCACTGTTCACTGTTACTTGACTGTATTCCTTATGCTTAGGGTAAGCACTCAAGAAGACCTTACTGAATGAATGAGTCGCCAGGTGGGGATAATTTACGTATGGGAATATTAGTTTGATTGCAACCAGGCCTTTGTGTTAAGATGAGAACCAGTCATAGTTTTTTCTTCCTTTTCTATCTCCGGGAGCTGCTGAGCTATCTGCTCCAAAACTCCCATTTCCATTCAGATCAGCCTGTTTCCTTTATGTCTGACCTGTTCTCTACTTGTTCTGTAATCCTTCGTATCTTCTGAGGCTCCTTTATGCTGCCATGAACATTTCAGCTGTGTTCAGATCTTTCTACAAAGGTTCTTCTATGCCATTGCTTAACTAATTCAGCAATTTTTTACCTATTAGGTTTTTCTACCTCAGTTCTTCTGGCTGAGTCTTCTTCTTTCTGTTAACATTTTGTTGTTGTATTAGAATTAGTCCATTCAGTTTCTTCTCATTCTATATCTTCTATCCTCTAATGAACTGGGGATCTTACACGAAGGTGGGTCTTGGGACAATGAAGAAATAGGTCCAGCACATATAAGTTGGGAGCTGATTGGAGCTGATTGTTAATGCCATAATATACAATCTAATTTGGGGGATTGATATAGGTTAAAGAAGATTCAAATATGATTTCTAAATTTTCCTTGGCAGATTGGAGTGGCATAAAACTGGAGAAACTGAATGAGGAGTTAAGAAAAGTTCTGTCTCTAAATAATAATTGATAGTATATTTTTCAATAGACTAGCGCCAGTAGATCTTGCACCATGGAGATCAGATGATTTGAATTGAAACTTGAAAACTGACAGTGGTATAGGTAAGAAAGATGGATTAAAGACATTTCCAAGGGAGAATGCACAAGATCTAGAGAACTATTAGGCATGAGAGATACGATAAAAAAAGTTAAAAATTTACTGGAGTTTTGATTTGGGTAATGCACAAATGATAATGATGTATTAATGAAGATGAGGAAAAGAGAAGGACAAGAATAATTTGCCATGAATAGACTCAGTAGGATTATTGGAGTAATGGCTCTGGTCTGTCTTGGTCAGTGACATGGATGGGTGGCAACTAATTAGTTCAATTAGAGTAGAGAGATATATGGCTTCAAGTAAGCAGTGAAAAACAACTTCAATTTGCAGCCTTTTAAAACTGAGTATTAATATCTCTTTCCACACCAACCAGGATCACCACAATGATGTCGCATAGGAGAAGTAATGTGAAAATCAAAGCATTTTTCTGGGCCCTGGCTATGCCATTTATCAGGTGTGCAACACATTGTATTCTTTCACTTCCTTGATCTCAGTTTTATGACCTATAAAATGGAAAAGTAATACAGGTGATGATAATAGTTAAATAAAATACTGTATGAGAAATTGATTTGTGAGCCAACAAATATAATAGCTGACTGGAAGAAATGCAGTGTCAGTCTAAGGAATTGTTTAGACTTAGCTTAGATTGGACAAGATGCAGCATTAGAACTATATATTCAACATTTCATAATAATTGCATGTCAATAATTTGGGTGAGATTTAGGAAGAAATCAATCTAGTAATTCAAACAGCTCCAAGGGCTGAGATGTTACATTCTCACATTTCATAGATAGATGAAATGTCTAAGATGGAAGACATCATTAGGATTTTTGTTTTGTTTTGTGTTGCTTTTATTTTTTAACCAAATGATGAGTCTGAGAACAGAGCTTATTTAACTTACCCAGAGTCACAACAAACAGTAGTAGCCTGGATGAGACCTTTGTTGCTCAAATCACTCCCAGGGCAGGACTTCACCACTGTATAATAGACTTTCCTTTGCTATTGAAAAACACTTCTAGCTAAAGAATCATCTTCATTAAGGAACTACTTTGTTTTGTTTATTTAGGTTTCATTTTAATGAGCCAGCATAACATTTGGTTTAAAACACTAATCTTTGTCACTGTATAATAGACTTTCCTTTGCTATTGAAAAACACTTCTAGCTAAAGAATCATCTTCATTAAGGAACTACTTTGTTTTGTTTATTTAGGTTTCATTTTAATGAGCCAGCATAACATTTGGTTTAAAACAAACTAATCTGTGCTATCCTAGATATTTTATACAAAGTATATTTCTTTGCATATATATATATGTATATGTATATATACATATATATATACATATATATATATATATTTGCACACACACACATATACACACACATATATATATGTATATATATACATATTTGGTACATTGTAGATTGTACATTGTAGATGCACAATACAGTTACATTCATCATTGGGATAATGTACCTTTACATGATTTATCTTGTTTCTTATTTTTCCTGCTTTCCTGAGCTTCCCTTTGCCCCTCCACCCTTCCCAATTTACAAAGACTTTGTTTCCATTTTTTTGCTCTTCTCTTCTCTGTTTACCTTCCCCTCCCATTTGCTGAACACTTTTAGACCTTTTCTTCCTATTACAAAATATCAATTATACATTTTGACTCTTATTTATACTTATTTTATCACACCAGAGAAACTAAATGGTATTTACATAGGTGTGTCCTATTAATTTTACTTAAGTGTATGTCATCATGTGCATCCACTTAGCTATAAATGTTTCTAATTTCTCATTCTTTATGGATGAGTAGTACTCTGTTTTATTTAAAACAAACAAACAAACGTCATTTTCTTTATCCTGTATCCAGGTGGTGGGCAACTGGGCTGTTTCCAAGTTTTAGCTATTACAAACTGCTGCTATAAACATGGGTGAGCATATATCACTGTGGTGTGATTCTTTTAATTCTTTTGGGAAGATACCCATAGGGGAATAGCTGGATCAAATGTGACCTCTTATCCTAGTTCTTTGAGGTGTCTCCATATTGACTTCCACAGTGGTTGCATCAGTCTGCACTCCCACCAACAATGAAAAAGGGTTTCTTTCTCCCCACACCCCTGCCAGCATTAGTTATTGGTTGATTTCTTTATAGCAGCCATTCTTTCTGAGGTGAGGTGGAATCTATGTTTTTTCATCTGCATATCTCGAATGACCAGTGATATTGAATATTTTTTCATATCTTTACTGCTGCTTTTACTTCTTTGTCTGAGAAACATCTGTTCATTTTAAATGTCCATTTTTGAATTGGGTCTTTGTATTTGAGGGGGTTTGAGTACTTTATATTCGAGTTCTTTATGTACTCTAGATAATAGTCATTTGTCTGAGGAACAGCTGGTAAAATTTTTTTCCCATGTTGTAGGTTGTCTCTTACCTCTGTTTGTGGTTTCTCTTGCAATGTAGAAGCTTTTTAATAAGATGAGATCTCAATTGTTTATTCTTTGTGCTAGTTCCCATGCAATTGAAGATTTGTTCGCAAAGTCTTTTCCTATGCCAATATCCTATGCCAATATCTTAAAGAATTCTACCTTGCTTATCCTCTCAACAAGTTTAGTGTTTCTGTTTTAATATTTATATTTTTATCCACTTTGATTTTAGTTTAGTGCATGGTGAAAGACACAGGTCTAGTTTTAATCTTTGGCAAGTTGAAATCCATTTTTGCCAAGACCATTTGTTAAAGAGGCTATCTTTCCTTCAGTGAGGATGGTTGGCTCCTTTGTCAAAGGTGAGGTAGCTCCATGTCTGGAGTTGTTTCCATGTCTTCTAATCTGTTCCACTAATCCTCTGGTCTGTTTCTTTGCCAGTACCATGCTGTTTTTAACACAGTGGCTTTGTAGTATGGTTTTAAATTGGGGATTGTGATACCCCCTGCCATGTCTCTGTTGCCTAGAATAGTTTTTGCTATTCTAAGTCTCTTCTGGTTCCAGATGAATTTTTAGATTGTTTTCTCAAGTTTTGTGAAATATACTCTATGGATTTCAAGAGGGATTGCATTGAATCTGTATAGCAGTTTTGGAAATATGACCATTTTCACTATATTGTTTCTTCCTACCCAGAAACAAGGGATATCTTTCCATTTTCTTGTATCCTCTTGGATGTCTTTTTTCAGAGTGCTGTAGTAGTTCTCAATGTAGGGGTCTTTTGCTTCCTTCATTAGATTGACTCCTATATATTTCATTTTTTGATACTATTGTGAAAGGGATTGTTTCCCTAATTTATCTCTCAATGAGTCTGTTATTTATGTACAAGAAGGCTGTTAATTTTTCAATGTTTATCATATACCCAGCTACTCTACTGAATCTATCCATTAAGTCTAGAAGTCTTTTGGCAGAGTTATTTTGGTCTTCTATGCAGAGTACCATATCATCAGCAAATAATGACAGTTTAACTTCTTCCTTTCCTAACTTATTTGCTTTTATTTCTTTCTCTTATCTAATTGTTGGAGCTAATGTTTCCAAAACTATATTGAACAGGAGTGGTGATAGTGGACATCTTTGTCTTGTTCCGGATTTTAGCTGAAGGTTTTCAGTTTTTGGCCATTTAATATGATGTTGGGTGTTGGGTTTTCATAGATAGCCTTCATCAACTTGAGATAAAAACCATTTATTCCAATTTTCTGCAGGATTTTCATCATGAATGGGGTGTTGAACTTTGTCAAATGATTTCTCTTCATCTATTGAGATGATCATATGGTTTTTGTCCTTGTCTCTGTTAATATCGTATATTACATTTGTTGATTTACATATGTTGAATCATCCTTGCATCCCAGGGATAAATCTGACTTGGTCAGGATGTATGATCTTCTTGATGTCCATTTGTATTCTGTTTGCCACTATCTTATTGAGGATTTTTTGGTTGGGTCTTTTCCTGGTTTTGGAATCCAAGTAACACTTGCTTCCAGGAATGAATTTGGAAGTATTGCTCCCCTTTCAATTTCATTGAAAAGTTTAAAGAGTAGTGGCAGTAGTCCTTCTCTAAAGGTTTTGTAAAATTCGGCAGTGAATCCATCAGGACCTGGGCTTTTCTTTTTTGGTAAATTTTTAATTACATTTTCAATTTCACTGATTGTAATTGAAGTGTTTAGAAGTTTTATGTCTTCTTCATTCAACTTTGGTAATTCATATGTATCTAGAAATCTGTCCATTTTGTCTTTGTTTCCCAGTTTATTAGAGTACAGGTTCTCGAAATAGCTATGGATGATTCTGTGGATTTCTGCTGGATCTGTTGTGACTTCTACTTTTTCATTCCTAATTGCATGGATTTCAGCCTTTTCTTTCCTTTTTTGATAAGATTGGCTATGGGTTTATCAATTTTATTTATTCTTTCAAAAATAACTCTGATTCATTGATTTTTCTGTATCATTCTCTTAGTCTCCAATGCATTGGTTTCTGCTCCAATATTTATAATTTCCTCCCTTGTGTGAACTTTGGTTTTTTCTTGCTCTCCTTTTTCTAGAAGCTTAAGATTCAACATTAGGTGTTTATTTGAGCACACTCTGTTTTCCTAGTGTGGGCATTCACAACTATAAATTTCCCTTGTAAAATTGCTTTCATTGTGTCCCATAGATTTCTCTAGGTTATATTGGCATTATCATTTCTTTGTAAAAACTAATTTCTTCTTTAATTTCCTCTGTGACCCATTGGTTTTTCAGGACAGCATTATTTAATTTACATGTGTTTCAAGTTCTTGAGGTTTCTTTTGCTATTGATCTCCAGTTTAATTGCACTATGGTCTGATAATAATATACATGGGATAACTTCAACTCCTTTGCATTTACTTAAACATGTTCTGTAAGCTAGTATGTGGTCTAATTTGAATAATGACTCATGTACAGCCAAAAAGAATGTATATTCTGATTTTGTGGGGTGTAATACTCTGTAGACATCTGTGAAATCTATTTGTTCAAAAGCTTGGTTTAGTTTTAGTATTTTGTTGTTGATTTTTTTTTTTTGTCTAGATGACCTATTTGTGACAGTGGGGTATTTAGTTCCCCACCTACAATTGTATTAGTGCTTATTTGACATTTCATGTCCCTTAATATTTGTTTTGCGTAGTTGGTGGCATTAGTATTTGGTGCATATATAGTTATGATGTTATCTCTTCCTCTTGGGTTGTTTCCTTTACAAGGATCTAGTGACCTTCTTTGTCTCTCTTCATTAGTTTTGGTTTGTAATTTACTTTGTCTGCAAATAAAATAGTTGCCCCTGCTTTTTTTCTGGGTTCCTGTCACATGGAGAACCATTTTCCATCCTTTTACTTTCAGTCTATGAGTTTCTTTTTTGAACTGGGTGCCTTTTTTGTATAACGAATATTGTTAGATTTTGCTTCTTAATCCATTCTGCCAGTCTATTTATTTCAATTGGTGAACTGAGGCCGTTAACATTGATTGTTATAATTGATATGTATTGACTTATCATCATCGTGTTATTATCCTGTTATTGGCTCTTTTTAATTTTCTCTCCCCCTCCCATTAATTTCTTGCCTTACCTGCTGAATTTGTTCTGTTGGGCCTCATGGAGTTGTGGTCTTCATCACCTTTTTCTAGGATATTATTTAGAATTGTTTAGCATGCTGGTTTGGCATTCATGAAGTTTCTCTGGTGTTCTTTGTCATGGAAGTATCTTATGTCCCCATCCATTTTGAAAGAGACTTTTGCAGGATACATCAGTCTAGGTTGGAGGTTGTTTTCTTTTAGGGCTTGAAATACCTCCCTCCAGGCTCTCCTTAACTTGAGAGTTTGTGCTAAAAAGTCTGCTGTGATTCTGATGGGTTTTCCTTTGCGTGTGATTTGTTTCTTTTCTCTAACTGCTTGTAGTATTTTGTTCTTCTGTTGGGTTTCCAGGATCTTGATTATTATAGGTCTATGTGGAGATTTTTTTTTAACATGGCTAGTTGGAATCCTATAAGCTTCACTTATCTGTATGTCAAATTCTTTTGCTCTGTTTGGGAAGTTTTCTGTAATTAATCCTATGAACAGTTTTTTTTATGTCATTTTACATTCTGCTGTTTTTTCATGGAGTCCTGTCAGTCTTACATTATTCTTCTTTGTATCATCGAGCAGCTGTTGGATTGATTTCACATGTTCCCTTACTATTTTTTAAGAGATCCTTCTTTTCATGGTCACTGAACTCCATCCTGTCTTCTATATCTGATATCTTGACTTCAGATTGGCTCAGTTTGTTATGTAAACTTTCAACAGAGATTTTAATGTCCTGGATATCTGTTTGCATCTGCTTTATGGATGACATTTCTTTCCTATTTTGGGCATTCATGATTTCCATTTCTTTCCTATGCTGGACATTCATGGTCCTGACTTCATGTAAGTTTTTTTTATTTGTTTCTGTTCTAGATTCTCGAATTGTGTCATTAATTCTGCTCAACATCTCTGTAGTTTTCTGGAAATTATTTCTGCTTTGAATTTTTCCAGAGCCTCAGTCAGAAAGTTTACCTATTAAACTTCCTGTGTTATCAGTTCAGGGTTTCCAGGTGGTTGATTATCAGACTTTGCCACCTCATTTTCCCCAGAATTTGCCTTTAGTAAGCTGGAAGTCTGTGTTTGTGCTTGAGCCTTGTTTGAATGTCTTCCCACTTCTATTTTTGTTTTTGGTACTGTCCTTCATTTGATACCTGGGCTAATACTTTGATCTTCTTGTTATAGCTTATCTTTAGATTTTGAGTCTCTAATGACCCTGAGACAATCTCTTTTTCATTATACCAAGAAGGACACCTAATTAGATCGACCACAACATCTTAGCCCAAGTGATACAGTCAGCAACACAAAGGCATCAAGCACAGCTTAGAAAATGACAGTTTGTGGTAGTAGTTGATTTATCACCTTTAACTGTGAATTGAATCAAAATCGAAGCTAGAGCTCAGGACAATGGACTTTATGACACCCCACCCCCATGCTTCTGTGGTGTTAATCCAGGTACCAGCACAGCCAGGAGGCCAGACGTGTACAGGGGGTTAGGGTGGAGAGCTGCAGGCACCCACACAGCTTTGCTTCTTACTGATCTGCTGCCAAGGTCAGGTGGCTGGGGCGAGAGCTGTCCAAAGTACATTTCTTTTTATTTTACTTGTAAATTACTACTTTTTCTTTTATAAATAAGACGTAAAATAATGAAAAGCTTCTACTCATACTTCAGTATCTCTATGAAGTAGCTACTAACTCGCAAAGGAATATTCACCAGAGCTTTCCCCAGAGTCTTGAGGCAGTAGAGAGTTTGTATTGTAGGAAGTTTCAAATCAAAGTGACAAGAAATTTACTTTCTCCTTTTTTTATCTGGCTTCTTCAACATGCCAGAACAAATATGGAAACTATATTTTAAAATTCTGATGGTGAACATCCTCATCTCTATAATAATCACTTCCCTACACAGAGGCTACCCTGACACCAGAGTGCACAAGGAAAGAGTGTGGGATATGCAAAGACTTCCGGGCCCCATGCACAGATCTGCATCTTGCAGGTGAGTCAGACAGAGGCCTTGTGTACCTGCTCAGCAGTGACTCATTTGGGTACAGTCTGAACTGAGTCTTGAAGTATGTTCGAGAAGTGTGTGAGACAGAGAGTCACACATGAACTAAGCTCTGATCAGCAGCGACTGAGCTTGATTTGTGCTAACATCTCTAGTATTTATCTCACTGTTCTGTACATAGAAGAGCATGAAATACAGTTATTTTTGTGTTGATTTATTGAAATATTATTATTGTAGTATGTGAAAAATATAAATGTGCAGAATGGATAAATTTGAAAATAAAAACAAAAAATCAAGGACTTTCTGAGATATCCAGAGGCAAGACTATCAAAAGCTAGCAATATTCTTTCAGGTGAAAATATTTATTGTGTGTCTCACAAATCCTCAGTTTTTTTTTTCTTTTCCTTAAGCGTCCTGTACTAATGAAAATACAAATGTTCCTAAGAATAATAAATGAGTATAATAATTGAACCTTTAATTTATAGCTATTATAGGCCCATGCCACACTGTATCTTTTTAAAGCTTTTTCTCATTTGCTCATTTGTTTAGAAGAGTCATTATTATCTCAACCTTATAGCTGAAGAGACTGAGATTGAGAGACATCAGTCTATCAAAATATCAAGTTTATAAAGGAAAGGACAGGACCTACCAGAACCTTACCTATTCAACTGTGTGAAGCCCTTCCTAATTTTCCTCAAGTAAAAAAAATAAGCTCCTGTATTTTCTTCAGAGTTGGAAAGACTGGTGCTTGAGTTAGATTAAATGAAGTATTAACAAGAAAATGTCTGTAGTATTGAAAAAAAGAGGAGATGCGAAAGCCCAGGAGAATACTGGCACCTTTTCATCATTCCTGTGAACTAGTCTTGAAGGTTGAGATCATGTAGATTTAGGATACTTAGGGATATTTTTTACTGTCTCTTTCCAGAATTTTAGGGTTATTGATATGAGTTTGATATTTTTGGGGTTAAAACTATTTCCCTGAAAGTTGAGTGTGGTGGCACATACCTGTAATCTCACCAATTGCAAGGCTGAGGCAGGAGGATTCCCTAGAGCTTAAGGACAGCCTGGGCTACATAGTGAGTTCAAAGCCAGCTTGAACTATAGAGGGAGATTCTGTCTCAGAAACAAAACAAACAACAGCAACAACAACAAGAACAACAAGAACAAAAACATTTCTCTGCCATGAAAGAAAGCCCATAAATGATTCCTTACATTTTCCATGAGAAATTGTTTTGATATAAGCATCATATAACAGTGGAAATACATTTGGGATTGAAGGAAAAGATTAAATTGTAAATGTAATTCTTTTTGAAATTTTTGTAGTGTAGTAAATGTGTAGTTATTATATAGAGACATCTAAGATCAATACACACACATATATTACTTAAATATATGTAAGTATATATGCATGTATATATATATATATACTTAAAATTTTCTGTGCTTCCAAAAAACCTCCCAACACCAGCATGATTTACATAACAAAAGTGAATGCACAACATAGATTGTAAAAAGTCAGTTGCTGCTCCAAATAAACAGATGGCACTGTGTCCTTGATATTTTTCCCAAGGGGAAATAAAAATAAGAAAAGTTTTGGTGGATAGGATCCCAGAGGAGAATAAGAATAGCTGTGACCATAGAGTTCAGTGGGTAAAGACAGAACTGAGTGCAGGGATCAGCCAAGGAGACTCATTACCTCCTCTTCTTTACCATCTACATATTCCTCCCAACACTGTGGTTCCTAGAAGCATCACTGTCTGAAAATCTTTGAGAAGTTGCAGATTACTAATCCATCCCATTGTTTGGTGAACCTGGGGAAATCACCTTATTTTTTACTTGTGCGTCACTCAGTATCCATGTATACAGGAACTTGAGGAAGCCATATTCTCTGAATAGGAAAAGCATCCTGTCTTACTATGTAGTGAAGATGGTGAGTTTTGCTGAAGACCCAAAATTACTACCAATTTCTTTAATGCATGGCAGCTCAAGTGATAAATTTTAACTTCATGTCTAAAATAGATACACATACACCATCAGAAAGGACAGAAAGATGAAAGCAAATAAAATACCTTAATCATCTTGGCAAAAAATAAATAATACAGATAGTACAGGAACTCCACATTTTATTTGGGATAACCAAGTATGTGGACCATGTTTTACCTATTGGTTTCCAGAACAGTGCACTTAAGAGGGGATGATATCACCTGAAATATCATTCTTGCAAACAGTATTTCTTGAACTATTCAGTGTCTCTCACATAAATTTTCTTACCAAAAATACAGATTCCCTGGATCCATTCTACACCAATGAATTTTAATCTTTGAGTCACAGAACATTTACATCTGGTTTTTAATAAGCTCCCTAGGTGATTCTTATGCATAATGAAGCTTAAGAACCATTGCTCTGTATAAGGCAGGAATGAAAATATATTCATCACAGTAGTCCTTACAGTGTATTAAATATTATAGGTGGTCAAGTAGCATTGGTTGAGTAAACAAAGGCATAAAGAGAGAAATTATTTATCCTTGATCCTTCTAGTAGCATGTTTTCATAATCAGGGGCCTGTGAGCTGCATATAGAATGGATAATGCAAGCTTTCAGCTATACCTCCTGGAGGGGAAGGAGCTTTATATACAGGAAATGCCCCTTTCAAAATAATCCAGAAGGATTTTCAAGGGAACCCTCTTGGGGACTAATTAAGGAGCCAGAGGCAGTCTGTTGAATTAGATCTTTGGTAAGCCACTGAACTCAAGGACAAAAGCTGCAGACCAGGAGTAGCCATGAAAGCCCCCAGGCAGAGGGATATATGCTGGCAGCAAAAGGTCAGACAAGAGATCATAGTCAGTAAACTGATGGATAGAAGGGATAAGGCAAATATATGCCCAGCTTCTAAAAAGTATTGAGCCTCTATTCATACAGAGAGAAAAGGAACTGGAGATGCTTCTGAGTCTTGTGAACCTTGGGTGGTGGGATGGGGAGGAACTGGGGGTATTTAATGGAGTATCACTGCCTGAGCAGGAAAATGCAAAAACTCCGTGAAATTTGCTCCCTTGTTTTAAAAAGATTTTACAATGTGTGGGCTTGTCTCTTTGGAGCAAAAAACACCTGAGGCTTTCACAGAGCAGGGTAGAAACAAGCCTCCCTGAAGAGTTAATCGTTAGAAATCACTTCTTGTGATGATTCTATAATTATGTTTTTTGTTCTAATGTTATTTGTTTAAACTGCACGGTAGTGTCACACCTAGTGAACTGTTCCATGCTGTTATCCCATATGTTCCCATATACTTCAGTATTTCCCAAATAATTCTTCTCCAACTTAGGACCTTTGGATAAACCAATTTGGCAAGAAGAACTTCGGAGATTCCCCTAAGAGTTAGTCATGGAGCTGTTGATACTTTATAGGATGAGAGAAGTGTAACTGGCAGGGGACCTGGAGCTGTCTGATCAAACGTTTGCTTCAGCCACCAGTGCGCATACCATTCTGGGAGGTGAACAACAGTGAGTGATGTAATTGCTCTGAAATAAATGACAGAGCCCAGCATCCTTCTTCTGTGAACTAATGGATCATCCCTGACCTCAGATCCCTAAACCCTTAAACAAAATAAAGGAAACCCTAGGAAGTGAGGGGAAGTCCTCATAATTTCTTTAAGATTCAAACAGTCTGGCCTAGGCTTACAGATACCACAAGATCACAACCAGCTACTGCCAAAGAAAACAGCAAATTCTTCTAACTAGAAAGACCAATTAAAGAAAAGGGAAATAGTGAAACAGAAGATGAGGGATGTGTTCTCCTTTTTCTTTAAAAATGTCAACTCTGTGTGGCATTGTCTCAGTGTGAGCGCCCTTGGGATTAGTGTCATCATTACAGAAATGAGTCATCTGCCAGCAGACACAACTCAGAGAAACAGGGCAATCCAAAGCTACTGGACCTTTCCTCTTTTTCTTTGCTTATGATTTCAAATGTTTGCTTAGTCTTCTGAAACAGTGGCACCCAGGTACAATGTCTCTCCTATAGATGGGAGGGCAGTGACTGAGAAAACAGAGAACAGGTTAAGTAGATTGTGATGTACTTGTGGGGAGTTTGGAGCCAGGTAATTTTATCACTGTAGACAAGTGCTTTTCATCTCCGTGGTGCAACTTCTTTGTTCATATTCCTTAGCAGTTGGGAAGAGTCTTCCAGTTGAATCTATTTGAGTTCTTAAACAAGAAAAAAAAAAGTAGTTGTCTTGTGTGGGATGTACAAAGGAAAAGTATCCATTTGAATACTGGATACTGGCATGATGCTCATGTTTACCTTTCAGCTATTTTTTATTAGCTAACATTTATTGAACAATTATCTGAGTACCTAGAAGAATTCTATACATTTCTCCCAATGACTCTTAGGAGCAGGTCTCCCTTTGGGGTATTATTTTCCTCTTGACAGATAAGAAGACCGATGCCTAGAAAATTTAAGTGATGTCTAAAGGTACTAATCTAGTAAGCAGCAGAGACTGCAGTTTGTTCAAGCACCTAGAAGGCACTTCTTATTAGGTAAAATATTATGCTGCCTCTCTGATAAGATTTGCTTTGCAAAGTGATTAACTGCAAAATCGTAACCATACATAAAATATTCTTGTTCAAATCATTTTACTTCACGAATCATAGAAATTATGATAAACCTACTAAAATTTGGATTTGAGAAAATATGGAGAAATGAATATGTTTCTAATAATAACATATCTTCCCTAAGCTCAATCACTTAGGAGTAGGAGACTTGGCTGTGATTTCTTCTCATCTTTATGTATCTGCAAAACATTTAAAAAGAAGCTAGGGGTGGAGCTCAGTGGTTGAGCACTTGCTTAACATTCACAAAGCCCCAGGTTCAATCACCAGCACTGAAAAGGAAAGGAGAAAAAAACAAAAAACAAAAAACTGATTTGACTTGTCCCTTAAGCTTTTAATACAATCTAATTAAAATAAGGGGGCATATAGTTCAGGATAATGAGAAAGAATAAAAATAAATCTGTTTATGATATTATTCAATGTTTCCTTTAAATCATTTTGAATGATTCTTCATGAAGCTATAATTATATGATCTTTGAGACAAATTGCTTTTTATTTTAAGATGCAAATTTTTTACATTTTAATTTTTTAAATGAGTGGATGCATTATAATCAATATAAGCATTTAATGTAGAATTCTTTACCTTCTTACTATGATATAAGAAGCCATTATTAAAACTATGATATATCTTAGGACTTTAAAATTGAGAATACTACAATATTTATCTTTATGAAAATTTATTTCACTAAACCTCCCTGTATAGCTGGATTACTGTCAAAACTCTCACTTAACCATAACAGAAGGAAAATTAAATATCTCTTAAAATGTACAGTTTAAAGTATAATTGTATGTCTAGATTTGGGTTTCTAAGTACCATTTCCCCCAATAAAAGATATCAGAGCTGGTGCACAGAAAAGTAAAAGATGAGCTTAGAATATCTTGTCTGCTTCAAAGTAAGGAAGTAATCAAAAATAGAATGGGCCCTATCAGAAGAAAACAATGGCCAACTTGAAAAAGCTCTCTTAGATCACGTATGTGACAATTTGTGATTAAAATGTAACCATGATTTATTGTTATCCATGGAATAAAATAACCAATGAGTTCTTATTGGTAATAGTGAAATATAAAAATAAATAGTAGGGGAGGATGGAGAAAAGACTATCACGTTGTTATGCATAAAACATAATAAAATTGAAAAATCACCATTATGCACTTATCCATGGTAGTCAGGTCAGAGTCATCATGGTGCATTATAATGATTGGTGAAAGTGTCATGAGAAAATTTCTCTCTGCAGATTCCTTGGCAACACAAGTATTACCTTGCAGGAACTTTACACTAGAGAAATCTGATACATGGTGCCTCAACCAAATGACCACGGTTAGCATCAACCATCAATGGGACAGCCCAATACCTTGTGCTTCTTGATATTATTCATGGAAATGACATAACGTTCCTTACGTATTGTACCTGCCGGAGATGCATGACTTGCCTGGGAACCTAAAGAAATATCAGACTCATTCCAAACACACAGCCGATCTTCTTCAAAATGTCATTCAAAAAGAAAGTGCAAAGCTAAAAAACTATTCTAGAGTAAAAGAGACTAAATTCACATTGCAACTATATGATGGGAATAGGAGGGATTGCCACAATGGGCAATATCGGGGCAATTGGCAAA
Source organism: Fukomys damarensis (assembly GCF_012274545.1). Taxonomy (NCBI): domain Eukaryota; kingdom Metazoa; phylum Chordata; class Mammalia; order Rodentia; family Bathyergidae; genus Fukomys; species Fukomys damarensis. The sequence continues at coordinate 59,719,727 of NW_022900936.1, forward strand.
ATTTGATAAATGGGTAATGGTACTGTGTAATACCATATTTCTCTGATTAAATAATTGCACTATATTTATGTAAGAGTATCTTTGTTCTTAAGAAATATTAAATCAGTGAAGGAAAAAAGGGTATAATATTTACAACTTAATTTCAAATTTTGGGGAAAATAATATATAGTGCATGGAAAAAGATAAAGCAACTGTGGCAAAATTTTAAATCTGCTAAATTCGTATTGAAAGAGTGCAGGAGTCATTTTTATTATTTTTAAACATTTTCCTTAAGTTTGAATCTATTTCAAGATAATAATTAAAAATTTTACACTTTTGAGTATTCTATTGAATTTGCTTTAAAAGCAACCTTTAAATCATTTTGAATGCTTTTGATAGAGGATAAATTGGAAATTTGTAGTAAAAATGCAATTAACAGAAAAATTTTATTTGACATTTGATGCATCCCCACCTTTCCAAAAGACATTTGTATACTAGATGAAAATAAATCTGTTTGGGAGGAAGGTGTTATGGCTTGTGGCTAGATGTCCCCCCAAATCCTCATGTGGTCATAGGGAGGTTTTCAGATTGACAGGATCCAGAATATGTGGTAGGATTAAGGGAGTGTGATTATTAAATTAGTCCACTGATTGGTTTGGGATAGTTCTGGGTAGTAGTAAGGTTGCCTCCCCATGGGTGTGAGTGTTACCTGCTTCAAGAGCAAGTAGCCTGGACACAATAAAAAGGGACAGAAGGAATGGGCCACTTGTAGCTAGCTGCTTGCTGCCTTCTATCCAGCCTGCTTTTCCATGGACTGTTTCTATTCTGCCGTGCCCCTGTGCCATCCTCCCCTGCCTTGGAGCCAGCAATCTGTGATCTGAAACCTTCACAAACTATGAGCTACAATAAACCTTTCCTTCTTCAACTTTGAGTGTTGGGTATTTTGGCTCAGCAATGAGAAAAAGTAAACAAGACAGAGGGTTTTAGATAGGACTGTGGAGCTTTATGTATCTGTCTGATTACCTATATTTGGAATTGGGAATGAGAAAAATCATCATTTTGAAATTTAAAGAGTATGCAGAAAAATATAATTTAAAAATATAAAATATAAAATATATTTGATGATATGGGTGCTAAGCAAAATGGAGTAAAGTTCCTTGTGAGGGCATTTGTGACAAACCAGTACCCTGAGAAGCATGGAGTGCAAAACTTGGAATGCTTTTGACTCTAAGAAAACTTTCTGGATAGTTTGCTTGACTATTTTCCCAGGTAGAATCAGAGCATATATTTGTAACAGTTAATAGTTACATAAGAGGGAAGAGTGAGGACTAACAGAGAGTGGACTGTTTCTTCTTGCTGCATGTCTTTGGACCTAGCCCAAGTGTTAAGGGAAAACCAAAGACAACAGATTCGCAGTGCTAGAAGAAGCCCTCCCATAGCACAAATGCAAAAGGAAGCCATTAGAGGGATGGAGTTTGGTGAAAAGCACGTTCTGTTAACTAACGTCTCTTGGTTTTTCTGAAATTTCTCCTAGTCCGGTTCCTTAAAGCAACTGTGGGGTAGTGGGAATGGTGTAGAACAAGCTGCCACAGCATTAATTATAGACATGGCACTTAATCCTTCACTAGCTGAATTTGCTAATTGTAAACTGAGGTTAATATTACATTCTTTGCATCTTATATCTGATGAGTTGCTTAGGAGAGTTGTGTGAACCTGTGTGAATGTACTATGGCAATACTGCATGTGTTATAAAAGTGTAGAGGAATATTATTAGCACCTTAATTTTATTAGGCACTTATTATGTGCCAGGCATTGTGCTAACACTTTATATTCATTGGTTCAGTTAACCCTTTGGCAACCCATACTGCTATCCAGAAACAAAGAAGAAACAAAGGTTTCCAGAGGTTATGTGGATAGGCAAGTGCTTTAGACTCTTGGTTTAAATAATTTGATTCTACAACCCCAGCTCTCAGGGTTAGGGGAGATGTCAAGTGGATAAGCAGCCATTGTCTACATTGGGTAGAAGCAAATCCTGCTCGTCCACCTAATGACGCCCAGGTTTAAGTCTGGAGGCAGCCTGTGCTTAAAACCAGGCATCTTTCTAGTGGAAGTGGAAATGCATGAAGAAGGTAAGTCTTGGAGAAAAAGCATTTCTCACACATTGCCAAAGCCCCTTGCTTCACATATGTGCATGCACGCACACTCCAGCCCTGGGTATTTAACCAGACTAATTTCAAACTCATATTCAAGCACTGCTACAATGGCACTGATTAATTTATTAGCTGCCCTTAGTAACAAGCTGAAGAATTATTATTTCAACTGCTCTTTTCCTGTTTGCAAGCCCAATGAGGCAGTCCCACCTTCTCCTCGATTTCATAGGTTTAATGGAAGCTTCCAAGTCAATGAACCAAGCCACTTGAGAACAAAAGCTTGAGGATGGAATAAGTAGAAGGTGGAGATGTGGCTGCTGATTCTGGGGACTTGGACTTCTGTTTATGAAAGTGAGTTGAAATGCAACCCTCACTCCTCTGTATTCCCTGGCAAAGGCCCAAGGCTGAGAACCAAAGGTACTCTGGAGGAAATAGGAATGTGCCTGCATACGATGGAAAAGCCAGAAGGAGAGACTGCAGACAGACTGTGAAGGAGGGGCTCTCAGTTTGTTGGAGTGGCAGTGACAGCATGTGCCACCTCTGAGGGAGCCTGGTGACAACAAGATAGCTTTTTTCAAAATTCTCTCCTGTTCTCACCTGTAACATCTCTTCCCATGCAGGGCTCCGACAAGAACTAGCCTCCTGCTGAATTTCATGCTGGGTGGAGAAGCAGTAGCTAGAGGTAAAAATCACTGTGCAATAAGATAAATACTTCAGTATCATCTAGTTTGAAAGAGAAGTCTCTGCAGAATTCTCGCCAGGGCAGTTAGTGCAAACAACGAAGAGGTAACACCTGTGTTACCATGGCTTTCGAATCCAAATCTTTCAGAGGGAGGAGGCTACAGAAGTGATGAAATGGACTTGAAATCCTCTGCCTGTTCCCTACAAGCCTAGAGTGCTCCCATCATATCCTGACCCTGCTTTTCCATGCATCTGATTAGTTATGTACCTGACACCAAGCCAATTAATCAACAAAGCCCATCATTATGTTTGTCTTCAGTGTTGTTTTCCTTTTCATACAGATAAGGAAATAAAGACTCAGAGGAATACAAGAAGTTGCAATGAGTCATACTGATATAGAGATGAATTGGAGTTAGACTCTATTTTGCCCAGTTCTAGAGCTTGAGCACTGACCCCTACAGCTCATGGTTGAATTTCCAAATGTTGGACATGTTCCAAGCAAGAATAGTGAAGGGAGAGTTTGGCTTTTGTGATCTTGGGCTTTGTGCTTCCGTGTGTGATATGTGTGTGAACACACATTCATTTTCAGTCCCTTTCAGTATATTTCTCCCAGTCCTCACCTTTCTACAGTCTAAATATTTCTTTTACCTACTCTAGCAGTTTTTAAATTCTCAATTCTATTGTCACCTACTTGAGAAACTACCTCACATACATGTGTTAGGAACTTAGTAATTTAACTCTCCCTGAAACATTTGCATTTTGAAAGGAAATAGAGTGGAGCACTCTTTATAAAACTGTACCACTCCTTCCAGCTGGAGTAGATCAATATGTTTCCTAGAAGGAGGTAATAGGATATTTCAAGGACCATGAATGCCAATCCCTGTCACAGAATGGGTGGACATAGAAACTCATAGGAATTTAAACTAAAATCAAAGGCGCATGTGTTATGGGAGGGAAGAAAGCTCATGCTAATTCTGTATGAGATTTCCCAAAAGCATATCTGAGGTCCCAAAAAAGAGAATCTTCTTGAGCCCTGAGAAACAAGAAAGTTTCTGTGTTAACTGAGATCCTGAGCTGGGGGCGCTGGTCTCAGGAGAACAAGCAAGATGAAACACATGATCTTCCCAGGCAATGTCACCTCATGCTGCCCACCAGGTTACTTTGAGTACACACAACCTCTGTCCGCGCTGGTCACCACCCATGCCATGGCAGCTCTGCTTTCCCAGGCTCAGGGTTTCCGGCCTAAAGCAGCAGAACCTGTTCTCTAAGCACCATAATAAATAGGAAACATCTTTCTATCCTTACATTTTTAGCTTAGAAGTTTAGATTGCAAAGGAGGAAGGGATGGGCAGAGAGGAGGGGGTAAACTACACAGTATCACTATGGTAACATCTTCCCTAACATTATTCTTCTCCAGACCAAGCCTATTTCTACAGCAGCCCTTTCCACAGCTATAGCCCAGTGCAAAAAGGGCCATGCACTTTGCAGCTTCCTCATGTATCACATACAAGTGATCTCTCCTCTATCCTCTAACACACACACCTCTGATGTTAGTGCAAGTATTTCTGCTTGCCTCTTCTCTCCTCTTAGCCAGACCTGGTCCTGGTCTTCACACTATTGCTACCCACCTCAGCTCCTAAGTAGAAATAATAAACTCCATGAGAGCTAAGACTTTTGATTATTCTTTCTATAGCTAAATTGCTTAAAACTGTGCATGGTACATAGTAGGTACTCAACAAACATTTTTTAATGAGGAAAAGAATGAATATATGAGTGCATTAGAAAGAAGGTAGTTTTAATACCTGTAGACACTCACCATCATTTGGGCAAATATTCCTAGAAAAGCAAGAATTCCTGTTCCTTAGCCACAGGCCAGGTTACAATGACAGCTCATTCCTAAAGTCAATGTAAAAAGACAAAGTTGCCCTAAGAGATCAACTTTCCCTTCACAGAACTTTTAACTCAGATATTAGTTATAATCTCACTTTCTTATTTTCTGGTGAAAACCATGAAGATAAAATGGAGCTTGTTTATTTATTTTTTCAATTATTACTTGGTAGGTCCTGGTAAAGTAAGCAATCTTATATACCTGGAGTTCATGCTCTGTATAACCAAAGATGTTCCATTTTACCTAAGAACTAGCATTCCAGAGAGGGCTGAACTGGTGAAGATATTGCCATCAGCTCCTAATTCTTTGATAGCATTGAGATAAGCATACAACACAAAGGAAACTGGAGAGTGACTTAGACAAGAAAAGGGTTCTTCTGAAAGGTGCTGGCATTAAAGATGTCAGAAACAAGAGATGGCTAGAGGGCAGTTGGAGAGAGCAGTTAAATATCAGAAAACTAACACCTCTAGCACTGTAGTGAGAGTTTGTTTCTCAGGTTACAAGAGAGCATATATAAATTCATTCCCAGCTCTGCCTTTTCTTAGCTCCTAGTCCTGGGAGAATGCCATAACCTTAATAATGATGGCACTATTGGTTATTCCAGTGGATGTTATGAAGCTCAAGGACCAGTGAATAGCTTATAATGGCATCTGTGCAGATAACAATTACTGTTGAGCTATTGAGAGTAAGAGAAAACAGAGATGAAAAGGAGGTGAGACAAACCAGCAAAGACAAACCTCAGTTCTGAATTTTACCCAAACCAGATCCTACCCTTTTTCTAAGAGGCCAAGCATAGTTATTGCATAATTCTGGTTTTGTCTCATGCCCTATTTTTGTCTCTCCCATTAGGATGGTGTTTCTTGAATTTAGAGTATGTGAAAGCAAACATAGACACTTGTTACAAATGCAGATTTCTGGATTTAAACCTAAGGGACCCTGTTGTAGTCAATCTCAGGTAAAACCTGGGAATCATATTTTATATGACACTCAAATTAATTTTTATGCACGATATAGGTGGACCCTGCTTTTCAAATCTTGCAGATGGTTCCAAGACCGAGTATAGAGAAATGAATCTGGGACACAGAAGTGGCAATGCATTATAAATAGAAGGAGTAGCAGGGGTTAATGTACATGATACATTTGGGAGAGGCCTACCTCAAAGCTATATTGGGAATGAGCGTTCTGGTGGTTAGAGACCTTGATATTTTTTAACCTTTCAGTAAAGTACTTCCTAGTTTGGCTTCAAACTATGTGCTTTAGAGGCCCAAAGATATCCCCAATATCTAAATGTTTGATGGTCAGATAGTAGACTGCATATTCCTTTCGTCATTTCAGTGATTCACACTTGTGTTGGTGATCTTAACTGTCTAAGTTTTTACCACAATTCTAAGCTTAAGCAAGTTATTTCTGCAATCAAGTGACTATTCACAAGTAACCAGTTCCACAAAATTAGCAAGACAAGAAACAAGCAAAAGCAGACTGCCTTAAGTAGTACATATTTCCATGTGGATAATTGCTGAGGACTATCTCTTCTCAGGATGTCAATGTAACCAGAGAAATATGTGTAGAGAGAGGGGCCCAGAACAAGGATAATGATAAAGAAATTTAAAATGGAAGGAAAATGTTGTAGTCTTAAATAGAGTTAGCCACAGAAGGCCTGTTTAATAATGGTGGGGATATCAATTAAGGAAAAAGCTTACCGGCAGTACAATTTAATTTTAAATTAAGATATGTTTCAGGAAATGAATGTTTGTATCTCCAGATTGCCAAAATGGCCAGTTGAGCAGTAAAACTTCAAGCCTATCAGGGCTGTTCCATCTACATCGCTGTTTCTTAGACCTTTCTTCTCTATTACATCCTTGCATGTATATCTTTCCTGCTATAGCCCACTATTGCCCAAAGCAAAAAGAAACTTGGCATTGCATAATGCATGATGATATGATAGACTGTAGCAACACTAGTAGTCCCCAAAGACTCATGTTTTGATATTTAGCCCTTGAGGAGTACTCTCCCATGTGGAGTATGAGCTACTCAATGATTTTGCCAATGGGATGTTAATATTCACCTGCTAAAAGCTTGACATTTGTACATTGGACTTTTTTTTGGACACACTATTGGAAACTGCATCCCATGTTATAAAGAAGAACAATTTTGATAATGAAATAATGAGAAGACAAATAGGGAAAGACCCTCAAGGACCATCTTGGACACTTCATCCTCAGCTGACCTCCTAGCTGAAGGGAGCAGTTAAGTGACATTAGCTCTCTAACATGTAGTAGAATGCTCAACTGAGCCAGTAAACACAAAAGATAGTGAAAAATAAATTGTTGATATTTTAAGCCATTGATTTTTGGAATAACTGTTACATAGCAACAAATAATTAACTTAGCAATTGGTACCTAAAAGTACATTGTTGCCATGATAAACACCTAAAGCATATGGCATTGAATTCTTTAAAAATATACCTAATATTTTGTTTGTAATTGAAATATGGTGAAGTAACAGATTAGGAGACAACTATCATTGAAAAGATAATGTTATTACCCATGGTTCTTTTTTTTTTTGAGACAGGATCTCACTATGTAGTTGAGACTGACCTGGAATTCACTATGTAGTCCAGGCTGGTCTTGAACTCACAGTAATCCTCCTGCCTCAGCCTCCCGAGTGCTGGGATTACAGGCATGCACCACCAAGCCTGGCTACCCATGGCTCTTAAGAGCATATGAAATGTCATGCAGTGCAGGGCCACACAGGAAGGCCCAGTGTCTGTAACAAGGAGGCAAAAGGAGTAAGAGGAAGGAATGAGTGAGGCAGGCTAATCAGGTTTCACTCATTTAGAATTGGCTCTTTTGAGCAATTCAGTATGCTGCAGGACACAGATATTTCCTTAGTTAGCTTTCCTGTTGTTAGCACAGAACACCCTGACACCAACACTTAAAGGAGAAGAGATTTAATTTGGCTCACAGTTTCTGAGGGTTCAGTCCAGGATGTGCTGGCTCCAAGTCAGATGCATCACAGCAGAAGAACATGGGGGAGGGGAGGTGTTAACTTCATAATTTCAGGGAATCAGAGCATAGGGGAAGAAAGCCAAAGAAAAATGTGCTGAGCACTGAATATAATACCCAAGACACATCCAGAAGTGTGCTTTATTGATCTCCTAGGAGGCTCACAAGCCAACCAAGTTGGCAATCCAGCCTAACTACTACAGGGTTGGTCTTGAGTTGTCTGATGATTCAAGTAAGGGGTGACAGGTAAAATTTTGATGGAGGTAGTTAGGGTATGGGCTATTGCATAGACTGCTATTTTAGATTGTTAAAGTCTTACTCTCCAAAGTGACAGTATTAGGAGTTGGACATTTAGGAGTTAATTAGATTTAAGTGAGGTCATAAGGATGAAGGCCCTATAAGAAGGACAAGCCACTGGTTTTTGTACTACCCACTCATTCATTGTTTTCCTTGAAGGAAGAAGATATCAAAGCTCTCTCCTTCTCTGTCATGACAGGAATGTGCAGCCCAGGGAAAGAGCCTTCACAAAGAACTGGACTAGACTGGCATCCTGATTTTGGGCTTTCTAGCTTCCAGAAATATGTGAAATGATTATTGTTCAAGCTACACAGTCTATGGTATTTTGTTACAGAAGTATGAGCAGACTAAGACAGTTGGCTTTCATGTGAAAATTGTGCCCCCTGAGAAGTTTCTTGCTATCTCTAGGAATTACATAGCTCTGGAAGGGGCAGTCTCTCCTAGGAAAGTAAGACCCCAAAATATACAAGCGTCATAAGGTATAGTATATAGGAAAAAACTAATTAACACAGGATTAAGGACCAAATGGAATGTAGAGGCCTGAAGATTGAGGAAGCTGTAAATAGAGACTGGAAGAACAATAGAAGGAGCCCAAAATAAAAAAGGGCTCAAGATGTTTCTCAGTTCAAAGATTCTCAATACAAAACAATGAAAAATTCTATTGAAAGCTGAAGAAAGTTGTTGTATTACAGAAAAATAAAGGAAATTGTCACTGGTAGTAATTTAAAAATTAAACAATATAACCAATACCGTTATAATTTAGCTAAAGAGATTTCCAAGCAGAATGTTGAATATGTGCCAACTGGTGTCTTCAGTCATCTGTGATGAAATATTACAAAAGATACAGAAGCTGAGGAAAGCACTATTCAGTATTCAAGCAGAAGTTAGAGGAAATCTTTCCAACTCAGGACTTTCTGGGTTAAACAAAATTCTCATTGCTAACATCTCCAGCTGGCAAAACATTTAAAAGTAAGGTGTGGTCTCATTATACTATGTAGAAAAATTGCCCCGCTGAGTCAATCAACTCACAGAATTGAGGGGAATGATAAATTATTATTCTGAATTTTAAATTGCAGTCCTTGAGTCAAATGCTCCTGTTTATTTATAAGTTTTATTGGAACACTGCCCTGTTCATTTGCTTCTATATTTTCTGTGGCTGCTTTTGTAATACAGTTTAGAGAAATGTGACCCATAAAGCTGAAAGTGTTTGCTATTCAGCCTTTGTAGAAGAAAGTTTGCTGATATCTGCTTTGTTTTGTTTTGTTTTTAGTACTGGGGATTGAACTCAGGACCTTGCACTTGCAAGGCAAGCAGCTGTGCCACTGAGCTAAATCCCTGGCTGCTGATCTCTGTTTTAAGGCAGTAACTATAGTAGAATACAAATGAAACATGTGCTTTCATTAAGTAAGTGGAGAGAAAGGTAAGTTTTTTATAAAAGTGAGTATATGGTACAATAAAGAGAAGAGTTGAAGAAGAAAAGCAAGGATATGAGAGGGAACAAATGCTGAGAGAGGGAGATGGGGTATAGGGAAGAGATCTGATGAAAAGAATGGAAAGAATAGAAGGCTGTGGAAAAGTAGAGAGTCATGGAAAATTTCTCCTGTGGAGTAGGTATTGTAGATGAACACTGTCTGAACCATGGAAGGTTTTGGTTAGTAGCTGTGACATCATGTATTTGGGTTTTTGTTTGTGTGTTTATTTTGTAGTGCTGGGAATTGAACCCAAAGCCTCAGGGATACTAGGTAAATGCTCTAGTACTGAACTACATCTCTGATCCTTTCGCTTTTTTTTTTTTTTTTTAATTTTGAGACAGGTTCTTGCTAAGTTTCTCAGGCTGGCCTTGAACTCCAGTCCTCTAGCGTGAGCCCCCCAACTGGCTGTGATTATATATCTGTGTCACTGCACACAGGCAGTATTACTTCTTTGTATAGAATTCATTTTCCACAAATCTGAGCCTCAGAACTATTTTGTTTTAAGTGTGCAATGTGCTCAACTAAAATACTAATGACCTCAGAGTATGTTCTCTTAGGAGTGATCAGGCGACTCAGTTCTGACTAGAGATGACAACAGGAGACGTGGTTAGGATTTTGATGGAAAGTCCTTATAATGAAGACATACAGTAACTTCCCTTTCACTTCCTTTTGGTCTTTGCTCCTGTCATTTTATTCGTTCTCCTATCTGGAACACAGATATGAATTGTACAATTAAAAATCATCTTATAACCACAATCACAGGAGCCCCATGGTAGGGATGGTGAAGCTAGCATACTTTTGAGTGATTATGGTATCCCTAAATTACCTACTTGTTTATTTTTATGTGAGAAAAAAAATGAGTCATTTAACTGGTAATGTCCATTACTTTGTGAGTTTCTGTAATTTATATATAAAGCAAAATTAATATGGATAGGATCTTTACTGTTTCTGAGTTTTTCAACCCAATCTTCAAAAAGTTGACATATTGAAAAAGTGATATATAGGTCTAAAACCTGAGTGCTGCTCTATTTTTATCTCCAGCTATGATTTAGGGTTGATCATTTTATCATTTAATAAATAATAGAGAATAAGCATATTCTACTGATATTTGGATCTTTAGGAGTGAGAAAGAGAAATTAAATTTAATTATTGGAAAATTTTATTAGAGTTCTTATACTAGTATATCATGAGCTACTTTTAAATTATACATAACTTATAATCTACTACTAGGGTAGACCAAATATTTTTCAATTTTCTCTAAGAAAATATCCATGGTGCCATTAAATCAAGAACCCTGTGGCTAGTCTACATTTATTTACATATTTACTTATTTCTTTCTTATAATTGACTGACTCCTGCGATAATTTTCAACCTAATCTTTCCTTTTTGGAGGTTTTCTCTGACATCAGCCAATTCTCCATTTCTGTAACACCCATTGGCATTCAACACTGCCAGTCAACTCAAACACTCTTACCTGGAGTTTGCCCAGACCCTATGGGTTAAAGGCTGAGTTCATCAATATCTCTCCCACTTCAGGCACTAGTTATAATTCTTGAGGGCCACCCATATTCTCACTGAGCACCCTTAAATTACAGATTTATATCACCTTTACCTCATGCTTGACAACTGGCTAGAAAAGCTCTCAGAACATGCTTTGCTTATATTCACTGATGTATCGCACTAAATATAATTAAGGAATAGCCAGATAGAACAGATGCATATGGCAAGGTTAGGAGCAAGAGGACGGGGAGCCTCCATTCCCCTTTGAGCATTCAAACCTCACAGTAAGTGGCTGTGTTCACAAACTTGGAAGCTGTCCCAACCTCTGTGTGCAAGAGTTTTTGCAATGTAATCTTCATCCCTCTTTTTCTTCCCTGGAGTTTTGAATATGGGGTTGAAGTTCTCATTCTATAATCAATCACAAGTTTAACATCACTGATGAATGATCCTCATTCTGGCACTAAGATCCCCAAACTAAGTCACCACATTCAAATAAACTCAGTTGTGATTTCTAGAGCTTGTTAGGCATAGCAAAAGACACATCTAGCAATCAAGAAATTCCATGGGTTTTAGGAGTTCTGTTCCAGGTGCAGGGGACAGAGACTGAATATATTTCTTATTATGCCATATATCCACTCTTTTCTCACTTTCTGTCTAATCATAACAATGAAAGATACACACAAACCCTATAGAGATTTTTCCATAGCAGTGACTGAAATGAGTATTGACTTCATATAATCTTCAATTCTAACATCTATTAAAAGAAGCAGTGATAGCCAATTTAAAATTTTGCAAATAATCCTTGAATATTAGCTTGATAAAACTTCAGTCCTCTGCCTTGACATTTCTACTATACATTCTCCGTAAAACGCAACTTTTCCCACGAAGATGGGAAACATTTTGTATGGAAAAAGTTGAAAGGCCTTTAACCTGTGTGGATCTACCCTTAGAGAGATGGATCCATTGAGAAACAAATTTCTTGAAATATAGCTCATCTATTTATACAACTCTTGTCAAATTTTCTAGTCTTACCTAATTCAGGGTAGCAAGACAGCTCTTCTGTCTGATATAGAAATTGATGGCCTAGAGATCGTGGAAATAATTTTGTAGGTTAATATAGACTAAGGTTCAGAGAAAATTTATTCATGGCATAAAGGCTTGAGTCGGCTAAGCTAACTGGATTTTTACTACCAAGAAGGACAATTCAGAAACTTGAGACTTCGAACATAAAAGTCCAGTCAAAGCAATTAAATTTGTTAAGGCTATTTCTAGAAAGCTGTCAGACCATGGGTAGATTATACCTGAACTGCTCTGTTTGGAATCCAGAGCTACCCACTCCTCTGACTGCCTTGTCTAGAACTTTGTCTCTCTGACTTCAAGAACTTCAACCACAGCTGCCTACCTTGCCTCATAACACCCTCACCTGTTCATTATTAATCTTATAATCACTTGCCTGTTCAAGTGGTTGGCCACAAACTCCTCTGGCCTCAGCTGCCATCAATTCCTGTAACCTAGGAGGAAGCAAATGCGCGCTATGTCTCTACTCATTACAGAGAGTCCCCTACAAATGCCAAGAGGAAACATTGTGCACCCATATGCATGCACTCACACATATGGGTGCACATAATATGCACCCAGATAGTGTAACGCTTAAATGTGATCAGGTTTTGTAAAGTTTTATTAAGGCTTAATGGAAAAAAATATATAATGCTGATTGTTTTCTCTTTTTTCTTTTTGTACCAGAGGTCAAACTCGTGCCCTTGTGCTTGCGAAGCAGGTGGCAAAAATCACCGAGCTAAATCCCCAGATCTGTTTTTATTTTTTAAAAGGAAGATGCATTTTAATTTTTTGGATTGAATTCAATTATGCTCTACCACTAAGCTATATTACCCAGTTTTAAAAATGATTGTTTGCTGATACATTTTAGGTACACTTAATGATCACCTTCTCACATAGAGAGGACGAGAAAGGAAAAAATGAGATGAGAAGGAAAAATGGAAACAAATATCCAGTTATTTTTAGTTTTTTATTTTGAATCAGAGTATCATTGCTACCCATCTGACCTTGAACTTGTGATTCCACTACCTCAGCCTCCTGAGTAATGAGGATTGGAGGCAGGTGCCTCAATACCTGGAGAAAATTGCATTTTTAGTATAAAACACTCTCTTTCATCAGAAGTTTTTAGGAAACAAAAGTTTAAAATCATTATTTTTTTGCTTACATGTGCTAAAGCATTTAATTTATTCAGATCATTTTATTAATCAGTAAAGAAAAAATTAAAAATTAATCTTTCTCCAGATGCACACAGAAAAGCGGCTATTAGTTTCCCAAACATCAAACTGATGGCAGAAAAGATAAAGAATACAAATCACTGGAATCTGAACACCTTAAAAAGACATAAAATATTAGTCTTGTACATATAATTAAGTAAAATTCAAGAGAGAAAATAGACCAATCCTTTTGCAAGATATGAACATGACATATTTAGAATAACTAGTTTAAGTATTTGGATATAGATTGTAAAGAAACTCAAAATACATAAGCAGGTACATACCTAAGCTAAATATATCATTAGGTAAATGTAAAATATAAATCACACTTGTGCTTCACTGAATAATGCTTTCAAAGAGAAGGCAAAGTGAAAGACTCATTCACATGTAGCTGAGAAAACTGAAACAAACAAAAAAAAGACTAATTGGTTTAAAAATCTTTTGCTAGTCTGATAAATTAAGGAAAGTAAATTACATCTAAATTAATGGCAATGAGAAAAGTCAGAAATAAAAATTCTGAAAGTGAGTATTCATAAGCAATCAGAATGAAGGAAATGCATCTGAGTCACAAAAAGCATTAAAAACAAGGCATGTGCTTGGTGAGCTTGTCTGCTGTAGTTTTGCTGAACTGACCCAAACACTGCCCATTTGTTTTATTTCATTTTGTGCCATCATAATGGACAGATACTATACAATTGATTGTATCATTGAGCAGTTGGTTGGATTTGGTCATTAAGATGGATGAAATGGTTGGACCAAGTGTTTCATGGTCTGGTGAGCTTGGTCACCTTAATAACCCAATTATATTGGTTGTGGAGAGACTAATCACCACGGATTCCCTTCATCTGCAATTGACATAGTCTTACAATCAGTATATTGTCCTTATAGCTATTTTCATGCTGTCTCCATTTTTTAAAAAATCTCAGAGAAATAAGTTGCTGCTAAAAAAAGATCCAAAGTAAACACAAATCAACAAGATAAACTATATTAAGACATACAAATCTGTAAACATATTATAGATAATAAATTCATGAACACCACCTACAACTGAGATACCTTTTAGAAACAGCTGCAAAATAAACTTTTCCTATGGAATTATTAAATTAAGTTTTGTGGATCCTGACATCCCTTCTTTCATTACCACCTCAAATAAGATTTTAGGTCAAATTTTAAATGTAAATTGAATACAGGGCTTCTTCTCCTGATTGTATCCTATAGTGTTGCAAATCTTCAGGGTGAGCCTCTCATCCTGAGACATACTCAGTAAGACAATAGTGAGGTCTTTAAATAAGTCCAGATACCTAGGCCTGAGGCCTGAAAATTTAGCTGTGGCTGCTGGGCACCCTTCCTGCCCTTTCCTGTCCTTGCTGCCATTCAGACCCAAGCACTAAAATTCCATCGTGAGCCTTAAAATCCTGCATAGCCCATGCCACAGTACTACTGTAATACTGGCCCCATCCATGTTAAATTACTTTTGCCTAACTTCCTTTTTCTTCATTTGTGACCAGTCATCCTGAGAAAGGCATCCTTCCTATACTCAGAGCCCCAGTTTGTACTGTAGTTCATCTGGATAGGTCCTGGATCCCAATGGGCACCTGTCAGCTCTCTGCCCCAGGAATCAGAGTGTTGCCCAAACTGAGCCTTCTGGCTGGGATTCTGCAACATATGGGCCCATCTCACACTCATGGTCACCACCTGCCTGGCTCCCAAGGAGTGACCTACAGCTGTGCCTTACCCTGCCATGTTGGACCCAGTGCTTACGATTGCCTGACCCATGCTTGAGCTCACTCCACGTTTTCCATCTTGGTTTTGTCTTCGCACTTTCTGGGACTCACTCTGTAATCCCATCTCCTTGGCTCTTCCTGCCTGCCTAGTTTTACATCCCCAATATCTAACATGAGCTCAAACATCTCTCTCATGTTAGAAATTAGAAGCGTTTCAATCTAGTGGGAGAAACATTAAAGTGAGGGCTCGAAATCTAATTCTAATATTGTTTCAAATGCCGACTATCATTTTGACTTGGTCCTCCTGTCATCAGAACTATACAATAAAGGTTGTGAGAACATAATGCATAAAACTACTTTTAGTTTTTATCTTCTTTAACTCTACAAAAACCTTAAGCTCTGGTGTGGTTAGATGAACAAATTGTAAACTAAGCATGTATAAAATTGGTTAGAAATGTTGGCATTAGGATGACTCAAAAGTCAACATTATACACTTTGACTTGGTTATATTTAGTATTGCATTTATGATCTAGATGAAAGATTTTGCACTAGTGTAATTCACAAGTATATTTAAAGTTTAGCTATTTAATATAATATAATATAATATAAATGGACCTAAGGAATATAGAAAGATGAATGGAAAAGTTTATAATTTTGTCAACAAGAATGTCAATGAATATATCAGGGGAGAGAAACTATTGAAAAACGATGTGAAACAGACAAGAAACACAATAGAAACCATATCCAAACTTGTAAGGGACAAAATTTGTAAAATTTTCAATTAAGAAAGCAATGGAGTAATATATCAATAGCCTATACTAATGAGAAACATAGAGCAGTGATTAAGGACAACTGATCTTATCCTCTAAGGCAGACAGGATTGATTTTTAATACCCCTTTACTCTTTTGTGCTTCAACTATAGAAAAGAAAGAAAGAAGAAGAGAAGGGGTGTAAAAGCATGAAGAATGAAAGAAAAAAGAAGGAAGAAAAGAAAGAAGGAAAAGAAAAGAAAGCAAAAAGAGAAAAACAGATAAATGACAGAAAGAGAAGGATGGGAGCAAGGAAGGACGAGAAAAAAAATGCTTTTCAATCTCTCTGGGGTCTACTTACGAAAGGTATTATTGTTCAACTCAGAGCTATGACTGATGTGACACAGGGTAACGTCTTCAAGAGAATTCTGGGAAAGCTGTTGCCTTATTCTAAAAGGAACAGATATTGGCATTGCTCCTCCCCCTCAGACCTTTTTAGAAAGCATCAGAATACTTGGAGCTGCAGCAGCCATTTTACCATCACAGGTAATGCTCATAGGATTGGAGTAGGTGGGACAAAACAGCAACTACAAAATCCAAGAAACAAAACCAGACAGAGAAGACAAGAGTCCAGGTCTCTAGTGATGCCATTCATGAGATGATGAATACAAAAAATATAACCTATCACCACACTTGTTATTACAGATTTTTTTTTTTTTGTATCGGGGGTCAAACTCAGCACCTTGTGTTTGAGAGGCAGGTAGCAAAGTCACTGAGTTAAATCCCAGGCCCTAACTCTTATTTTTTAAATTGTCAGGTTTAGTAATTTTTATAACTCTAAAAGTTTCCAGATACATCCCTTTTGTCCCTGGTTAGGTCCACACATACATACACTCAAAACTTTTTTAAGTAACGGTGATGAGTCTTGTATAAATGGCAACGTATCAGTGGTAGCATTTTTTGGGACAGGAAAGCTAGATTTGGATAAATTTATGCATCCTTTCAAAATTTTAAATGAAAAGAAAAGGTTTCTCTCAAACTAATGAGTTTAATATTGGTTCATTAATTTTGAGCTGAGTATTGAAATCTGTTTTGAAAACAGATAGATGAAGATTACTAATCCCATAGATCCAGGATCAAGCATAAATCACATTGGTTTCTACATTTCTTTCTTTGATTTATGCATATAATGTAAAACAAGGGAAAGGCACTCATTTAGTGAAGATTTGTTGTTTCCCTGTGTGTTCATGCACCATTACTGAACTTATTTTTCTCTGTCCTGAATGTATACTAAACTTCACCTATGTCCTTATCACCCAACCACTAGTTTCTGCACAGCTTCTCCAGTTCCTAACTATGTACCCATCACCAGCTTGATTTACTGATTTGGACTTTGCTCATTAGAGGGCATTGCCAGCAGTCTAGATTGAGTTGGTCAGAAGACGAAATTGCAGTGTACACAGCATACAGCTGCCAGAAGTTGGATCTATAAATTATACTCTATTTAACATTTTTAAACTTCTTAATTTTAACTTTAAGTACATTCAGAAGGATAAGAGAAGTGCCTAGACTCTCCAAGCTACTTGAGCTACTTACTAATTAGGCCTGGTGGTTAAATTATATGTGTATTGTCTTTCTTTTACCAAAAAGGGTTGTTTGGGTGACACCAGTTCAATCATTTTAAGTTAGAAAAGAATGCCAAATGGAATTTGTGTGATGTTTAACCTAAAGACTTCCTTAATCTGCTGCCCTGATCCACCTACCCCATATTTACTGAACGAACAAAGATCAGCATTAGATGTCTGAAGGAATTAGTAATAAGAAGCCTGTTTTTACAAAAGGAACCTATTCAAGCATTTTAAAGATATCAGAAAAATAAACCATGCTTTAACCATGGAGATGAAATTATAGAAAATGTCTTTAAAGGTCCACTTACAAAAAAATAAAATCATATCAAATAATGTATGATCATCTTAAAACTGTGATAGCAAAGTAATGAAAAGAAAACTAGAATTTAGCACTTTGAATGCTAAAGCATGACTTCCTCAATCTTTAGAATAGTGTGGTGGGAGTGTGAAGAGATATAACAAGACGCTGTTGGATTGCTTCAGCAACGTTTCTTACAATTGTCTAGATCTTATGTATTGTTCTAAAAACTAAAGCTGAAATTTTCATGGTACTACTTGCTATTCTTTGGTAGAAAATTCTCATAGTCTATATTCAAGAAATACCTGAAATTGATTTGTGTTGATTTTTAAGTTCATCTAATAAATTATGTGTTTTCTAAGAAAATAGAATTGGAGATACAAAGATGCATAACATTCAATTTCTTCTCTTAGGAGATTTGTTAGTGTCTTAGTTTCTATCTCATGGTAGAAAGAGGCAGATTAATAAATATTCTCAGTGAGGTTATCTGTGTGGGACGGGGACCCGCACAAGAAAGAATAGCTACAAATAGAACAGAGTGGCTTGAGAAGAGTGGCTGTGTGTCTCAGTAGAGAGTGTACTCGGAAGAAGGGGAATTTGGTGGCTAAACAACGGGGAAAAGCATGGTATTTTCGTATAAAGAAATAGAGTTAATCGAGGCGTAGATCGCTTTGGAAATTGCAGCCAATGAGATGCTCAGGGATGATGCCTCAGACAAAGGCAGGCAGGCTGTGCTTGATGAGGCTTCTGGATATTTTCATATAGTCAATGAAAGTCACTGTGGGATATGAAGTAGAGGAAGTCCATGATCTACTAGGTTTGTGGTAGAAAAATCATTCAGTTTGGACATAGAGGAAAGGTTAAAGAAGCGAAAGGTTGTAGACAGGGAAAATAATTAGAAAATCATCATTTAAAATCTCATAAGAAATGAGAACCTAAAGTAATACATGTAGAGGGCTTTGCGACTTATTTGGAGGTAGGTGAAGAAGAAGAAAAACATTTTCAAGATATTTTTGGCCTGAGCAAGTGGGTGAATAGTGGTCCTAGAAACTAGAATAGGAATAACAGGAAGAAGAACATATTTTAGTGAGAGGATGCAGGGGGAAGCTAAGTTGTTCATTTTGGGAGATGAATCATGCATATGGAGATCTGCATTTGAAGGAGGATTCCAATAAGGTCTAGGCTGGAAATAGAACTGAAAATAGAGAATTGAAAGTCACACAAAGATGTGGTTGTGCTGGAGGCTGAGGGCATTGCTGAGAGTGCCCAGGCGAGTGGTGACTGAGAAAGAGAAACTTGACAAGAAAAGGAGATGGCATTCAGAGATGGAGAAGGAAAATTAAGAGGTGAGATGTCGCTGAGACAAAGACAAAAAGAAACTAAAGGAAAATGAAAGCAAACGTGGTTAGTCTAAAACCTGCAAAGAAACCTTGCGAGGTAAGAAGTGTGCACATGCATGTGTGTGTGTGTGTGTGTGTGTGTGTGCATGTGTTAGGAACTATGAAGCTCCTGATGACCTAATTAACCCAAAGAAGTAGTGAATGAAGAAGGTAAATTACTGTGAACTGAACACTGAAAGAGGTGAAGTAGTGAAGATGACGGAAAGAAGACAGGGAGGTCACTTTGAAGGGTAATATTTTGTTAATGAAAAGGTGAAGAAGCTACAGTCTTTTAAAGGATGAGGCTAAAGACTCAGCTGAGAGGAAGTGGGTGATGATATAAAAGAAAGAATAGGAGAATCCAGGTTTTTGAAGAATTAGAGTAAGATATGCCAAATATGGAGAGGCTTTCATCTCCACTTGGTCAGATTTTGGTGCTGTTGAGTCTGAAGGTAACAAATCAGCAAATGTGTGGAGTCTCTGCCAGAATACATCTGTTTTGCATGTTGGAGCAATGATGGCATTAGTTACCTGCTGAGGAAAAAGAGGGACAGATGGAATAGTAAGCCCAAGAAGAAGGGGAAAGGTTAAAATATGAAATAATCAAACTGGGAGTTGAAGCATAGTGGCAAAACAAAGTTTTTCAGGCACTGAATTTATGTTTTATTTATACTGTAGTGAGATGGAGGTAGAAGAGGCAAGTTGAAAAAGGAAAATGACAGCAACCATAACTAATAAATCTTTAAGAAAGTGAACAGGTTTGCAAAGGGGGAAGGTAACCATTTTCCCTGATAATGAAGGAAGAAGTGAGGGTTTCTGAACTACTCCTAATCTCATTAATAATCAACCCAGAATATTATGGACAGAGATAGAGGAGTGGACTGAAATCAAGGACAATACCATAGACAGTTTCTTCAGCCAGTGCTGATCAATGGCTTGGTGCTTGTGTGGAGAGAGTTCTATATGCACTACCAAGGATTCTGTCCTTAGCTCCTTTCCTGTCCGGCATTTTTAAAAAATTCAGTGCCTCAAATAGAGAAAAAGAGGTTTCTTCACCAAATGCTTCTTCACCAAATGAAGCCACTTGTATAGAAGGCACTTAGTTTGGCAGTGTCACAGTTCTTTAAAATCCTAGTTGGAGTAAGTTAGTGTTACTCTAGACATGATTGGTAAACTTCTGTAAACCAATTGCTGAGTTTTCAGGAATTTGCACCTCAGTTATTAAATATATACATTATTAAAAATTGAATTATATAAGCTCAGAAATTAAATAATTACACTAAAAGCAATTTAATAGATACCCAAAATATATCCCTTTCTAATTATTTTATTGTATTTTACTAGTATTAATGATCTCGAGATTGTGTATATCATAGTATCTATATAGTACAAATATGTAATGTTATTTTCCTGTGTATCTCTATCTCTGCATTTGGGGACACACATTTTTGTCTTAAAATGCACTATGGTGGGAGTATGTACATCTTAGAAATAGGAAAATATTACAAATCACATTTGTCTATCCCCTAAGAGTCAGTTTTTTAACATTTACCAGCGTGTTACTGAATAATTTCACAATTAACTGGTATGAAGATGAGCAGGCACATGCACTCACACACACACATGAAACTCTTGCAGTGCTGTATTAGCTGATACCTGATATCCATAATTATTGTACTAGTTTATGCTTCCCCTCAAATCATTTCTCACCTCTGATGCAAATATTAAGTTGGATGATTGATGTATTTTGCAAGATATAGATCAATGGAAATATATTGAAAGGAGATAGAGTATTCAAAGTTACAGAACTAAAAATCTTATATGAGCTCAAAAATTATTTAGTGTGCCAAAGATGCAGGGAAGATCAGGAATGGTTTTGAACCACTGCTGATATAAGAGGTAAAACAGTGTTTATTCTTGATAGCCCCAAGGCATACAAATAGGATTAACAGGTGAACCAAATAGTAAGATAGTAAGACAAATGATTTCTATAGAAAAGGATATGTGTCTGAATAGTTGTTTGAAGTTAAAAAAATGACAAACTTGGGAAATAATATGCTTTTCTTCAGCACAGGATGTTTTAACACTTGGTAACATCAAATCGGAAGCTGCACTGGTATCTTGTAAGTATGGTCTATCCTAGCATCTTTGAAGTTCAGCAGAGTACAAGGCAAATCACTGGAGGCAGGCAGAAACCAATCTCTGTGCTGTTAATTATTTCAAGGCTTATTAAGAGAAAGCCCACATCCTCATTGTCATTCAGACCATTAAACACATCCACCTTGACGGAACCCCAGAAGATGAAATTTACTAATTTAGGGGAAAGATTCCTAATATTGCAGATAACAGAAACAAGATAAACAAAACTTTAATGAGAGTCTGAATTTGAAAATGTTAAACATAAAGAAAAGGCAGCAAGGTAAACGATATATTTGAACTCCAACTTTAAAAATCATCTAACCTTCCAATTCTGTATATTCAAGAAAAATTTAAAAAACAAATTAATACAAACAATGTCTTCCATTGATTCAATATTTATATGTGGATTAGGAAGACTGTATTGTGGATTGAACAGTACTTATAGATTACTTGGGAAAACTATTGAATTTAAATTTTGTTTTGGAAATACAGTGAGGGATATTTTAATCAATAAAGTATTTTTAAGGAGCTTGAAATAGTTGCATTTTTGTTTGTATTTTAGAGAAGTTTGAAAGGAACTAGTATATTTAGGATTTTGAGATGCAGGAAAAAATTCAGAACCTGGATAGAGAAGTTGAAAGTAAAGAACTAAAAACCGGTGGAGAAATTTTGAAAGAACTAACAGATACTAGACACAATTTGAAGGAATAAAAATGATAGAAAATATTTAACCCAAGATCTTGAAAAAAAATAAATCTGTCAGTGCTTCAAGCTAAGGTAAGCAAATTAATATGAAACTATAGGTTTAAATTTCCATAATACAACTATAAATTATATAGTAAATGAAGCTTCACAACACTGCTCCATTCTATGGAAAATAGTCCATTTTAGAAGGAAGAATTAAAGTAAAAGGATACATAAGACTTGAGAGAAGATAAAAGGTGACGAGCTTGGGGATACAGTCTTTGGGCAAGAACGCTGTCCTGGCTCCCCATATGATGGCAGTTATCATTTAATGGAAACTTTATATCTGGAGTCCACCAGGAAAGCTGCATTTTATTATTTCTCCAAGCCCTGAACATTTCAAAAGGAAGATTTGAATGAGACAAGTTCAAGATGCGAAAGAAAATAATGAGAAAGATAACTATGACTGCGTGTAACAAAACAACTATCACTGATTGAAACAGCACGTAGCTTGAAAATAAATATTTGAAATTTAGTTCTAACATATTGAAATTTTGTTCTACCCCTTTTCCTCATTTCCTCCTTTATCCATTTTCTCTTCCTTTCTCCATTCTTCCTTAGTAATTATATATTGAAGATCCAATGTACTATATTCTCCATCCTTGAAACAAGAAGCAGATTTACCAAAAAGCTCATGCAGATTCCATTTCAGGGTTCATCCCTTGGATGATCTATATGACAAAGGATTACAAGTTTGTATGAAATTTGAAATAGTAAGATATTTTTATAGCAGTTCATTAACATTAGTATCTCTTGCAGTGTATTCTTCCACTTTACTCCATTTTCCCTCGTGTTAGATTGTGCTGAATTGTTGTGAGCAATTTGGGAAACCAGTTATCGCTAGCCACGGAAGAGGAGGAATGACTTAAGGAATCCAGTGAGCCACTCACCGGTCATCGCAGCCAGAAGTGTGGGACTTCTGCTTGTGGTTGAATTATAGGGGGGCTGAGTTAGAATGTAAATATAATTTTATTTCTAACATATTAAAATTATATTTATAATATAAATTATATAAATACAATATAAATATGTCTTACATTACCTGGAACCTGAGCTAGGTGGCCCTGATGATAAGTGTGTTTTAAAACCAGTCATTGGGAAATTCTTCCAGTTCTTAGCTGTGCAAAATTTTAAATGGGAGGAGCAGTTCTCACTAATGGTTAGTCAAAACCAAAGTTGCTCCTGTAAGAAATTAACTTCATAAAGCCACATATAAATTGCAAGTATGTCATACATATATTGTTCTTTTGATAGTCATTATTTGGAATAGAATTTCTCTGAGTTTCTATGTTCTATAGTACTGCTAAAGCCCTACATAGCAAAATACATCTGTACATGAAGTCTCATGTTTTAAGTTTCCCAATTTTCAATAATTGAAACAAATCAATCAGCTGTGTTAGAGAGCAAGTGCCATTATTTTTCCATTCTCGTTTTAAAAAGTTATATTATAAAGTCAAAACTATGCCATACAAAAAGATGATCAAAGACTGTGTTCCTAAAAATATAGGAAAAATATGATAGAACTGTGACAGGCAGTTACTATAAAATATTACATTTTAAATGTTGTGATGTTTTTGTAGTTATTAATATTTAGAATGTTTAACTTATGATTTCTTCCTTTGTTCTAAATATTCACTTATTTGCTTAACTTGTATTATTTTTCTTAAAGAAGGCCTTTCAAATGTTATAAATTTGAGACCTCATAAACCCATATAGAGAAATTAGATATGCCAGAAACAAATCTAAAAACCAAGTCACTGTAGTTGCCATCCAGAACTGTGCACTCCAGACAAGGCATAAGCTGGTAAATAAGCTATTATAATACTGAATGGGGAATAGAAAAGAGGCCTGTGAAAAGTTTTGTGGTTACTTCAAAGACAAAGTCAAATGAAATGTTCTGGTTTAAGCCTCTGATGGTGTGTTGGTGGTAGTGGTTAGTGTAATGTAGTGGAATTTTTTTTCATATCAGCTTCTTAATGCACTCAGTAAGCCAGCGAGCTAGATTTATGCTCTCAGGAAATCATGTATTTCCTCTGGAGCTGAGTAGCAAGTTAAATTTTAGCTTCTGCATAGTCTACATGCCTTTCATCTTCTCTTCCAATTCCAACAACACATAGTTCCCTATTTGGCATTTCCTTGTTCTGAAATATTCCCTACTCAGAGATTCAGATGGAACCAAAGATGTGCTAGAAGGGGGGAACTCTGGAAGGACTGGAGACAAGTCTGGAAAGATGGACAAAGACTTAGTGGATCTTAAAAGTTACACAGATTCTGGCTTCAGACATCTTATCTGCCCGTGGGAAGCATGGTAAATCCTGACAGGAAGACCATACTGAAAAGCTCTCAGCTTAATTAACATGAGCTCCCTGGAACTAACTGAAGCCACTTCTGCCTGGAAGTCTTTGGCAGGCTTTGTCTGGCAGGATCACTCAGAGCAGCAATCCAGATCTGGTCAGAAAACACTTACTGAATACCTGCTATGGGCCAGTCACTGGGCTAGATGCTAGAAATACAGAGATGATAAGAGAAGGTCCTTGCAAATCAAGTTGAAAATACATCAGTGTGGTAAGTAGCAATGAAATACTGTGCTCTGCCTGGCTTCCATGGACCCAGAGGAAGCAGAGCTAGCCTGTTTTAGAGGTTCAGGAAGACTTTTCAGAGAACTTTGCTATTTATCTAGCTAAGGCTTATTTCATTGTCAGGGCTTGTATAAAGTGGGTACAGTTCTCTAACTATATGGAACAGAGTGTCCTAATGAACTGAGACTGGAAGGTGTGCTCGTTATACCATTTATTAACTGTATTCTAAAGAATAAAATGGAGTGAGGTTGAACATACAGCAGTAATAGTAAAAAGCAGCTTTATGTGTTGGAGCCTGGGCTTTGATCTTCAAATCATTCTATCTCGAATTACGGATAGTTAAGTGTCAAAAATTATCTAATTGTAACTATAAGCTCTGCAGATTTTAAGCCCTACTTAAGTTGGGCTTAAAGAAACATCCAAAGAATCCATATTTCCAACAAGTTCCTTGGGAAATTCTTATGTGAATGGAAAGTTTGAGACTCACTAAAATGACATGGGGATCCACAGAGAGGTTTTTAAGAAGAGGAGGCACATTACAGTATTGTCATTTGGAGAGTTCCATCTGGGTGAAAGGCAAAAGGCAGAACTGAGTGTTGGGTAAAAGCAAAAAGAAAAACCAGTTAGGATGTTATTGCAGTAGTTGTGTCAAGGAATCCTGAAGGTGTGAGCTAAGGGAATGACATAAGAAAGAGAAGAGAAAGACTTGAAATATATTTCAGAGTTGTGATAATGGCTTGAGTTGATGAAGGATGGGCACTTACCTAACATCGGTTGTATACAAAGAACAAAATGGCAGTAAGATAATAATTTGAGTTTTAGTTTGAGATTGTGATATCTATCAGCTATCTCTGTGTATTTCAATTAAACTCATTAATTGAATTCAAGCAACTGAGTGCCCATTTCTAACATTCCTATTTGAGAGAGATTTCACTCACCATTGTACTGCTTACTGCCAAGCCATGGGTAAGGGCTCATATGGGGTGGTGTGCTCATATAATTAAGTGTGGTTTACTGCTAAAAAACCTAGAGAAATGTGCCCCATGTAAGGGCCCTGAATGCTATTAAAGACATTTTTTATTTATTAGTATATGTTTGTAGTGCATAATGTTCACATGCCTTTTGGAGAGTTAGCAGTGTACATAGTATATCTTAATTCCTTTTCTCTTCTGCCTTTCCTTTCCCTCTCTCTACCCTCCATCATCTCTTGATCCCCTCCGATTTTTTGTACATATTTGCAGTGCATAATGTTTGCGTTCCTTATGTGTGTGTGTAGTTGGTACGTGCACATGACATATCTTAATTCCTTTTTTACATATCTGTCCCTCCCTTCCTTTTCTTCTCCCTTCCTCTCTTAACCTCCTCCCCCTTTAAGAAAGTGCTACCTTCTTACTTCTTGTTATATTTTATTTTGCTTTTTGTTTATACTTTGGATTTTGCATATAAAAGAAACCACACAATATTTAAACTTGTGTGTCTGACTTATCTCACTTAACATTATGGTCTCAAGGTACATCCATTTTCCTACAAATGATTCAAGTTTATTTTTCTTTGAAGTCATAGGTGTAAGTACAGACTTTTTGAACCGAGCCTCAGTTGTATAGGAAATAGTTTTAAGAATCAACCAATGGGATCATATCAAATTTAAAAGCTTCTGCACAGCAATAGAAACATCCAACAGAGTGAAAGGAGCCTGCAAATTAGGGGGAAAAAATTTGCCAGTGATTCCCCAGACAGAGAACTAATATCTAGATTATATAAGAGCTCAAAAAATTCAATCCCTCAAAAATAAAAGACCCAATCAAAAATACACAACAAAATAAAAAGATCCTTCTCAGAAGAAGTGCAAATGGCCAATAAATACATGAGGAAATGCTCAACATCGCTGGCCTTTAGAGAAATGCAAATTAAAACAACACTAAGATTCCATCCCACTCCAGAAAGAATGGGCATCATCAAAAGATCAAACAGCAACAAATTCTGGAGAGGCTGAGGCGGGAGGAAAGGAAACTTCTACACTGCTGGTGAGAAAATAAACTAATACAACCACTATGGAAATCAATGCGGAGGTTCCTCAACAAACTAAAACTAGGAATTTCATTTGACCCAGCTATTCCCCTTCTAGGTATCTTCCCAATATGAAGACATCATATTACAGTGATACCTGCATACCCGTGTTTACAGCAGCAAGATTCAGAGTAGCTAAATCTTAGAAGTGGCCTATATGTCCATCAACAGATGAATGGATTAAAACATTTTTATATCTGTAGAAGAATTAAAGATTACCCAATACACTCTTGGATATTATTATTGCAGCTTGAATTGTGCAGGACAAGTATCTAATTACATGGTTTCTGTTCCTATCGTTTATTTTCCTTGGAGATGCCTATAAGGCATCCCTGTGTGCACTATGCTCTGCTGCAGTGCTGAAGGTGTGCAAACTAAATGCTATGTCAAGTCAACCTCTGATACATAAGGATTTTCATTCTGGCTCTTGCTCTGTTTGGGTTTGGTTTTAGTTTTATTCTTTTTTGGAAGACAGAAGGTTTGTTATTAATTCACTCTGTGTGTCCTACTTTAAATCTTGGGTCTTGATAATATATAATTTTCTGACAAAATGTTGTGCATTTTGAGTTTCAATATTTCCATTCATGATGTTTGAAAATAACATTTTAAGAAAGCATAACAGGCCAGGGATTTGGCTCAGTACTTCCACTGCCTGCCTTGCAAACACAAGGGCTCGAGTTCAATCCTTGGTACCAAAAAAAGAAAGAAAGAAAGAAAATATAGTATAGGGCCAGGGATTTGGCTCAGTGGTGCTGCTGCCTGGCTCACAAGCACAAGGATCTGAATTCAATACCTGGTAAAAAAACAAAACAAAAAGAAAAAGAAAAGAAAAGAAAGCATAATATAGAATATGTCCTTCCTCTGGAGAGAGGTGGTGTCATTCTGTAAATATTTTATCTGTGGAAGCTTATAAAATTATACTTAGGTTTATTTAGGTGTACAAATGTTTAATGACAAGTCAATTGAACTTTAAAAAAATCTCAAGAGGGTACAAATGAGTAAACTTTCTTAAGCATTTTTGAGGTCATTGTTATCTCTAGTTCCCCCTATTTCTTTTCTTGATATTGTCTCTAAGTTCCTGAATGTTTTTCAAATTTTATTTGGTACTCTGATTGATATCACACAATGTAGTTTTAAAAAAAAATGAATTCAGGGCCGGGGATTTAGCTCAGCGGTTCGGTGGCCTGCCTCGCAAGCACAAGGACCCAAGTTCGATCCCTGGTACCAAAAAAAAAAAAAAAAAGAATTCCTTTTGAAAATTCTGGTAGTCACTTATAGAAAGACAATATGTAGTATGTCCAGAGAAAGTCATTGAAATTGTGAGGGTTCTAGGCAATGAAGCAACCAAGAGTGGCTGAAGCAGCTGGCATTTGATTAAAGATACAAGAATGAAGATGTCTATTTGTTCTCTGTGACTCTCCATCTAAGGATTGGCCCAAATAGATGAACCTTACAGAATGCTGATTTATGTCAGCACAAAAACTTTGCCGATGCACTTTAATTTTTTAAGGATCAGAAGTAACCAAGTATGAAGGTTTGTTAAGCAGTGATCTAGCTTAGTGTTTAAGAGGGTTTCAGAATCCCAGATTTCCCTCTTATTAGATTTGGAACTTAGTTTAAGGCACTGAACTTCTCTCGGTCTTAGTGGCCTCCTCACCGTGGAATTAATGCTTTCATCTACTTCATCAAGGAATAGATGAAATAATACATGTAAACTGATGTGGAACTTCGTGCTAAGGTGGGTAGCCTAACTTGTGTAGCCACAAAGTTCCCTAGTGTCTCTGACTGATTTTGAGCCCTAGTTTCTCTGACTTTATCATCCAACCTTCTTTACAAGGTTCCTCCCAATGAATCAAAGCAGAAAGAAAGCATTAATGGAAGGGTTGAGTAAATTAAAGGGAAAGAAGTTGGTCCCCTTCTTTGCCTTACGTTTCACCACACATCTAATTAAATGATCTTATCAGTCAAGCCATAAGCCTGTTTAAACACCAAAAGAACGGTTTTCTTCTTCTTCACCCTCAGATGTCAGCCCATATGCTTCTTTCCTTCATCTCTTTTCAGCCACTAGCAGGGTGATCCTGATCCACAACTGCAGGGTCTCTGGTAGGAATCATCTCTAATCCATTCTTGTCCTCTTCACAGAGGGCTGGTTTTGAAAGTTCATCTCTGATGGGGCTCATAGCAAACAATATTAAAATCAGAATCTAATTTTACTTTTCATTATACAATATGAAAATGTAAATGCAAAACTGAGAAGAAAAGACCCAGTAGTCTGAATTTGAGGCCAATTATTTTTAGGAAGACTCTTAGGGGTAATTTTAACCATCACCCCTGGTTAGTTTTCTGAGTCCATTCTGAGGGATGTGCTCTGAGTTTTGTTAAAATGTATTGAACACCCATTGTGCTCAATGATTCTGAAATAAACACCATAACAAGCTGCCTGGTTAGCACCTATTGAATAGGTTTGTGTCTCGGAGTAACTGCAATGAATATGAGCTGTTTAATTAAAGGTGCTTGGCATTGCTAATGAACAAGAAGAAATAGTTTGAAAAAAAATCTTTGAGATAATCACTGAAAGTGTCACTAAAGTGTCAGAAAAGCACAGTCTATGGTAAAGTTGAGAGTGGCTCTGCTGTGCTTTACGTGTAGCATACGATTTGGTCCTGTGACATGTTAGCAAGGCTGACATTACCATCCCCATTTTCCAGATGAGAAAATGAGGTGGAAAGAGCTTCTTAAATTCAAATAGCGCCAAATATCTAACTCTTGTGTTATATATTTCTCTTAACAATTTGCTTTTATCCACCTTGCCCAAATTGTAAAATATCACTATCAATATCACACAGACTGATTATCCATATGTTCAGCTTTTTCAGTAAGATTGAAATAGGTGTATGTATAATAAGAAGAAGCTACCATGTGAGTTTAGATATGGATGCCATTTCCTAAACATTGCTTATTATTTCCAAACTCAGTGTTTAAATGCTACATATTCATGTAGAATTCCTTGGGATATTACAGTACAGATGAATACATTTGTGTGTATCTAAGCTGATATATATGGGTGTGTGTGTGTGTGTGTGTGTGTATACACACATTTATTCTAGGTTATAGGTATACTTAGAATAATATATGTATATTATATGTGATATATTTTTAGGAGACTGAACCCCTATAATTATCAACTGTGCATCAAATCTAAATGGCAGATATAACTTTTATCTCTCCTACTACAGGAATGGCTGGCTGTTCTTTGCTTTTAAGATATTAGGGAAGAAAGAGAAGAGTTAGAAAACAAATCCAAGCATCCCTCAGGCCCTTCTTCCCTGAAACACCTTCCATATAATCTCCTGAAGTGGCTGGAATATCCTTCTCTGTCTCCACCCTGTCTCCCTCCCAATGCCGTAGGAAAGTAGGTGGGTAATTGGGTCCAGATTGGAGGTAGTTAAATATTCATGAGGCTGGCAGGGGACTGGGAGGGGGGTGACGGTCTAGAATGGGGGTAGGGGCTGCAGGAAGTGATTAGTCATTGAGAGCTAGTGAACAATTCTGAGAAAGAGACCAAGAAAGAAGAGAAAGACAGAAAGATTGGTTGGGTGGGGTGGAGAAAAGAGAAGATGAGAGAGAGAGCATGTGCGATGAGCAATAGCTGTGGACCTTACAGTTGCTGCTAACTGCCCTGGTGTGTGTGAGAGGGAGGGAGGGAGGGAGGGAGGGAGAGCACGCTAGCGCGAGAGAGCGAGTGAGCAAGCGAGCAGAAAAGAGGTGGAGAGGGGGGGAATAAGAAAGAGAGAGGAGGAAAGGAGAGAAGGCAGGAAGAAGAGAGAGAGCATGTGCGATGAGCAATAGCTGTGGACCTTACAGTTGCTGCTAACTGCCCTGGTGTGTGTGAGAGGGAGGGAGGGAGGGAGGGAGGGAGAGCACGCTAGCGCGAGAGAGCGAGTGAGCAAGCGAGCAGAAAAGAGGTGGAGAGGGGGGGAATAAGAAAGAGAGAGGAGGAAAGGAGAGAAGGCAGGAAGAAGGCAAGGGACGATACAACCATGCTGTGCTGTATGAGGAGAACCAAACAGGTAGAGCTAAAGATTTTTACTTCTTGCTGTTGTGAAATTAGCAGAGTAAAATATTTCGCTGTAAAGGCAGGGAAAATATTTTAACTGCTTCTGCTCTGGCATGGTGCTCGCGTTTCCTTAGCATATGGTAACTGATGATTGCATCCCAGCTTTTATTCTTTTCTGTCTTTCAAGCTCTGGTTTTGGAATGCTGCTACTAATTAGGATGAGGCTGGGGAAAACATGCCCGGACAGCAATATGATTGTTTTTTTCTGTATTAGTAAACGCTCAGCCTTTTAGGTCTGCTTTTGAGGGTGTGGATGTGAAAAGGGGTGTGGGGAAGATAGGGGCTCTACCTACAGATGGGGAGGCGATCCGTTAGATTATGTGCAAAAAGCTGGGTTGAAGGAAGAATATTCGGGGTTTGGTATTGCCTGTTCTGTAGCAGTTTCCTCACATGTGCTGCGGAAGACGCCTCATTTCGTGCATGCATGTGCTTCAAAGGGGCACAGGTATTTATGGGAAAACATGTGAAGGGTTTATTTATTTATTTTTCAATGAATGAATGAAACTGTGCTTCAGGAAAAAAATTAAAAGAAAACCTCAAAACAACTGGGACCAGGGGAGAAATTGGAGGTGTAGAAGGGGGAAAATCCCCCTTTAGATCGGCATCCGATTGTGCGCTAGCTGGTCGGAGGAGACGGTGGACCACGCCCCTAGGAGCTTTGAGCTCCGACGGGATGGGAAAGGCTAGCCCTGTGTTACCTGTTGGAAATCAGGTCTTTTTTCTCCTTCCTTTGCTTCTTCCTTGGATCATCGGGGGCCAGAGACATGTGAGCATCCTGGATGATAAGCATGGTGACTCTTTTTCATCAGGAAAGGGGACACATCCAAGATTCGCAAGCATCTGAACCCCCTTCTTCCCTCCCCCACTGCCTAGGTCTTGCTTCCATTTCAAACGGCTCACTTATTTCGTGAAAGAAATTTTAGAAACTTGACTGGGTGAGGTTGAGGAGGAATGACGAGTTCGGTATCCGCAGTACTGTCAGCAACAGTGCCCTGATATTTTCCCAAAGAAGCTTTCAAACATTTGTCGGAACACGTTTGAGTGGTTTGATGAAGGTTAAGGATACGAATGGGTGTGGGATATCCGTAAGTGTGTGCCTGTTTGTGTGTTGCGTGCATGCCTGATTGTGTTAGAGGTGGGGTGCAAGAGATCGGATTTGGATATTATTTCAGTGCAGGTATTGGAAATTGGGCAATTTGTAATACACTCCCTGAATCTGAAGGGGGTGGAGAAGAGTAGAGAGGAAACATTTGCCTGCCAGCCTTGCACGTTGAGCCAGCGCCCTGGAAGGAGGGGTGGGGAGTGAGGATGAAGGAGAAGGTACAGGAAAAGAGAGACTGAAGCAGAAAGTCAGAACAGGGGGGGAATGAATGAATGAATACGTGAAGTTGCAGATGTCCTTGGCTGTGTGGGGATGGCTGGAGAAAGTCAGCCTTGGGTGGGGGTGCTATTTGCAGCATTTCTCCAAACTGCTGTTGGTTCCAAAGACTGATACTTCCTTCCATTGGATCATTTTTAAAACTAGGACATTTCCCCTTCTTGTACTCCTTTATTATAATACGTAAATGTAATAGATACAGGTGTCTGGGTTAAGCACACTGTCAAAAAATGTTCTAAGGTTACTCCCTCGGTGAGCTGGAGAAATAAAATTTAAGAAGGCAGAGCCCTCAGGAAGCCAGTGCTATTCATTTAAAAAGCTTTAATTTTGGAAAGAAAAATATGCCCATTTACAACTTGTTTCTTCCCTACTCCTACACACGGAAGTGTATATATACCTCCTTTGATAAAGGACTCTATATGTGCTTTTTAGAAAAGGAATTAAAGCTGAAGGAATTCCCTTCCCAAATGAGGACATCTGCCTGGGATTCCATCTCCCCAGCAGCCTGAAGCTTTCCCTGTGATGTGCAAAGTGATAAAGATGAAAATGTGTTTAGGAAGTCGTAGATTCTCGTGTTAGTGTACAGCCGCTTCATCTCTCATATGCAACAGTCATGCATGTACTGTATATGGTTATCATATGTCTCCCAGTGTTTTAACATCATCCATATGCAAAGGAGAAGATGAAGCATACAGAAATGCTCCTCTGAGCACGTACATCCCTATTATGTGCTTATGTGTGAAGGATTCATGACTTCTATGTAACAGTATTATATATTATTCACATTTATCACTGTTGAAGATATCATTAAATCAGACAGAAGGCAGTGGCGTATTTAGGGCGTGGGCTCACACTACTGACTGGCATCTATGGAGTGTGAATACTTAAGTCTCCCACAGGTTTCCTGCTTGTGGGTGAAATGATGCTCTCTCATTCTTGGCAGAACCCGATGGTGTCCATCCTTCGGGCGTCTATTTATCATCTTCATTCTTAGCAGGGAATAAAACAAGGGCACGAATCCGCAAAGGTCTAAACTCTGCCACACCCATGAAATCCAGCAGAAGCATGGAGGGGGCTGGAGGACTTGCACTTCCTTCCTCTTCCACTTGAGCAGCATAAAGAAGCAATCTTGGATTTCTAAGTTGTAATACATTGCTAGTGGGTGAGATGAATGCACAAGTGATCTATATTGGCCCTTAATTACTACTACAGCTTGTTACGGCAGGAGGAAGAAAATTAGTATCATTGAGATGAGAAGATGGTAAAGGAGTGGGCAAAAGAGGAATGTAACAAAAGAATCACTGAGATTTCATTGGCTTAAGATTTTCAAGTATCCTGGGACTTACTTTAAATAGCTTGATTTCTGCACATATTGCAGATGATTAGAAACTCACAAGGTGTGAAGTATGTCTACAAAGCAAGAAAACTGTGAGATGTTTTCTTTGTTTAAAAATAGTTTGGCTTGTAATTGAAGTGTGAAAATACCCTAACCCTGCTAAAATCTGCCTATTTCTTCATACAATAAGTAAGGCTTCTTTTGGAGAGTGTGACCTGTGGTTTGTAACTGCACCTTGCTGCAGCCTGCAGAAGGTGTGGAGGACACAGCCTTGCTACTTGGTACATCATTCTTCCTGGTGATAAATTGGATTCTTAAATCTCCCTGAGCCACACCCAGTGTCATCCAGGGACGTTTTGAATTAATCAAATGGAGAGATTCTACTTAATAGAATTGAAGTTGCTCATTTTGAAAATACTGGCTTTCACCACACATTTCCAAATTTAAACAGAAAGAATTACTTAAAAGACATGTTAATTTTTTTCTGCCCAATTATTTGAACTTGCCGAGAATCTTAGAAAATACATAGTGAACCCAGAAATGTGATGATTTCTGGTAACTAATTCTTTCTAACCTATGCCAGGATGAAAACAAAATGATCCCTGAGCTCTCCTGCTGAGAATCTGTGAAACTCTGGTCCCACCCCACCCCCACCTCTGGCAAAGGCCACTGGAATAAGAAACCACAGGGTTAATTTTCTTTCTTGCTGAGCTGGCAAAACTACAGAAACATCCTTTGATGTTTCCTGCTAAAAGGCGTGCTCCTGTTCACCAAGAGGGAGCATCAGACAGGGTCTCCTCTCCCTCCATCACATGAAATTGTCAGTAATGTGCCTGTGGCTGAATTAATCCCCAGACTTCAGAGTTTTCCTTGGCTGGCCCCATCAGGAAAAAGTGGGGCTCTTTCAGACAATAATAGAGCATACATATTGATCAAATGTTCCCCTTGTTCATATGGATAAAATTGAATATGTCTAAAATCTACCTGTTTTAATAGTTCAAAGGGTGCCCAGTACAAGTTCATCTCAAGAGAAGGTTTAACATTTAACTCTTTGCTTCCCTATCAGTTAAAACTGAGGCAACAGGGCAGCCAAGCAGTGGGTCATAAACCAAAGAAGTTGATTGTGTGCACGAATTCTCCCTTTTGCATTTCTGAAGCATGGTCAGATTGCCTCTATATTGTTGTAATTAAATCTGCATTATGTTCTCTGAAGTATTGGAAAGAGGGCTGTGCTGTGAGTCCTTAATTGATGTGACTTACTGATTCTGTGGTCTTGAATGAATCATAGCATCTCAGGCTTTAGTTTCCTCCTGCCAAATATAACTGAAAAAACAGAAAACAAACAAAAAGAAAAACAAACAAACCTCAAAGTGAACAACAAACCCCACCCTGCTTTGCTGTAAAGGATTTTTATGATATAAAAATGATCAATAAAATTACAAGAAAATTTTCTCCAAGTTTTGCAATGTGAGGCTTGATAGAATCACTTATTTTTCATGACTGATACATACCCACCTTGTCTATAGCTTTCTGTTAGACATTGACTGTTTCTGGTCATAGCTGAGCTCTTGGTTGCTCCATTGGGTTTTCTCCAGAACTTCACTCTCTCATTCCCTGCCCTCTATTGACATTATTTCATCTTGTGTGCTATAAGCATCCTTCCCCCAGACATATAAATATGTCTATTCTATCTTGAAGCATCTTCTCCTGACTCTGCACCCTCATCCCTACAATGTTCTGGCTTATCTTCCTTTTAGAGCAAAGTTCCTGAAAGTGCTCCACACTCATTTTCTCCTCTTCACAACTCTCCATTCACTATTATGTCCCCACAATTCCTCTGAAAGCAATTTAGTAAAGGACGTGGCAGGCAGTTGCCCTTCAGCCTCCATCTTGTTTGATATTTCTTTGGTGTTTGGTAATGTTTCCTATGCCCCTTTCTAAAACTCTCTCCTCACTGGGTTCCTTTCACAGTTCTCATTTTCCTCCCTCTCAGATAAGGCCTTTCAGTCTTCCTTGTTTGTCTCCTTTCTCGCTTTTCCCTCCAAACACCAGTGATCCTTTGGTCCACAGTCATAATCCATTCTTCCTGTCACTAATTCTAAATGATCTCACTCATGTCCCAAACTTTAATCACTCCTGTGCTTTCCAAATCTGTGGACCAGACATCCATTGGTGGATCTCTTGGTCCATAAATGCCTTGGAATATATCAAAGACATTCAAATTCATCATTTACAAAGCCAAACTTAGTGTCTCCTCTTTTGTACCTCTCTTGGTCTTCCTTATTTATGACCCTTACTGCTATAACTTCAGAACTCTGGGAACCTGGTAAGAATTCAATGTAATCTTTTTTTCCTGTTTCCATATCTAATTACTAAATCTTTGAACTCGAGTTAAAAAGATTTTAAATATATTCTTGCTTTTCAACTCCATTATTTTTATAAATAAGCTGGTTAAGTCTTTTCATTATCTTTCACTGGATAAAGGCATAGCTACCTATCTGGACTTCCTTATCTCCACATTTTTCTCCTTCCATTCCCCTTGCAAATAATGCTGGAGTTATCTTTATCTAATGCAAATATGATCATATTATTTTCCTCATTAACACCCTAAAATGATCCCTTGTTAACTATAAGCTAAAATGCAAATTCTTTAAGTTGGACTCGCGTCTAGACTAGTTTTGCCTGTCTTTCCAGGATCATCCTCAAACACATTCTGTCACACTCTATGACACCGCCTTTATTTCCATATTACATTCCCCTTTCAACCTGGAAAGCTTCCATCTCCCCTGCAAGAGTTAGCTCTTTTAAACCGTTCCTAACCTCCCTTATTGAGTTTTTTCCTTCCTTGTATGTGTCCATGCTATATTTCATGCCATCTCCATTGGCACTCATTTTATTATACACATGTCATTTTGGTTCTTTTCACACATTAGTGTCCATACTGTTAACCACTGGAGGAAAAAGAAAGTCTTAATTCTTTATGTATCCCTACTACCCGTCATAATCTCACTACATATAGCAAATGGTTTTTAACTATGTATAACATTTGGTAAGTGAGTATGGCATCAGGTTTATAGTCTTTTTACAAGTTGTGACACATTTAAATGGATAGAATCCTTTGGATTAAAAAATCTGTTGGCTTATTTCCTTTCCCCTCCCCTTCCCACCTCCCCTTTAGGTATTTTCTTCCTATTTCACACTATCAATTATACTATATGAACCTTATTTACATTTCTAGTTTCTCATACCAGAGAACTATTGAATATAAAGGAAAAGAAAAAATATGAAAAAGGAAAAAATGGAAACCAAGTCTTTGTAAATAGGGAAGGGTAAAGGGGGTGAAGGGAGGGCAGGGGAATGGGGAAAAAATAAGAACCAGGACATATCATGTAAAGGTATAAGATGATAAATGTAACTGTAGTGTTTGCGTTAAATGTACCAGTAAACTTAATGGGAAAAAAATCTATCGGCATGAAGTTTTGAAGTGGAGCTGATCACCATTGAGTGTTGTTATTGACTTATGGACATGACTGTTATCCATTTTTAAAGAATGCAGATACAAAAATTAGCCCATTTATAGGCTGAATTTCTCCAAACTGCTATAGCTGGTGTTCTCCAGAAAATTTCTTTCCATATCCTTCCTCTCCATCAGTCATTGTGCCCACCCCACTCTCCCAAGTTAAGAGAGTGCTAGTTTGGATGTGTAGTTGCTGTACTCTTGGATCTCTATGTGCCCTTCTTTTGAGGCCCCAGGTAGTTATGCTTCTGTTTACTCTGGTACTATCATAAATAGACCCTGAACCACCGGGTGTGGTGGTGCATGCCTGTAATCCCAGTACTCAGGAGGCTGAGGCAGGAGGATTGCTGTGAGTTGGAGACCAGCCTGGGCTGCATAGTGAGTTCCAGGTCAGTCTCAACTGCATAGTGAGACCCTGTCTCCAAAAAAAAAAAAAAAAAGAAAGAAAGAACAACAACACCACCAACAACAAAAAACCAGATAGACCCCGAACCAACCATTTGTTGTTCTTGGTTGAT
This sequence comes from Fukomys damarensis, assembly GCF_012274545.1. Classification (NCBI taxonomy): domain Eukaryota; kingdom Metazoa; phylum Chordata; class Mammalia; order Rodentia; family Bathyergidae; genus Fukomys; species Fukomys damarensis. The sequence goes on from NW_022900936.1 coordinate 59,757,143, forward strand.
TTGTTTCAGTGACCACATCAACTTCAAAAATGTGGGCAGTATTAACTTAGGCTGAAAGCTATGTACTAAAGAATTAATTTCACATTCATTTGGGTTTCTTTTTTCCCCATGGAAGTATCCCATAATAATATTCACAAATAGACATCTAATAAGGAGGTAAAGAGAGGGTAAAGAGTAAGTAGACCCCATGTGTGTTACATGTGTGAGAATCAGATCAGTGTTCCTTTCTTGGGTTTGAATGGACTGAAGAGGTTTGGATTCTGAAATAGGCCTATTGTGTTCAGTACAGGGCACACTGAAACCACAGCTTTTCATGAAAGTACTATTTGTCAGACTTTAAGCAGAATATTTCTCTGGCTGAACTGAGATGTCTTTGAAAAGAACAGTAAGGTAAATCAATTTTTCGGTAAATTTTTTTTTTTAATGCTAAACTTGGGTATGCTGGGGATTTAGCTCAGTGGTTCCACTGCCTGCCTTGTAAGCACAAGGTCCCAAGTTTGGTCCCTGGTACCAAAATAAATAAAGTTGGCTAATTTTTCCCAACCACTATATTCTTATTCTATATCTTGCTCACTGCTTCCATTCTCTTTGGCATTGAGTTTTCTTAGCTTCTCTTCTCAGATTCAAGTAAAGTTTTCCTGATAAACTAATACCAGTTCACATGAGTGTTTAGATTGTGAGGCTATGGAAAAAGAACTTTAAGAAAAATTGTGTAACATCTAAATTTCTCAATCAGAGTTTCAGGCAACTTTACGCTATTTTAATTACATCTAGAACATGGTAAATCCTCAAAATATTTGAGGGAATAAATGTGGAAAGGACGGATCGTCATGATTATCATGATGGACCATGAGGGAAAATGTCTGGGGACAGAGGACCTTTTCTGTACACCTATTCAGAGCATGCTTTGTGTAAATGCTCACTACACTTCGTCGGCTATTCTCACAGAGAGACGGTAGCTAAAGTCACAATTCCATCCCTTAATCTGCTGAGATCAGAACGGCATATCTGCAGCCATTTTGGTTTAGTATGGGAGCATAAACTTTCAGATTTCCTGTTAGTTATTTACAGATCTTATTCTCTTAGATGTTGTTTGTTTAATGTCCTGTTTCATGTCTTTGTAGTGGAATAAACCCTTCCCCTGGGTTCTAGACCTGGCTCTGCCAATTGCTTGTCATGTGATTTTAGGTAAGTAACTTACTCTTTATGAGTTCAGTTAATGATTCTGTGTAGTGGACTCAGACACACACACACACACACACACTCACACACACACCACCCAAATATCAACTTTTCTTTTTTGCTAAGTTGATGTGCGGTCCAACTAAAGTGATAAAAAACTGTTTTGTACTTTATTTGCAATTTGTAATGTGTTTTTAAAATATAAGATATTATTAATTGAGAAATTTCAGATATTGATTCCTAAAGTGTTCATGACTCTATTAAAACAAAAAGTACCTTTACTCTCTGTATAGAAACTATACCTCTATCATAACAACTCCTCCCCTATTCTCTTCAAAGTAACAGTAATCAAGTTAATGATGACTTAGTGTATCTTTACAATTTCCTTTATAAACTTCATGACACAATCTAGAAATTAATGCAAATATTCAAATTGTCAAGAGCCCCAGATGTCATGAGCACTAGAAATATCTACTGATTTCCTTTATATTGTTTCCCATTTTAACTCCTGTTTACATTCTCATCTCTTATTTTCTCTTTTAGCTAAATCTGTAGCTTGTCCCCACTCCCACCCCCACTTTACCTCCCAACTGGGTTCTCAGCACTAGGATTACCACCCATGCTGTGCTCATATCCGTCACATGAGGGTCCAATCAGGCAGAAGAGAGGATAGAAAGATAGGGCTGGTTAAGAGAATGAAAATAGAGATGCAGGGTGGGTACCTCAAAAATTACCACTAGGCCCCTATTTTGGCAACAACTTCAGGGTTCCTCAAGGAATCAGGAATAAACTGTGATTAGAAGAGGATACAATGCTGAACTTTGTAAATCTAGCTTAAATACTGTAAACAATCTTCCAAGACATTAGGATCTCAACAAAAGGTAGCTCAGTTCTTCTATGTCCCTGGTTATAATTGGAATAAATTTCCATCTTAACCATAACATAAATTATCCATTTCTCATATGAGGAATAGAATTCTGAAAACTAAATTTTAAAAATATTGATAATATTTGGAAGTATTTTAAAGTATAAAAATTGGAACAAATTAGTGCCAAGAGATTCTGTTTTTTTTTCTTAGAAGCTAAATGCCTAACATAAAAAAAGGCATCATATGTTTCACAAAACTACTATTATATAGGACAATTATGTAGCTGGCAGTAGAAAAGTATGCTAAATAGAAATTTGGAAGTCAACTGGTGCCCAAAAGAAAACAGTAATTTATTTAATTTTATTTGTAGTTGAGTATTGCTCAGTTTTACCTTTAATCCTTCACTCTAGCCACTCCCCCTCCACACTCCTATTAGTTATGTGTTCTTTTATTTATCATAAAGAACATAAACAGACTTTAAAGGATGATAAAAAGAATAATCAGTTGAAAGGAAACTAGAGGTCATATGAAATCAAGTAACTGAACAGGCAATCCAGGGTAGATTCAGAAATTTTAACAGCAGTAATTCATAAATTTTCTGTCACCTTGCATTTAAAATATTTAGTTACTAACAACTCCAGGTTCTGTTTCTCAATTCAGAATTGAGGAAGAGAAAAAGGAGAGAGAGAGAGAGAGAGAGAGAGAGAGAGAGAGAGAGAGCGGTGATATGCTTAGGCCTGCAACTGCAACCTGCAGAGCTGCTTGGGTCAGCTACTACTGCTTGAAAAAGTAATAATTTCTTCCTTTCCAACAGGGATAAGAAGTAGGTCACACCTGTAAATCTAGTGATAGAGTAGATTGGCTGAGAGAGTCCTTATAAATATTGTAAGGAGCTATCCAAATCAGCAGGGGCTTACCTCAAAATTTTCCCTTTTGTGGTCTCAGGTTTGGCTATATTACTTATTTTTATACTGGTAATTTTTCTAAAGGAAATAATAATCACAAAGATAACTCAGAAAGAAAAGAAAAAGAAAGAAAGAAAGAAAGAAAGAAAGAAGGAAGGAGCCCAATAAACTCAATAAGAAAAAAAAAGGAAGGGAGGAAGGAAGGAAGGAAGGAAGGGACAGTTAGGGCAAATCTCTACACCTGGAGGTGACAAGCACTGGCTTCTCATTGTCTTCCAGAAGACTGTGGCAGATACCATCTGTCTAAGAGAAATTCTAGCTGTCATATATTCTTGCTAATTTGGCATAATGCAGCTTTGTTCTAATTTTTCTTTTTTTAGTTTGTAGGATCATCTACAAAAGGATTAGGCAATGATGAGTGTAAAGCAGCTCCACTTAATTTTAATCGGAGAAATGCTACTCCTTGACATTAGTCATCTCATTTTGAATGTTCTTGAATTAATTCCAGGAATTATCGCCATATTTATCTATTTTTAGCAAATTAGCACTTTCTAAAATATTGAGCTGTTGTCTCCATATGCACTAGTTTGCTCTAAATGTAGAATGTTGGTAATTAGCCTTACATCCATTATTTGTAATCTCAGTTCCAATAAGTATTCAAAATGTTGTTTATAAAGGAAAATTGGTAAAATCCTAATATCTTCTCATTACTGACTGCACAAAAGAGCTAGATGAGGCAAAGAAAAAGATAAATGGGATGATCTGCAAAGGTTAAGCAAACTTAGGAATTGATTGCTTTTCAAAAATAGCTTTAGAACTACATAGTTAGCATAACTAGCCTAGAAACTAGTTTTGCCTAAAATCTGTCAGAATGCACAACCTCTGCCTATTTTTACTTTTCTTTGATTTGAAATCCAATCTACATTCTTTAAGTATAAGCTAAAAATTAAACTTTTCTCTTAAAGGACAAACTAGATATTGTAGCACCTGTTTCCAAAGGATGTATTCTACAGTCCAACTAAAATTTCTTCATTAATTACAGGAAAAGGGGATGGGAGAAGGGAGAGAAGAAACAGTCTTCCTTTTAAAAGTTTCAATTTTAAGGAGTTGTATTACAGTTAGACTTACAAGCATGTGTTGTGTTAGGGCAGCTCACTTTGATTATCTAACTCTTACCAGGGCTCTACTAGAGGAAAAAGAATAAGCATTTAGCATATTTCAAAGTCCTTTCTTTTTAAATTAATGAAAAAGTAATATTTTATTTAAGAGATAGGTAGGAGTATTGATCCACTGTAAACTCTCCTATTCATTGTCATAGGACATTTGTAGAATTTTTCTTCCAAATTCAAGTTTTTTTTAGATCAGGATTTCTGAAAACTTTCTGAGATCTTTAAAAAAATTAAAAAAAGGTTTATGTTATCTCACTTTACAAGTACTGACTTCCTTTGGTAATACTTGAGTTGGGTGTTTGATTTATTCAAATTTTTTTCTTAAGAATACAATTTGCAATATTTCCTTAATCTTTAAGGAATGTATAACCCTAATGAAAGAGAGAGTATTATTTTGTCTATTATCTAGAAGCTCTATTCTGGAGAACTCAGGTGAGTATCATGTGTTAATTTGGATAAGTTATTCAGAATAATCATCATAATTCAACATTCCTTGGAGATTTAATTGCCTTTAACTGAAAGGTACAAGGTGATATCCTTATGATAACTCAGCCAGATTTGTGCTTCCAAATGGGTGGAAAATTAACTGAAAAGCTGTACAGAAAACCTGAGGATAAGCTTTAGTTTTTAGTGCATTCTTTCTTCCATGTTGAACTTTGTATTCTTAGGTGAAACCAGTAGAGAGGATGATTGAGAATTTTTGCAATTGAAAGGACAGGAGAAGGCTACATTTATAAAATAGACTCAGTCAGTTTGGAGTTGGACCATGAACTACCATAGGAGCATTAATGACCAGGAGTGGCTCGGACCTCCAGAACATCATCTGGGAAACACAATATGCCCAAGAGAAGAACGAGTTAGAAAATAATCCAGGAAGTTTGGTCGCTATATATTTAAAAAGACTTGACTATACTTAAGGCTAAATTCAGTTGTTTTCCCTCACTTAGTAGGAAGAAAGTTGATCCTTGGTTAAAAGAAGGAATGCCAATTTTGTCTTCATAGTTATTCTCATCTTAGGACACACCAGATCTTTTAATAACTAAGAGTTTTTCTGCAAGCTCCTATTGTTTTATCACATTATCAGTCCAGTGTCACTGGAAACTGACTTCTTTGTATACATGCTGGAGTTTAATTTATTAAATATACCTAACCAAAATTATCACTTTTATCAAGTTGGATATATAGTAAAAACCCATCTGTAAAGAACTAAAGGAAAACCAGTAGCAAAATCTACTTTTCTGTAGCCCCCAAATTGCATGGTATTAAAAATAATGCTTTTCCTTTTATAATTTGTTATCTCAGAAAACTTCAGATTAAACTATCTTCTTCCTAGATTGGATCTCTGAGTTCCCTACTCTTGACAGTATTTTTTAGGCATGTCAACACATTCTGTTTACTAGCTCTTAAAAAGAAGTAACTGATTTTTCTCTTTCTTTTTTAAGCCATACTACCAGTTATCAAGTGTTTTTTCACACCTGTCCTTTCTAAAATCTGTAAGCCTTTCTCAGTCAGTATTTTAGGTTGAGGCCTAGCTGTCTAAAATGAATGAATCCATCTAGATGGGTAATAGTTATATACCACCCTTGGAAGAAGAGAAAACAGTTCTTCAATTTTTGTGGTCTGTGGTTCTTCAGATAAGAAAGTCCAAGTGAAAAAGTGGATAGTCACCAAAATTCCCTCTTTTCAGCATCATTCTCTGCTGGTTATTCTTACATTTATTTCCTCTTTCCCTAAAACTTCAGTAGTTTTACTTTGTTTATGGAACTAATTCTAATTTATTTATTCATTTTTGGTTTGCAAGGCTCCTCAGAATCCCTTACCAGTTCCCTAATCTTGTCTTCTCTCTTCCACTGGGTCTGGTATTGATTAAGGCTGTGAATTCAAACAAATTTTGTCTCTGTTGGTTGGCATTTCCTTTTACAGAGATCAAAAGTATTGAACAAAGTCATCTTTAAAGCTTTGAACTTGTAACATAACAATATTCTTTTTTAAACATTTTGTCCAGGCAGACTTAATATGAATTTAAGTATATTTTTCTTCAGTCATTCTCCCTACTTGAAAGTCCCCTTTTTTTTCCTTAGCTCAGTCTTACCCAACCTCTGTGCCTTGAATGAAGTCTTCTCATTTGTGAAGGCCTCTCATTTATGAAGAGTTCTTTGTGACCACTTCACCGCCTAGGTCTTCTATAGCATATAGTTTGTCCCCTTCACCTGCCTTCATCCAGCAAAGCCTTACCTAATCACCATTCATATTTACTTGCACTTGATTCCCACAACTAGTTTGCAGACTCCTTGAAGGTGAGGTATCCACTTCCATCCCTGGATCAAGAAACACTGATTAATATCTACTCTGTGAGGGCTCTGTATTAGACTCAGAGCAATTCCACAAGACAAATAGCAGGCTGAGTAAACTCTCAGAAAGTCCAGTGGAGCTATCTTTCATTACTTCTCTTTGACATTTGACATCATGACCAATGTCTTCCTTCTAAAGCTATTTTCTTGGCTGCCATAATATTTATTTCTATAGGGCTTCTACTCCAACAGTTTTGGTTGCATATTCACCTGACTAATCCCAATTTGGCATATTTTCTGCCACTAGTTTCTGAAAAATTGGTGTGCCCGGGCTCTTGTCCTTATTTTCACAAGTCCTTACTTAATGCAAATTCTGTGAATAATCTAATCCCTGATCACAGCATTCACATGGACTAGTGAGTCTCAATTCTCCAGGTTCTCCAGCCAAAATTATTTCCTGGGCTCTAGAACTTTAGATATAAACCTTCTACTGAAAATCTTTCTAGGATGACTCACAGGAACCCTCGTTTCAAAATGTCTTGGTTTCTTTTCTATGAATGCTCCCTGATCCTCCAGTCAGGCCTGATGGTCCATTTTGTGTCTTCGCTGTGTTGAGTATGTAACGTCACTACAACATCCAACACACTTACTGTAAGCATTCATTTACATGCCTATCTCTTTTGCTACACCAGGAAGTACTTTAAGGTCAGAGTCATGTTTCATTACTGCCTCTGTATAGCTTTAGCTCTGTGTGTGGCAAACTGTAAGCTGTCATTAAATAGGAGTGGAGTAAATGGAGACTATACAAATGAACAAATATCAGGGTCCAGTCAGTAGTATGTGATGGCAAAATTCAATTAGGGCTGAGACAAAGGTTGTCAAATTTCTACTGTTCAATCATGGAAACTACACTCTGGCACAGTCTGTAAGTGGGCACTTCATAGATATCTCACACAAAACTAAGACCACATAGCCTTGGATTTCACCCAAGAAATGCCAGCTGGTTGCTTCAGCAAATAACAGTCACCATTTTGTAGATAAATACTTTATCTTGGTTCAGAGATACAAGCATACTTGGTACCATAACTACCAACTATCTGGGCTAAGGATAACTAGTCATTTTAAAATATACAGCTTTGTCTTCTTACCTAATTATTCCACCTGCTGAGCCAGGTATTGAACATTCAGCCTTCTTCTCACATATAAAGTTGCTATTTTTTAGTAATATTCTCACAGGAATCTCCATGAAGTGTCATCTTTGTTAATAATGTGAATTGTAGGGGCTAGAGGTTTAGCTTAGTGGCACCAATGCCTGCCTGAGCCAGGTCCTGAGTGTGATCGTGGTTCTGCGTCCCCCCAAATAATTTAAAGCCAATTTTTAAAAAAATGTAGCACATATGCAGAAAATGCTCAGTTGTTATTGCTTTTCCTGGCCCTTTCAGGTCCTGAGTGTGATCGTGGTTCTGCGTCCCCCCAAATAATTTAAAGCCAATTTTTAAAAAATGTAGCACATATGCAGAAAATGCTCAGTTGTTATTGCTTTTCCTGGCCCTCCTGTACGTCTCTATCTGATGTACTTGTTCTTGCTCCCCAAAATAATAAATGAAACAAAAGATAACTAGTAAATTTTCCTAGAGCAGAGTCAAAGACCAATTGGCTGAGAAATCGATCACTTGCCAACATTTAACTTATATCTCTTACAAACAGTGATATGAATTCCTGGGAAATGGAGCTAAGAAGAATTAGGTTCTCTCTTGGAATTCTAGTGGTAAAGAAATATAGCAATTTAATTTTTGTCCTTGTAAGAATAGATGTGAGATTCAAAAGGGGAAAAGAAATGTTCATGATTATTAGGTATTTAGGTCCCTTTCAGCTCAAGCTAAACAACGTAGAGATTAAATATGGTGTTTGTGTGTGTGTGTTTGGGGGGCTGAATGGGAAACAAACATTATTTAAGATTTCTTTATTCAGAAAATGGTAGTATAAATTTCAGAGAGGTGACTTTTGAGACACATTTTAGAAACATTTATAGATTGGAATAGTATTCAGTCCAAAATCAAATTTTGGAAGGGCCAAAGAATATATATTTCTGTTTAGGGAACTGATCATAAGAAAAGCAAAATCAAGCAGATTTTAGCTGAAAATATGAGTCAGTTTCTTTCAATTGTACATTTTTTATTATGGCAGTTATGTGGGAGGTAGAGAAGATGTGTAAGAACTGTAGTTTGAACTGCTGAGAGGGTAGATAAGAGAGGCAGGTACTCAAGAGAAATTGGAGAAATTGATTTGTTAGGATATGGCGGAACTTTGAGAGACCCACTAGTCATGAGTAAAACCACTTGAAGAGAATTCATTCTGTCTGCTGATCTTGACACACACTGCTTTGCTTTCAGTTTGCACAGACTTTCCCATTAGTCTGTTTTCTCAACAGAGCCCTTCTATAAGACTGGAAAACCAATTCCGCATCGAGACTCTGGACTCCTCCACTGATGGACACCTAGAGACACTGAAAGGTCAAGCCATTGTAAATTTTAAGTTGCCCATACTGATGTGATTTCCAGGAATAGCCAAAAATCTGAGTTACTCTGTTCAAATGACATTTAAGCCAAATTCTCTGGAACTAAGAAGGGAGCTTTCTTTGGATTCTTGTGGAATATGAATAGGTCAGGCCTATATTTGTACAAGAAGATCAGAAATTAGACTAGGGTTGACAGAGTTTTCTTAGTCTTTTTACATATGAGTTATTGCTTCCTCCTTACATTAAAACTAGAACTTTTCTCTATCCAAAATACTGAAATATTCTGCTCCCCCAAACTCCATGGATGTATCCCTCTTTCATTAAAAGATCACTTCAGGTATTTCCTCATTCCTTATTGCTCCACACCATATTCACTGTCATAGCCTCTCCAGAAATTTCCCCTCTTCATATTGTTTCTCTCTCTTTCTCCCTCCCTGTTTGTGCATATGTACTGGTTTATGGATAATTCTTCACAATTGGGAAGTTCTGTGTTTAAGAAAGGAAAGGGCAAAGGTGGAATTCCAGCCTGCATTAGTGCTGTTCCTTTGAGAGTGACAGAAGAGGATCCAGATCCTATTGGATGTACACATTGTTGAATTTTCTAAATTTAAGATGGAATTTATATGGTTCATTAATGAGAAGAGTTCTTTTGCAAATGAAGACTAAAAGTTATTTTTCTCTTGTTCCCCTTTTTGGGTCTTATTTCATATTAGTCTTTTCATCAAGACTAATTTCTAGAGACAGTATTATTCTGAAATATGGTGTATAAATCATTTATTCATTCAGCAAACATTTATTAGTCATCTATTATAAGCCAAAGACTATGCAAGTACTGGGAATATAGAAATGATATTTTTTTAAATTAGTTTTTGCCCTACAGTATGGCAGACTGTGTGTCAATCTAAGAGTGTGCTATGCACGATTTTATTAATCTCAGGTGTTATTTTTTAACTGTTCAAGATATTTCCCAATATACATTAAAGTTTCTTCTTGTACAGATGGATTATTCAACCAGCCTTGGCAGTTTGGAGGGTGAGTTTTGTAAATAAAAAGAAATTCATAGGTATGGAGACTTAAATATCAGAACTCCAAAGGATTTTAAGGATTAAATGCATTAATACATATACAGTGCTTAACTCTATACTTGGCACGTCCTGAGCACTTAATATTAGCTCTTGCTAATCATTGTTGATGCTGTTGATGAAAATGAGGTTGTATCTGTTTCAAATTAATCATATATCAAATATCTTGTTGTTGGGGCTCTTAAAGGACTAATTTCTGGATTTAGAGTAGTAGGGGTGTTTGTGTGTGTGTGTGTGTGTGTGTGTGTACATGTGTGTGTGTGAGTGCACACATCCCTGAAGTTCAACAAACACAAACTTATTTAACTGAGAAGCGAGATATTAATCATACCAACTCATCCTGTGCTCATCATCACAGCTAATATACTCTGGGCCTGGAGCCTGGAACTCAGGTATAATTAGCAATCCTTACAGATGTGGCTAATACAGGAGCAATGGACATTTGACCCTGCCTTGGCTGAGTGAGAGAGGCTCATCATTCTGCACAGCTGGAAAGTGGGCATCTCAGGACATAGATTTAACCACTTTGAATCTTCAAGGAGTGATGCGAAGATGCAATGGTGATTGCAAATGATCCTCAGTGGACACATGCTCTGACCAGTTGGTGGTCTCTCCTTGATTGTATTTCCTGGGCCCGTCTTTCTTTGGTTCCTGTTTTTTGATCCTGGTTCTCCGGCCTTTCCATCAATAATGTGAACTCAGATACTATCCTAATACCTGCTGAGTCTGTTGCCTGCACTCAAGAACCTTACTGATACAACCCTGTGCTCAGAAGTCAGGCCCAATGTACTGGATTATTGCAGTACCCCCAGGGCTTTTGCACTTGCTCTTCCCGCTACCTGAAATGCTTTCTTTGTGACAGATACTCACGAGTGACTCATGTACCTCCTCAGGGCTCTACTCAAATCTCATCTAGTCAAATCTCATCAAAGAAACTTTTTCTAATTACCATGTAGAAAACAGCACCCCACCTTTCCCATCTTATCTGCCTCCTTTTCTTCTCTTTTATTATCTTTCCAACCCTTGTATCCCTATGTGCATATCATAATATTTTCATACCTACCAGGGATAGGTAATCTCCGAGAGGACCACATAGCTGTTGGTGAGTTTATTTCCTGGAACCTGCTTGATACAGTGCTTGTCACATATCAGGTGTTCAATAAATATTTACCGAATGGTTGCCTGCATTTAAATTCTGCTCAACAGTAATAAGAAAAAGCTAACAATTTGCTATAGCTAGTGAATCCATCTGACCTTCCCCCTGACCTTCCTGATTTCTGTCCTAACATGTTGACTGGCAGCATCTTGTATATTGCATTCATTCCATCCATAAAAGCTATGTGATGCAGTGGCTTTCCAAAGACTAATGAAAGAGGGGCTTGGTCCTGCCTACCACTATAAAATGCTTCTTTATTTCTCCTTTTACATTTTAATTGTTTAAATATTTGGGGAGGATTTCCCTGCTGTGGTAAATTTATACTCATTAAATTGTCAAATGTGACTTTATTGTTTATTTATTTATTTATTGCAGGCACTGAGGGGGAAATGCTTGCTTTTGCTACTGGCACCATCTGGCTTTGACTGATTATTGTATTTTACCTGATAGTCTTTGGACAGGACTATCAGGGTGATAAATGGGTGAGAGTGGGAGATGTTCAAGCACTGGTTGAGAAAGGATGACAAAACCTGTAGCAATAACTCAGATCGGGTGAGGCATTCCAAACACTGAATGAGATGGAACATCCATTCCAGATCCTATTTGCATTTCAGGTTAATCTTCAAAGAGGCAACATGGCAAAAACATTCCAAGATAAAACTAGCAAGATCTTTTAGAAAAGATCTAAGTTTCAAAGCAAAAAAGAAAAATCCCTTATGATTACTGAGTATGCCGTGATTCTATTCAGTTGTCTTCACACCTAGAAGTTTGCGTATTTCTTAGCATCTGTGGCTTATAGAAGGAGATTTTGCAAAGTGACTCAGTACATTTTGAGATATTTTGAAAGTTTAGCTTGTGGGAATTGAGGAATAAAATGTATGATAGCAATTGGCACAATGTGAGATAGACACTGAGTCCTGTGACTACAACCTAAACAAAATCCAACCTTGGGCTGGGGAGTAAGGGTAAAATCCCAAGTTCAATCCCAGATACCGAGGGAAAAAAAAAAAATCCAATCTCGTGGGCATTCTCAAGCTCAGTCTCAGTCTCCACCAGAGGCTTTCTTCCAGACAGGAATCGGGTGATAGCTCTGCTAATGTAGGGTTTCCTTGGCATGTTTGAATCCATTTAACAGTCTTGTTGAAGCAAAAGAGCTAAAGATATTCATTTGATCTTTCATCTTTCCCTGGAGGGAGAGAGAAATTTTTAAAGTGTGTATCTATTATTTATTGACCCTGATATTATTTTGTTTTTATCAATAGATCATCTAACACGTTCATAGCACCTCTGGTTCAGAAAGAATTTTATAAGTCATCGTGTCTATGAATCATTCATTTATTCATTAGTAAATATTTACCAAGTGCCTGTTATAAGGATATAGACTAAAACACATGAACCAGACAAGGTCTTCCTTCTACAGGTTTCTTTAATTCATCTTCATGATATCTTTATTTATTAGTTGGGACTTTAACCTTTGGTGCAGTGTCTCTATCATTTTGTATATTGTTGCTTTTTATTTACTACAGAACCTGACAAAACAGGTAAAGCATGAAGGATTAGTGAAGCCCAGGCAAGTTTTACTTATCCCTCATAATTCAAAAAGTCAGATACAGAGATCAAATAGAAATGATAAATAGTTGATTTAGTAAACTCTTTCACTATTATTTTCTTGCTTGGTTTCTCTGAGACTTCATGTATCTGGCCATTCACCATGATGCTTATCCAGAGAGAGAAGTTATAAACTACATTTGGATGTGTGTAACCAAATCAGCATCAGTTTCCTGCAAAATATTTCCCAAAGTTGCTTAATATATTTCAGAATACTTTTCCTTATTATTGAATGAAGTCTTGTCAACTCAGTTTAGTTTCATCTGCGTAGACATATACAAGCTTCAAAATAAATCTAAAATATTAAAATGAAATTCTTATATTTGTAAAATGATTAGAAATTTCTGAAGAAAAATATTTCTTGACACTCTTTAGCACTGGTCTTACACTTAAAGCATTATGAAGTCTCACGAAACACGAGTAAAATGGCACACACAGAATGTGGGCTATGGAATTTTAGAGAATTTTTGATATTTCTACCTTGGGCTTTAAATGATCAATTTTTATTTATCAGAATTTTGGTTAATACTAATTGAAAAAACTAGACTATCTCTTGTAATTGTAAATATGCTCTTATAACCCAAAGCTATTGAATTATGCCTCTTTATGAAGATTTATTAGGGTTTTTCTGAAGCCATGATCTAAGAGTGCCCTATTATTCGCTCACTGTCAGGATCCAGAAACTTACTGCCAACTGTAAAGTCAGCCTTAGATAAACAGATTGTCTGGCTTAGGCCACCAATCTGTCCACAATTTTTGACCTATAAAGATTTTTTTCTACAAGCAGCTCTGCTTGTGTCAACTGTTTATATCCACAGTGGAAACTTCCAAAGCTGTCATTTCCCAGGTTTGTTTTGCTTATACAACAAATTCAACAAATTACTACTACTATACCAAGAATCTCCCCCCATCTGTCTTTTTCTCCTTCCCTCCCTTCTTCTCCCCATTCTTCCTCCTCCCTCCTCTCCTCTCTTCTTCCTCTTCCTCCTCCTCTTCCTCCTTCTCTTTTACCTTCTTCTTTGGCTAATTACTGGATTCAGTAGATACTACATGAAGCAGGGTTTTTTTGATCAAGGACTGAAGCTAAAGGAGACCCCAAGATTAGAACATTCAAGCTTTTCATAATGTGCCTTGGTGATGTCACAAGGACTTAGTAATGACTGTTTTAGATGGCAAAATTAGGGGAACCCTTACAGTATCCTGAATTAAATATAAGTCCTCAAAAATATGTACAATGCCCTAAATTAGTATATTGCCAACTCATTTAGACAATATATAATGAGGATTGACCCAAACAACAAGAGAGCTTTCCATTGAGACTCTTTTACACTTTGGGGCCATACTATGTATTGGAAACCTTCTCTCCCTGTTTTATATATTAAGTATCTGTTTCCAGAGTACTAAATAACTCACTTGTATTCCCTGAAGCCTTGAGATGGGCCTAAGTCTCTTAGATGCTATAATATAGGACATGGTGTGTTGGGGAGAGTGCTATGCTCTGAATATTTATGTTCCCAAACATTCCTCTGTTGAAATACTGGCCAACTTCCCCAAAGTGATAGTATTAAGAGGTAAGGGCTTTAGGAGGTGATTAGCTCAGGAAGCGGGGTTAGTACTCACATAAAAAGACCTCATAAAACTGCCTTGACTCTTAGAACACTCGAGAAAACAATGAGAAGGTTCAGTGATCCAGAAACCAGACCCTTACTAGATACAAAAATCTACAAACCTTTTTATCTTGGACATCCTACCCTCAAGAATTGCAAGAAATAAATTTCTGTTGTTTATTGTTACAGCAGTACAAACTAAGACAGAAGGAAAGCAAGGCTGATGTTTACAAAATATGTACAAACTGAGGAATAACATTCAAGAAAATAACAAAAGGAGGCTCGTAATTGAAGGATAGAGAGGCCCTGAGGACTTGGTGATGAAGTTACTGGAGGAGGCAGAAAAACCAGAAGGCTCTAAAGATGAAGAAACAGGGGAATTGAGCAGGCAGCAGGAGGGGGAAAGAGAAGGTGATTCTGTGACTGGGAGGCTGTGACTGGCTCACGAAGACAGGAGAGACTGGCCAGAAACAAGCGAAGAATGACTGGTGGTGAGATCTGGGAGAGGAAGTGGGTATGTAGGACAAGGCTCAGGCAAGAATGTGGGCAATGTGAGGAAAGAAGTATTAAGGTTGGTTATGTGCTCAGGGTTGCAAGGAAAGATGGGAAGGCAAGTTAACGGGCTATTATTCCAAACGCATATGGATGAGGAAAGGAAACCTCAGCCTGGAATGTTCACAATCAAGATACAAGAATAAAACTAATTGCAGACCCTTGAAGAAAAAAAACCAAAAAACAAAAAACAGGCCATTTTCAGGGCTTATGAGATACAAAGAAAAGACTGCCATTACGCGCAGTCTGTGGCCATTTCAGTGTGGCTTCCCAGTTGGCATGTGATATAGGGTACAACGAGGTAAGTCACAAAAACAGTCTTTGTTTTAGGCAATTATTTTGGGCCCTTGTGCAGATCTGCTCATGTTTTGTTTTCATTTCCCTAGTTCTTACTTGGCTAGTTCTCTATCTTAACCTAACTTTCTGCTTCTGACTCTCCCTTGTGTACCCTATCAGACAGTCCCATTTGGTCTGACATTGGGAATTCCCTGCCCACCACTAGACTCTGCTCTGTTCCCAGCCTTGATCACCATCTCTAGCAAGGACTCCATTACCCGCCTTTTTTTGGTACTGGCGATCAAACTCAGGACTTGTGCTTGTGAGGCCGGCAGTAGAACCATTGAGGTAAATCCCTGACCCTCATTACTCCATTTCAAACCTGCTAAATGCTATAAATCAGGTCAATTCCTCCAATTTGCCCCATGGTGGTGAGGAAATGAATACGATCACAAGATTTCTAGCTTAAATTTTGTAGCATATAAGTATTATTTGCAAATTGCTAATCTTGGAAGGGAAAGCTGATTTGATAAGGAAAACTGTTTGCTATTGTTTTGATAAGGATGAAAATTGTTTTGATAAGGATGATTGTTTTTTTTTTCCAGCATGGTCAGTATGAATGGGACAACCAGACAGAAAAGTTTGCTTGGAGATTCAGAAGAAAAGGGAGGGCAGCAGGGAAGATAAGGTGAAATGATTCAAAGGGTGGTGGACAACACCTTCATGGCTTCAGTTTAGGAAGACTTAGAGAAAGCCTGAGAGGACAGTTTACTCACCTTTCAAGGGCAGAAAATAGTGCATTAAAAGAAACAGAAAGGTAGTTGACAAATATGGTAGCATATGAAGTCAAAGAAGCCAGTAATGAAAAACTTCAAATTAGAATGGTGGATGCTGTTAAATTAGAGTGATTGAGAAGACTGGGTATGGAGAAGAAGACTGGGTATATGAACAAGGAGACCATTGATAGCCTCTGGGTGGGTAATTTAAGGATGAAAGCCAGGTTTCAGGGCTTTACAGAAATTAAGATGGAAGTAATACAGATGTCATGGTGTAGATCTGGAGCGTCTCCCCAGACCTTCAACATGTTCAGAGGTGGCTTTTGAAAGATGACTGGGTCATGGGAATCCTGTGTCCATCGGTGAACTGATCCACAGATAAGTTCCTGGATGGGGTGCTGTTAGGAGTTGGGACCAGGTAAGAAGCAGTGGGTCACTGGGGTGTGACCTTGAAGGTTGTAATCTCTCCCCCTGCTTTGCCCTTCTTTCTCTGCTTCCTGGCTACCAGGACGTGAGCAGCTGTCCTCCACATGGGGCCTTTGACCATGTCATTTGTACCTTGGAGCCATTCTACTATGGACTGAATCCTCTAAGAACTGTGAGCCTAAGTAAACCTCTCCTCTGAGCTGCAGGTGCCAGGTATTGTGCCCAGTGATAGGAAAGTAATGAAGTCAAAATACAACTGCATAACCACACATCTAGAAATTTGGTGTTTTCTTGGATGCTGCTGTTGTCAAAAATATCACATATTGAGTACTTAGAAATAATAAAAAATTATTTCTTACAGTTCTGAAAGCTGAGAATTCCAAGTCGAAGACACCAGTAAATTTGGTGTACAGTGACGTCCTAGTCTCTACCCTCAAGTTGGCACCTTGTTGCTGTATGTTCAGGTGGCAGAAGGGCAAAAAGACACAAATTCACCCCCCTCAAACTTTCTGAGAAGGGTATGAACCCCATCCATGAGGGCTGACCCATTGTGACCTAATCCTCTCTTAAAGCCTCTATCTTTTAAGACTGTTCTATTGGAGCTTAAGTTTTGACATGAATTTTGCAGAGACACAAATGTTCAGCATTGAGTGGGGGAAGAGAAATGAGAATTTACAAAAAGGGTTGTGCCCAAACAATCTGTTCTGTTTTTGAAAACGGACCCCAAGTTACCACAAAACTCAAGAAAAAGGTAAACATCCAAAATTGTAGAGTGCAATTATTTTGGAAAGTTGGTGATAAAAGTATGACCGTGGGAAGCAGCAAGACTGCTGGAGCCCCATGATTTGGGTCAGAAATAAGGGACTTATAAAGGGGATAGGAAAGAGGAACTCCAAGATGGAATATACTGGTTTATCTTAAACTAATATAAAGGACTTTAGTTATATTGTTGGCACTGATGGTACCAGGTTTGGGGTTGTACCATTTCACTTGGTACTCTAAAAGGTTTGTTTATTTACAGTATCCTAGGAATGTATGTACAGCAACCAGGAATGATCAGGCTATCTGCAGTCCTGTCTAGCTGAATCCCCTACAGGGGTGCTATTTTTCAAGCTAGGAAGAGATTTATGTCAAAGTAGATGGAAGAATAGAGAAGTGAAGCCTGAAAAGCTAAGGGAGAAAGTAAAGAAAATGAGATAGGTTCTATGCTTAGACAACAAAGAAGGGATCGGTTCAAATGCTTAGATTTCAAGGAGCTGCTTGTGGAGAAATCACATAAGCTTGAAACATAAAAGTAAAAAGAAGAGGATGAGAAATGTGTTGATTTGGAATGGTGTACATTTTGGGGATCCTATCAAAACTCCAAACTCCCATTTTTTTCTCCAGTGAATTTTGGTTAGCTGTTCAGAATAAAAATGAAGAAAGAAAGACCTTCTGTATATTAAGTGGCAAGAGTGAGCTAAGCTATATTTACTTGAGTGTTGTTTAGATCACTTGGCTATGTCATCTGGAGACATTCTCAGCAATGATTTCTGACAGGGAGCACCTCAGATGTTTCTAATGCACGAAAGAGTGTCACCATCTTGCTGGAAGGAAGAATGTTTGGAAACCACTGACTAATTTGAGAGCACGATAGAAGGCATCATGCCCTCGTATTCTGTGTTCACTTTAACCTTCACAACCCTCACAATATTCCCTTTACTGGGAATATTTCCAAGGGGAGGAATAAAATCTCTCCCATTATGTACGGGTGGGTTTTTTGTTGTACGGGCATGGGTTTTTGGTTAGGTCCACTGTATTTGAGAAACCACTAGGATATATCTGTAATCAAAAAGAAAAGTTCAATATTGATCATGTGTAGACATGAAGTTTAGATATGATGTAAACCCCATACTTTTTATTCTGAATTACTTTCAGTTTATAAAGAGTTTACTTCAAGTGGCACCTAGATTTTCCTTCCTCTCTGGGCTCCATTTTTCCCTCTTTCCTTCATATCCCAATATTCTACCCCTCTGTCCCTCCTCTGTCCCATCCCTAGCTCCATATTAGAGTTCAGATGGAAAACTTGATTATTATGGTTCCATCCCTTGCCCTGAATTCTATTTCAACAGATCAGCATTAGAACCTGAATATTTGGTTCTGAGAACTTGCAGATCTGTACATGGAGAAAATGTCCAGACACTTGTTATCCTGACTGTCTCCCCAGGCATAACTCTGATATTCGGTATTATGATTTTTAAAAAGTCACTGTTTTTTATCTAGTCTTACTCCTTTATAAAGAGTAAAGGCGAAACCGGGTGTGGTGGCACACTCCTGTAATCCCAGCACTTGGGAGGCTGAGGCAGGAGGATCTCTGTGAGTTTGAGACCAGCCTGGGCTACATAGTGAGTTCCAGATCAGTCTCAACTACATAGTGAGATCCTGTCTCAAAAAAGCAAAACAAAACAAAACAAAAAGAGTAAATTCTACATAGTGAGTTCCAGATCAGTCTCAACTACATAGTGAGACCCTGTCTCAAAAAAAGCAAAACAAAACAAAACAAAAAGAGTAAAGGCAAAAGAAAGATGTATGGAAAGAGATAAAATCTAGTTCTGTCAAACTGAGGCATCTTTTAATATTTGGAATCTATATTCTAGGATGTCCTCACTCTGAGAAATGTGTACACCTTGATAAGAGGGTTCTGGAAATCCCCAATGTCCTCAACTCTGTTTCTCTCCCTCCCTCCATCTCTCTCTCTCTCTCTCTCTCTCTCTCTCTCTCTTTCTCCCTCTCTCTCATACACAATCACACATGAATAACAATAAGAATTGTTGCTTTATTTTGTTTGAAATATCACTAGTTCCTACTTTGGTTGATTGGTTAATAATTTGCTTGAGTACTTTTTAATTTGTTTAAAAAAAAACACCCCCAAAATAGTACCAGTTGCCTACGGTAAGATGGAGTCAGAGATCAATGCCAAAATATTGAGTTGGACTCTGTCACAATGAACATTTCCTGAACTCATTTCATATTACATTTTTAAAATGTTTCTGTTTTCTACATTCCATTTTATCAATACATAAATGACCATTTTTTCCTCTATTTTCTTCTCCTAATAAACATCTGGAAGGATTATTGTAATCTCTTCATTTTTGTCTAGACTGTGCTTTTCTTATGCACATGAAATTTGTCCTACCCTCCCTCTTGTTCTAAAACTGCTTTCCCTTGGGTCCCCAGTGGCCTGGTCCTTTCCATTTCCAATGACACTTTCTCAGCCTGAGCTCCACAATATTCATTGCACTTGACTTGGTGGACGGCATTTCTTATGATTCTCTCTTGGGTCCTCTTCTGCCCCCTTTTAATTATCTGGTCTGACTTTCACTGGATCAGTTTTATTCTTTTGGCTTCTAAATAAAAATATTTTTCCAAATAAAAAGATCTTAGACTTTCTGCCCTCTAATTACTAATTATCTTCATTACAAATCACAAATATAACAATCACACTTTCATAATAGTCTCAAGTCTCTATTTTTGGTGCTAACATACTCTAATTGCTTACTAATTGTAAGGGCACATGTGTAGTCTCTTCCAAACTTTCGAAAATGAAACAACCTTTCTCCAAAACCTAGTTTTTACTTTAAGTTTTCCTTTTTTCTCTTATTTTTCCAATCTCAGTGATGAATCTTTCTTAAATCACTAAACCACATATTAACTACCCCTCATTTAATTCTGAATACTTGTGACTTTGTGTTACTTATTTATTTCTTTCCATTGATTTGTTGTTTTGTGTCTAAATGGTAACTTTTTGTTTTACACACCCATTATTATCAATTTTATCATGTTCCATAAATAAATATTTGTTAAGATCTTTGAAATAAGTTACTAATATTTTGCATATATTCCTCTAACTGTAGCAATTTTGGAAAGGATTAATCGATTCTGTTGAAAATTTGTAGATCTGAGCATTTAATTTGGGTTCAGGTCACCATCTTGAGACAAAATGGTAGCTAATAAGTTTAGTGATAGGAGAGTTTCTATAACTTACCATTAGCAGAGGATTCTGTATGATTTTATGCACTTTACACTGAATACCTTCTGTTATTCAAAAGCTCTGAAAAGCACTGTCAAACAAAAAATTTATGAGGCAAACTGAAGGACCTAGACGTTAGTTGGGTCATGTAGACACCAAAAGTGTAACAGAGCTAAGCTGAAAATCTGAGCATGGTTTATCACACCTCATTTTGGGAACTACTGAATATTAGCAAACTTCTTTCTTTCTCTCCTTTCTCTTTCATGTTCCTTCCTCCCTACCTCCCTCCCTTCCTTCTTTTTCTTTGACTAAAGTATAAGATAGTATTACCAATGTCAAAGAAAGCTAGAAACAGTTTTGAGGACTTGTTTCTGCTCCCACTTTGTGCCCTACACAATTACTTTACAAAGGATAGCTTCTTCTTCCTAGACTCCTATTGTTCCCCGTATTGGGTTTGCAAATTCCTGAATTAGAAAGTTGTGAAGAAGTTGAGGGTCTAGTTTAAACTTCTGCTATTTCCATCCTAGTCTTGGTTGTATGTTAGGTTTTCCAACCTTGCCTCTGAATTTTATATCTGAATCACCACTCTACTAGTTCCAATGTTTTCATAACTTCATCCAAATGTAAATATTGCTGTTATATTAAAATAACACTTTTCTTGCTATGTTTAATGGATTTGTGCATGAAAAATCACTCACTCCAGCTTTCCAAATACTTTGTATCTGAAATTTAAATTTTATTACCACTCTACATTCTTACCAACATCGCAGAAAGGTTTCTTTCTCCCTGCACAACGCATATATCTAACTCTTGAAAGTGGCCTGTATGTCCATCACCAGATGAATGTATTAAGAAAAATGTGACATTTAAGCACAAGGCAGTACTTACTCTGCCATAAAGGATAAACTTGAGTCATTTGTAGGGAAAATTGATGCCCCTCGAGGCCATAATGTTGAGCGAAATAAATCAGACACACAAACTTCAGTATTGCGTGATTCGTCTTATTTGGGAAACCTAAAATATAACTAAAAGATAGGTAATAACAAAGAGGGAGACAGACCGTTTCCCCAAGGGAAAGTGATCAAGATAGGGAGGGACGAGGGAGAAGGAGATGAAAGCAAATGAAGATGCATTATGTATCTGTATCAACTCCCCATAAGGAGTATAACCATCATGTGCTGTAAATACGGACTAATAAAACAGTAGTGCTGAAGAATATCCTCTAAAATATATGAAACAACAATAGGAAGTATTGGCTTTCTTCTCCTGTCCATTCTCCTTGTATCAAACCTGCAGTATCAAGGCATTTTATACATTACTTTTGTGATCAGATAATTCTGCCTTTTGTTAAAGCTGGGAGTCTCAGTTTAATTTATCTTCACATTTGAAATTTGCTACATTGGCATAAAATAGTCTGTGCTTAAGGAATTTACCTTTCTTTAGCAATTGACTACGATATGTAAAAACTGAATTGGTTGGTGCTCACAATGAAGTACCAAGTGATTCAAATACTACAGATGCTATTATATGTATGCTTACGGTGACCTTAAGAAAGTCCCACACTTACTCACTTGTCCACCTATGGTAAATGAAATAGAAAAGACAAGGGTTTACCTGAAAAGGTGTTCTCTAGAGAAGGATACTTAAGAAATACAAACCACCCTTACTGAAGAGCTTAGCTCTTCCCAGGAAGATCCTAAGAAATGATGAGTAAAACCAATACTCCAGCAGCACACTTCTCTTACATTCTGTTTGTTAAAAGCCTTATTTTGCTTGACCACTACGCTTCTGAGTCAAAAGAGTGCTTCAGCAAAATCTGCCTCCCTGGGGACAAAACCAATCACACACAGTCACACTTTCAGAAAGGAAGGTACTGATGAACACTGAGTGGACAAAAGCATTTCTCCCCTCCAGCAAAAATTGGTCAAATTGCTTGAGAAAGAGACGAAACATTATGTTTATCCCTGTTTACAGATGTTTAACCAGTGCCCCTTCAGAGGGTCATATGACTATAAACAGCATCATGGTAATTATATCCATTGCA
The DNA here is from genome assembly GCF_012274545.1 of Fukomys damarensis. Classification (NCBI taxonomy): domain Eukaryota; kingdom Metazoa; phylum Chordata; class Mammalia; order Rodentia; family Bathyergidae; genus Fukomys; species Fukomys damarensis. The sequence continues at coordinate 59,779,612 of NW_022900936.1, forward strand.
GCAAAGAACAGATGTGTAAATTGGTGGTTTCTTGAGTGAAAATAATACCAAGTCCACTTTCCAGAAATGTACAGTGCAGTGCAGCTGTAACATTCAGAACAGAGGTTTCTTTAGTGTCTGTAACTAAATGTGATTACATTTAAAAGAATATAGAATTCAGTGGTGCAGTAGGAAAGTAAAGAGACATCCAGAAAATGACTCAGACAGTTTTTTGGGTTTAAATTTTTCTGGTGACATTGGGCAATCCAAAGAAAGTGGTAACAAATCTTTGATTCTACAGTTTTCCAGGCAAGAGGATGAAATTAGGGGCCTCTGATTCCCCATACACCTCTGAGGTCAGTACATCTTAAATATAAACAAGACTTCAATGAGGAAAGATTGTATGTATCAAGATGATAATACATCTGACTTGTGAACACCAGAATATTTCTAACCTCAGTACCGAAAGGGATGGTAGGAAACAGAGTTCCCAATAACTGCAGTCCAATGGCTTCACATTTTAAAAGCCCGTGTTACCTTGGAAACAACAAAAATAATTAGATAAAATAACTTCTACTAATGAATTTATTGTGTTGTAGATACTCGTATTCCTCAGGATGTATATTTATATGACTATCTGGTAATCAGTATTACCCCTAAAACCCTAAAAATCAAAACAACACCAACCACCTTATTGTATTAGAACAACTTATTAAACAGGTCTGTTATCACTAATAAGCTCATCACTGTAAGCTTCACTATCTTCGCTCTGCATAAATTCTTTTGTTCTTAAAGTGTGTCAAATCATATACGCAGAATGTTATGCAGTATTCTAGTATGTGCCTAAAGGATAGGATTTCTTCTGGATTGAGATTATCAGTATGTTACATATACTGAAACTTTGCAGAAGACCAGTATGTATCCTACAATTTAATAAGTGTGATAAACACTGAAAGTTAATTTGCATTTACAATGCATATTACAATATTCTGTGACATTATGCAAAACTTGGGAGTTTTGCTTCTGGGGCGGAAAAGCACAATCTGCTTTTTTCAGTTTTACTCTTCAGCTTTTATAATCTCACATTAACTAACCACACAGAAGCATCAAACCATGTCTCTATGATTGGAGTATAACAGAAATAATCTATTCTGCTAATCTGGGTCTTTCAGGCCCAAAATGGAAGGATAATAAATAGAGATCTGCCAAATGCCTCAAGCTAAAGCATGCCTTCTGACACTAATGATCTAATTCAGTTATCTACTTTGTTCCAAACTCAGCCTTCTGATTTTCGGTGGCCCTGGGCACTCAAGGGAAAACGGAGGAGGTGATGAGAGCTAGTGCCAGCTTTGTCACTGATCAATTCATTCTCTAGGTCTTGTTTCCATGGCTGTGAAACAACATGGTGTGATGGTCTCTTGTGGGCCTCATGTCACAGGTTCAGTGGGTCTGCATTATGTACGCTGGAATTTAGAATAGGGTTCTTGGTTCTTTGTGTGGGATGTCTGCCAGTGGGTAGCCATTGACTCTAAAGTTGGGAGGCAGAGGGTAGGAACTGAAAAATCTGACTTGCTAAAAACAGACATTTTCAATAAAATCAAGGAAGTTATTTTCAAGCAGAAATGTGGCTGACTTGCTAAAAGCAGACATTTTCAATAAAATCAAGGAAGTTATTTTCAAGAAATATGGCAAGGAACACATTCCTGTTGTCTCTGTGGTCTATGGAGCACTTAGAGCAACCCACTGGGCAACAATTACAGGGTACCCTGAACTCTTTGTATCAGTCCCTCTCCACCCTCATCACTGGACTTAAGGCCATGAACTTGTTCTAAACCAGGATCCTGGGGGGATATACTTGCATGGAGGATTGTACCACTGATGCAGATAAAAGAGCAGCTTCCTGCCAACCTGGAATTCAGTTGGGAAAAAAAAATCATTTAATCTACCTAAACCTCAAATTTGTAACAGTGGAAATGGTATGTCTTTCTCTATTTCTCAGAAAGTAGGTATTGATATTTTAGTGGAACAGCCTCTTAGCAAATAGCTTCTTAGAAAAGCGGGCCATTTCAGAGTTGTACATTTATTGTATTTCAAAATAAATGGTTAAACCTGCAACTTAGAATGCATTTCCCACAGAAGTCAAAATTCAAGTTGACTCAAACTGTAGTTGAAATTCTGTACATTTGCCATGGAAACATGGGAGAAAATGATGTTACTATGTTTTGGAGAGTAATAGAGATATTTCTTTGTATCATTTTTACTTGGAAAACAAATATTATATATATATATATATGTATAATATATATCAGACTATATATATGTTACTATATATAAAACCACATGAACACATTTCCCTTTCCAAATCTACATGTGTAATGCTAGCCCTAGTCAATGGTAGTCAAAATGAAAATGATAACAAAATTCTTGTTTAGTAGGTACGTTTGTCATAAGGAGATTCTCAACAGGAATGAAAACAGGGACGGATAAAAAGGAAATTTCCCATGTTAATTGGGCAACAATTAGAGGAAATATTATTAGGGAGAGACGGAGGACAAGGAGAAAACAGGAAAAAAAAAAGAGGGTAAAAAAGGAAATGAGTGGTTTATGTGAGCGAGTGATGAGCTGAGCTGACGTGGACGTGCAGTAGGGTAGGTCGCTCGCTCAGGTTTAAGCAGAAAGACTCGGCCAGGCAGCAGAAGGTGGAGAGATTTTCTTTTTCCATTATGCATAGTCACCGCCACATGGTGAAACTGATCAGAGCCTCTTTGGTACTGGTCAGTCTACTGGAAGAACAGAATATGTGAATCATTTGGTAGTTCGCTTATTCCTTCCATAAATATTTACTGAGTGCCCACTGCGTCCCATGGAGTATGCTAGGAGCTAACGTTAAAACGGTAAGCAGCTGGGCGTGGCAGCGGGTACCTGTAATTTTTTTTTCCAAAATGCTTGAGTCTAGTGTAACACATAGACCTTTTTATTGGGGGAGGAGTGATGTATATTTCTGACATTCTTAGCAATACCACGGATGCTCAGCAGAAATTAATCATCAGTTAAATACATTGCTTGCTTCAGACTCGGGGCACTCAGCGCTACAAAGCCTTTGTATATAAAAAGACTGACACAATACGTGGAGTTTGGGGGGACAACTTAATAGGGAGCGGGGGTGAGGATTTAATCAAACTTTCTTTGCCCTCTAAGCAGAGCTGCTTTTGAGCGCTCTCCGCCGTATTCGCTCTTCCGCCCAAGCGGACTCCGAGCCAGTCCCAGTGTTTCTCGGCCTCGTTCTCCTCGCCCCGCCCAGTGCATTTTGACCCGGGTCTCTGTCCGTCAGCCCCCATTCTAGCTACACCTCGGTCCCATTCCGTTTGCTCCCGCCTCTCGTCAGTGATCTCATCCCTTTGTTTCCACAGCCCAGCGGCCCCAACTCCTTCTTCCGGGCCGGGCTGCGGGCGTGGTCTGGGC